>NC_056748.1:536622635-536827635 GCF_019279795.1 Protopterus annectens | reverse complement strand
ACCATATGAATGTCGACCATATGAAGTAGATCCATATATATATATATACATATATATATATATATATATATATATATATATATATATATATATATATAAGTAATAGAGGGTGGAGTGTGCAGGAGGTTTGCCCCCCTGCAACAAATCAATTTTTTGTTTTTTAGATATTTTGAATTGCGATTTTGTATGACCTGTCTTTTGTATTTCTATTTAATCATTCAAGATAAAAGAATGACTGATTAAAAGGAATGATTATGGTTGAGACAGGAAGCATTCTGCAATGCTGAAGACAGAAGAGGAATCAAAGACCATTTAAAAATACAGTATAACACAAAAGAAATAACTTGGATGACTGAAAGATGACCAGACTAACATTTGTCAATGATAGACGCTTGGGTGTAGATTATGCAGCTGTTCACTATTATTGATTTTTACTGCATATTTAAATAAATATATGCTGTGTTATATTCTTAATGTATATTTATCTTCCATTATTTGTATGCATTTTCTTGTATATACAATGCAATATGAGAAGTTTACTTCTGAAATTTTTATTAATTTTTATAACGAATGTTAACTTCTATATTATAATATATATGCTTTTCTGTTTTTGTAATGTTAAGATATGGAGCTTTTCATCTTTCACATGTTGTATTGTTAATGTGTAGAGCTTTTGTCTCTCAAGTACTCCACTGAAAAGAAACATGTCCGTTTGAGCTATTCTTGGTTAAAAATAAATAAATAAATACATAAATACATAAACAAATAACTTGATGCCTAACTGGCATAAGTTTCATAACCTTTTTTTCAACATTAGTTCTCCAGGCATCAGGTCCAACACCCAATTTGGTACTGATTATACTGACATTTGTCATTTCATTGCCTGCAGTCATTTTTATTGGACTACTAGATTTTGTGGCTTGCATCAGGTTTCTTCAAGTCAGCTATGATATCAGCTCACATGTTGACCTACAGTATCTGATGTCACTACCAGAGTTAGCTCTTTTTACTATCCAGAATCAGTATCAATGCTTCTGAAGATTTTCACTGGAGTAATTTATATTATATAATTCCCCAATTCAGTAAACTATTTTTTCCTTATCTGCTTCCTCGGAGTACCCATCAGATGACCCATTACAGAACCCCCATCTCATTCCCCACTTCAGTAGAGACATTATTTTCCTTATTTGCCCCTCCATTCATCTATGCCACACCACCCATCATTCTCAAAAGAAATTTGGGCATTGTTACTCCTCCAACTAGGCAACAGGAGTGTGTTTCTGCCAAACAGCTTATAGGTTATTTTCCAATATGACATAGAACTGAGTCCAAGGTAAGATATGACAGCTTTCTAGAGTATAACTGTCGAGATAGGAGAGCCTGGCTCCTACTCCTCTGAGTCCATGGAAAAGAAAGATCGCCCTTAAGAGGAACCTGCATTAGATGTGAATGAAAATGAGGTTTGATATTCCCCTTCCCCTTTCTAAAAAGGAACATTCTTTTGTAGAATTTGTCCTTGTGATGAAAGAGAAAGGTGAGCGGCCATCGGCTGTTCTCTTCACCCCTGTACAGGGTTCAAGATGCCCGTAGTATAAAACTCCTATAAAAAGTTATGTCACAAAGGTCACATTGACTTATTGCATCATAGTGGCATTCTTTTAATGGCAGACTGGCAGAATTTTCCATCTGCAATGGCATCTTGTTATTGGCAGACAACTCTCAAGCCAGGAAGGACCACCTCTATGCTGCATTAAAAAGAAATCCACCCAGGCCATAATAGTCCATTCCAAGCAAGCAGCTCTGGGATCTGACTGCTTTAGCTCCCAAGTATTCAAGGTCAACATGCTAACCATGAGGACATTATACTACCATACACACACACACACACACACACACACACACACACACACACACACACACACACACACACACACAGAGCATTCTTCTGAAATGTTTACTCAGAGGCTTATGTCAAAGACATCCATGGTATATGGATAACTACAGAATCCATAATTAGATGCCATCATGTCTTGAACAGCTTAAACTTAGCAGACGTGGTCAGCAGGACAGCAGGCATAGCAATTGCTATACACAGGCATGTCTGGCTGCCTTTAATGCCATTTATTGGGAACATTCAATTGTTATTTTTTAGATTTGATAAGTTTCAGGACCCATTGGTGTGTTTGTATTCACAGAATACACCAAGCCTGAGTTTATGAAAAAAAGGTCAGAACTATTCAGCTGATAAGGCTTAATACTGCCTCCACACTTTTGCTGCTCAACAGCTGAAAGAGCATGGCTTTGGCTTTATCACAGACCTCATTGGGCTAAGACAAATTGGGGTTCCTCTTTTTTTTTTTTTTTTTTTTTGCTGTCCACAGGATAGGCCCAATGGCTTCACTTCCTATACATAGTTTACCCATTTGTTCCTCCATTGTGGTGATAATCCTCCAACCCATTTGTTCCCCAGTTGAGTCACGTTTCAGGTGTTAGGCAGTAGGCTAGTCTCCAGGTCCTGTGGACTGTCCTATACCCATCCCCATTAGCCTGTGAACTCAGATATAGCTGCATTAGGAGGTGTATGGATGTTTCTGGACATATGCAATCTCCAGTCCAAGCAGCACACCACTTGTAGTGTGAGGCTTGCTAGGCTGTTGATGCTGTAGCAATTGCTAATGCATCAGACCAAGCTGCCTCCCTCCTCCCCAGGATGGGTCAGGTGACACCAGTGGCTCACACCTCCCCTTCCCAGTCCCTCCTGCACCCATGAGAATAGTCAAACACTGATCAACTGGGATGTTGTCAGGGCTTTATCCTTCAGCACCACTAGGCCATGAGACTGGAGTTCCTCCTTTTGTCCAGCAGTCCTAATTCCCTTCTTAAGTATTCCTTCAGTCTGAAGTTGGTTGGTAGAAGAGTCTTCCTCCTCCACTTTGAGAAGAATGCCTTCACCATAGAAAAGGGGGTAAGGAAGATAGACAAATTAGATTATGACATGCTCAGCTCTGTGCTGTGGATGAATGGATGGAGCCCTGACTGCAACCCAGATAATGATTAGTGGTTCCGGCACTGGTGGATCTTAGTGGGGAAGGAGTGGGAAGAAATGGCAATTGTCATCTCATCCATTCCAGGGGAAAGGGTGGGCATTTTCTGTCATACTCCTCAACCTCTTAAAGAAAGAAATCTGGACAAAGCCATAAATAAAAGTGGGACAAAGGGCCAAAAATGGGGACAATTTTTAAATATTGCTCTTAGAAACTTAGAAAGTTGAAAGAAAAACAGGTTTTGCATTAGCATGACTTTTCTGAAGGGTATGAAGTCTGAAACTCAAATGACTGTCATACTTTTTAACGAGTTGCTACTAATTTGCCAGAAAACCACAATCTTATAAAAAGCAAACCAAAAACATCAGGCAAAAATCTGGACATTCTGTGAAAATCTGTACAGTTGAGAGGTATGCCTTTTGTGATCTGGACCTTTTCTAGTGATGTGATAATGGTATAATTGCTGAGAAGACTGACACTGAATCCTCCATACAGAGGGAGCTGGAGCTGCTTGATACAACATGCAGTGATGCATGTAACAGCATCAGTCCACTGGTGCATCAGTCCACTGGTGCACAGTATGTGATGCTACTGGTCGGCTCCACTCCTTGTTTCTCATTCTCCTTCTCTCCCAGACAATGGCCACTGCAGTCCCAGCTCCGTGGGATATAGTACCTTCACACTATGTTAGAAGTGATTACAGCAATACTGAACAGCTGTTTGTCAGCTAGAATGTATGCAAAGTAGAAAAAATAATTAGGTTATGCCTTGCAGTTCCTTTCCCTCCATCCTCCACAGCTGTATCATTCAGGCATCTCATTAGTTCAGTGTGTTTTAGCAAAAACATCTGTTCTATTATTTCCATGTTCTTTTTCTTCCCAAGGGATATATGAAAACTATTCTAAATATAGCAGATCTATACTATCAGTTGGAAGGCATACATTTTTGCATGGTCATTGTTTAGTCCAATTTCCCCTTCATTTGTAGAGCAAACAGGGTGTGTGTCTCAGCCTTTTAGGACACCTAACTTTACGTAAAAATAAGGGAAGCACACTGCTGCATACAGATTGACTATTTCCAGTTCAGAAAACACTGTCATGTGACTTCTATTTGGTACCAAAGAGCCTAACAAAGTAAAAAGCCTAACAAAATAAAAAGCTTAACTTTACTGACTCTTTATGGCATGTTCTATAGTTCTAATGTAGGCAAAGGCATGGACAGTAGGCTTGTTCTAAGAACTCAGTAACTGAGATATTTTTTCACTATCAGGAGGAACTCACCCAGTAGGTCCTCTAGCTGTACCCAGTTAGTCCATGTATTCCATGAGGTGAGTGATAGCTATGCAAGAGCCCTACATTTCATTCTTCCATTCCAGGAAGCCCTGTTGGTCCATCCATTCCTCAGCAGTGACAGCTGGTTGGTAGGGAGTGAGCTAGTTTAGTGCCCTATAAAGTGTCCTACCTATCTCCCCCAAATGGAGTGACCCATCTCTCAGAGCAGTTCCTTAGCTCTGCTACATGATGACTGCTACAGGGAGCATACCTGAACATTATGAATCTCCTGGCTTTGTGCGTGTGCACCATGGTAGCACAAGATTTATCAACACATGCTCCATGGTGCTCTAGCTTGATTTCACTTAAGTGGTGAGCCAAAGTCACCTTCTTCCTCCCAGAATGAGTGACCTGGCCATGGCAACTCACTCACACCCCCCAGTACAATTAGGTGCTCAAGTAGCTAATCAAACTTGGGTTACCTGAGATGTATTCATGGCTTTATCCCTATAAATCACTGGAGTTGGCTAACTGTGGTCAATTATGAAAAGTCACAGTTCATTCTAGTGCAGTCCATAACCTTTATAGGTAGACAGTTGAACTCCATGTTAATGATGTTTCTTTTCCCCTTTATTTACTTTGGCACTCGATTTCTCTGGCATATTTTCTGGTAAAGTCACGGATGTCAGTAGTACTTATACGTATTCTTCAATGCATCCTCAAATCCAAATTAACCAAAACATGAAGCTTTACATCATGGTGGACTGGATCTTCATACCTGCCTCTTGCTGTCATTCTTTTCTTTTCTTTGGTAACCAGCTTTCCAATTAATTTTCCATCACCTCCTGCTTGGTGTTGATGATCACCCTGAATGCCTCAACTTTGGAATTGGGCCAATTGTGGAGACCGCCTAGGTCCAGAAACAATGGATTGTACACTGTTCTCATAATTTCATCAGCATTCTAGGCCTGCAGATGCTGTCGTTTCTATACCCAAGATGCTTAGCGAGACATTTGGACAATATGACACTTGTCTGGTACATCAGCATATGAGGAGTATGCAAACCTACCCCTTACTTCTATGGGAATGGGCGTCTAAGCAAGAATTTTCACTCTCCGCAATCTGCGTTCCAAGAATGACCATTTCAATGGCTGATTGACTTAGTAGGAATTTCCTGTCCCCTCATTGGTCCATTTCAACCAAAGTCTCAGCCTAGGTTTTCAAACAGAGAAGTACTTCAGTAAGAGAACTATTTGCTTTCTGCGCATTGATCAGTGCATTAAGTTTTCTCTCCCTCTTTCCTTCTCCCATCAACACATCCAGAGATACCTTCTCACTCCCCTCACTAAGGGCTGCCTTTAGACTTTTTCTACGGTACCCTTGACCAGATCCCTTGTGTTCTTGCAACAATCAACCTGAGAAGGGTCAGCCTTTCTCACTCTTTTGTTACATTATTAGCCATGGCAATATTGGTTCCCATTAGTTCTGATACAGAGTATCTACCCACCCAGACTTGAGGAGCATCTCATTCTGTTGTTTCATCTGTAAGGTGTTTGCCACACATCTCTCTGAACTCTCAGTTTTAAGGTGTAGTCCATGCAATGTCCTTGATAGCAAGTGATGCAAGTCAATAAGATGACCTATTTCAAATGGTGAGGGCAGTTCAGAGACCCTTCCACTAAAAAGGTTTACTGTAGCAAGTGGGCCATGTTCCTCACTGGTTGGCGGGGAATGTCCTTGTGCCCCATCAATGCATTCTGCCCTTGTGCTCAACTACCTTGAATATCAGCATGACTCAGGCCAAAGTTACTCTGTGACCAAGACGTGTGTATTATCTTTATTCAGTTTCCCTATTGGAGAAGACTTGGAAGATGGCAGTCTCATTTGTTTTCCTAAAGATTTTTCATAATCTTTCTGAATTTAGTTAGTTAGTTAGTTAGTTAGTTAGTTAGTTAGTTAGTTAGTTAGTTAGTTAGTTAGTTAGTTAGTTAGTTAATGTATTTTTGCTTAGGCCTCCTATCTTTTTAAAATTTCTCCCTTGAAACATGACTTTTCTTTTCAAAGAACTATTTCACCTTCAGAAACAGCTTGTTCAGCTGAGATAATATTACTTTCTTGAAAATCCTTACTCTTTGTTATTGTTATCAACAAGAAAGATCCCCTGAGCTCCATGCTTCATCAGTCCATGAGCCATATTTGGTCTTTACTGTGGAATGCGTCTCTTGGAGAAATAATTACATCAGTTCAGAATGTTAAGAAAAGTATGCAACTACTAGTCTTCATTTCAGCAAAGCTAAGTCCCTTAAAGTGCCATCTGTTCACAGGGGATGTCCACAGGTGAGTGCATTATCCTTTCAGGACGGCATCCCTCCATAAGAATCAGTAACTTTTGGTTGAAAATTTGTATTTTTTCAATTACGGAAAATAAAGTCCTTGGGTGAAAGTCCACTCTATTTAGGAAATAGCTTTGTCTGGGGCTTTCTTTAGGAAAGTTCCAAGTTTCAAAGGATGAGATTTGTGAATCAGATATGTTGCTCACTTACAAACATTTGTCAAACATACAATCTGGTTGCTATTTCCAGACTCAGGACATCCTTTCTAGGGCAGTGCCCAGCAGTATTTCACTGTGAGCTTTTTCCCAGAGATTTTATTTAGAGACATGTTACATATTCTGTCCAGATTGTGAATCTTGATGTTATTGTCCTGAAGTTAGATGCAGCTGTTATAGGAGGTACTCAGGCTTGCATCTTTGAGACAGCATTCTAGCAGTAAAAGGGTTCCTTTGTACCTGTCCCTCTTCGTTACTGTATTTTGTTCCATATCCAGGTAGAGATGAGGCTGTAAGGTGCTCCAGGACTGCACTTACAGTTGCAGCTACATGTTTTCAGCATTGATTGCAAATTTTTGAGGAAGAGGAAACAGCCTATGTCTGATTGCTATTAAGTAGATTAAGTGGGTGGGGTCTTGGAATGCTGTTAGGGAAAGACTGAACCAATCTGGGAATGCTGAGCATCAGAACTAGTACTGACTGTAAATTTTTCTACCAGTCTTATCTTGAGGGTGCTGGAGTCTTAAAAAGAACATGTTTCTCATTCTTCCGCACAAGATATGTCTGTCATGTGTTCATTGTTAAGAATTTTTTAAACTATTATCCATGATAAATAATACTAAATCAAATTGATTCCTCAAAAGAACCACATAGAAGTATAAAATAAAACATCTTAACCATTCTGTGAGCTTCCTACGAGAAGTTGTTAGCAAGCTGTCATAAATGTTCTACATTTTCCCATTTGTTACACATTACAAGACGCAATGTTCCACATTTTGGGGATACAAGGTTAAGAGTCATAGGCAAACACCTCATATAACATTGGTTTTTCTCATCTCCTAACAAAGATATAGTATCAAATATATATTTTCAACCCACTATTCCTTCAGATTTTTGCACACTCTTAATGGAAGATGCATCAAAGTACAACAGGGCATCACAGCAGGGACAACAGATAATTAATTATGATATAAGCTTGTTTAATGGATCATAGTGTTGTTAGGTTGGAGTTGTCACCTTGAGAACAAAGCTTGATGGAACACAAATGCAACCTTATAATCAGAATAAAACTTAATCAAGCTTTTAAGAGAATTAGACATCTGTTAGGTTTTGTAATATGCAAACAGGATACAGGTAGGGAAGAAATATAAGTTTAAGTCTGTTATGAATGACAGGTTATAGGTATGCTACAAGCAATTCAAGTAGTGCACTGCCATCAAGTACAGCTTTAAATCATTTTTATAAATTCTGTTTTACAGTAACTCTACACATTTACACCTGCTTGTCTGTTTTTGGGCTCTCACCCCTAAAATGATATCACCCTCACTACTCACCTCACCAATTCATGCTTGCCAGAGGTAAAATGCCACCAGCTTGTTTAGTCCCCTGCAAGGCTAAAGTCAGGAGCCAGCTGTGGTGCCATTATCCATTAAGATAGTAGGGATTTTTTATGCTCTTAACTCCTTTAAACTTATAGCGCCATCACTGTTCCCTACAGGAAGCACTTGTGCAGTACATGTGCACTACTGCCATGAGCATCGACTGCTGTAGGGCCAGTTCCATGGATCACAGTACAAGGCGGAGGCCTGGGACCAGCTGGCACGTGATCTCCCCAGTGCTAAAGGTATCTCCCATACAGGTGAGTAGGTTCATCATCACTATGATGATCTGAAGTGATGGAAGGGAGGACCTCTGAATACATGGGTCCAGGATGCTTGGGATGGGAATGCCCTATATGTTTGTAAGTATTGTTAGCATTGTTTTACCAATACCTACTCTGAATGTGTGATAGACAGGTGTGCATAATGATGTGCCTATCTTCCTACAGCTGCAGAGGACAGAGCTTGCAACCTAGAGGCCCATGCAGTGCACCTGGCCAGGTTGCACCATGAGTATGGTGAGTACAGAGTAATTTGCAATCTATAGTCAAATACACAAGATAGAGTAATTCATTCACTGTCAGTAGCTACATACAGTACAGATTTGTGTATTGCAATGAATGTGGACCTAGGCCTGTACTGCAATAACTGACTACTGCCAACTATAGAGCAATAACGATTAAAGCATTAAACCTGATAATGTTAATGAAATAAAGTTTCTTCTACAATAATTGTGGAATTACAGCTGTATTGCAGCACCTGCATTATATTAACGGTTATGCAATAAAGAGTCAAAAATATACCAATAACTGCATTAAGGTACCCCAAAGAAAGCTGTGTTGTTCAATTTATGTGTAAGTAGGGCTGTTGTTCATGAAATTGAGTATGACATGTGCTGTGAAATAAAAACACAAAGAATACCACTAACTGACTCAAGGTTTCCCTAAGAAAGAGTGTTATGGTAAACTGTAGATTTACAGCTGTACAACAAGATATATGCATCATGACATTTGCTGTGCACTAACATCTAAAGCAATACCAGGAACACCCAAAGTATATTGTGTGTATTAGGATTGTCTTGTGTTAACCACTGCATTTCAGCTATTTGCATTCCTGCTCAGAGGTATGCTGCTGCAGGCAAGCATGAAACTGTAATAGCTGTAGACTGCAAATATAATATCTGCAACTGTATATGGATCAGGTAGCCAACCCAATATTCTGATATGGTTTGTCCACATCACAGATATTTCCACCTACTAAGAATTTGTGGTATACACCTGCATTCTATGTATCATGTACAGTTTACCTAGTATCTCTGTCATGCATGAATCTCATGCATGTGTGTTCAACTGTCACTGCAGTCTTATATACAACCTCACTACTATTACCAGGTCATATTTTGTTTCCAGGTGAGCTCTAGTCAAATATTAGTCAGTCAATAGTCAGCAGTAGCTCAGTAGATCAGTTTAAATGCTGTGTTTGATGTACATTTGTCACACACAGACCAGGGTTTGAATTCAATGACAAGTACTAATAAATATTAATGAATCAGTTATGTACTGTTAACAGATGTTCTCCTCACAGGAATTACAGGTAAATGGGTGCAGTAGCCCTTATTATGGGGTAACAATTTGTGTGTACAGATGTAACAGACTGTTAACAACATTGATCAGGAATGTGATAAGATATCATAAAATAAAGGCAACATGTACAATAGTAATAAAAGATAATACAATAAATATAATGTGTAATCTTGGTATGGCTGTATGTCTGATGTGTCTCTGAACATTTGCTGATGGTCTAACCCCATGCTTGCCAAGTATGGCATGATAGTTGTTTACTCTCTGAACTCTACATGATGCATGTCTCTCAGGTGTCATGCTGTCACGGACTGTAATCACAGTTGCCTAATCCCTCTTTCACAGATCTATCATCGACATGATTATGACAATAGTACAGTCACACTACATCAATCCACACTACACCTTGGTAGTTATATAGGTACACCTGACATGTAATAGTCCTCTTTAGTTGTATACCTGTAGGTGTTACTGATTGGCCCATACTGTCCCATGCAGATAGCTTGAGAGGTATGTACATGCTACAGCAGCTATAGGGCTCTATTATACATAAAGGAAGGACAGACCGGTAGAGTGTATAACACTAGTGTTGCAAACTATATAGCTTATACTGTTATTAATGGACTGTATTACTCTCTCCCCCCACCCATTATCTTCATCATATGTTATATATTGGTTATGGTTTATTATTAACATATTTTGTTCTCTAAATGTTATGTTGGGAATTGTGTTTTATTATTGTTATGTATTACAATGGTTGCATACTAACATAGCTTGTTGAATTACCTATGTTGTTAGCCTTATGCCATAACTATTACTGGCAGGCTGTTACTATACTGACTGTTATCTTACTTATTGTTGTGTTCCATATACTATGCATTGTTATGTTACTGGGTTATTTGTAATGTTCTGGTAGGCTGTTATAACTAACTAAATGTTTTGTTCATTACTAACATATACACATTAAAATAGCTCAACACCACAGCTCAACTGGGTAGGCCATTTCCGGGCGATCCACCTACACTATCGCAGCTGGCTGTGGCACCAGGTCCCAGCATGTCTGGGACCCAAGCTAGTGGTGCCCCTCCTCTGGCCCTATACCACCTATGGGTGGAACTTTCTCAGGGGACAGGGCCCATCTCCCCCCAGGAGTGGGGGCAGAGGGGGAGTTGTCACCCAGGATCAGCTACCAGTAGTGATGTGCAGGATAGATCATTATGGGTATGAGCAATGCCTGCACCAGACTGAGGGGAGACTCACCAGCCTGGAGGGGCATGGTGGCCCTGGTACCCTGCCTCCAGCACAGCCACCTTCGGAGCCGTGAAGGAGCAGTGTTGACTGCTCTTTTGTGGGGAGCTCAGTCACACTGCTGCCATCTGGGGGCACATGGACCTCTGATTCAACAACACCCTCCCCATCCAAAGTGTGTACCCCCAATATGTCACACACCACCCCTGTATGCTGTCTTGTCTGTCTTGTCTGTCTGCAAATGCAACCTCTCCTACCTAACCTACCTCCCCACACATACCTATGTCCCTTCCCCAACATTCCACTCTCTCTTTAAAAACGGGGCACTTGTCCCACAAAAAATATCACTCCATACATAGCTCTCCATTTTGCACACTTGTCCACTGGACACAACTAATTATTACATTAATTAATGAATACATTTATGTTGCCTCAGCCCTCTATCTGGGGTGTGATGCTCCAAATTCCAAATTCTGTAAAACCTGCCCAGCTGTTGCTGTACAAGAAATGGAGAGTTATGGTCCTTTCAAACACCCTTCCTGCACAATCCTACCTGCCTTTCAGTATGTTTTCTCCCTTGTTTGCCCCAATTTCACCACTTTCTTATCAACCCCATTTTCTTTTCTTTTTTTTTAAATTTTGCATGGGTTTAAGTGGAGCTAAGAGGAGCACCGCAATGTGGCGCTCCACGCAAACCTGCTTAACACTGCTTCAAAGTGCCTTAATCATCTTATGTATTGCTCACAGTGTTAGGCACATCTGCAAAATAATATCCCCTGCCACATCTCGAACTTAGGCCCCTGTCTACTATAGCACAGTGCATTAGCCCACTAGGACACTCAGCTCTGAATGAAAACAGCTGTTTCCAGCAACATATACTGATTGCTACTGACACACTGCAAGTATATTTAATGGGAATGATGTGAGTGTACTTGCAACTGTGATGCAGACACTAACCAGTACACAGCCATATAAATAAAAATGGATGTACGTGAGGCCTGGGCTAGCAGGTATATCTGACAACTGTACACACTGTTGCAGAATGTCCAAATATTTTGCCCCCTATTTTTGGCACAGTTTCACAAAAACATATTTGGCTGGTAAAATACTGGCAAGTTATTAAAGATTGAGGTTAGAAAGTCATGTCAGACATTTGAGTGTCACACTTCGTATGCTTCACAAAACACATGTTAATGTAAATCTTGTATCACAGACTGTATGCATGCACATATATCCTGCAAATATGCCTACAGCCACAGTGACTCAGTAGCTCAGTCTGTTAAATACCTCATATGCAGTACATTTTCCCAACAACAGTCCTGGGTTCGAATCCAGTGTATTGCACTTCACTTACATCCTTGGGAATACAGCAAATAATGACTGAGTCATGCAATTTTAACCATAACAGGCTGCTGCTACTGAATTAACTGCTATCCATGTTTGCAAGTCAAAGGACTGTAGGTAGGGACACACTGCACATATTGGTATAGCCTACCTATATGTTGCCTAGTACTCTCTGGCACTGTTACATAACATATGTACCTTAAGCACATGCCACGACTGGACTGTTATGGGTACCCTCACCCTGGCTCTGCTGTAATTGCAGAGTTGACACTGTCCTCTCAGTGACATATACAGTTTGCTGTCCTCCAAAGTGTTTACACTCCCCCTAGGTGTCCTAGGCTGCATCAGCAGCTGCAGCCTACAACCTATGCAGTTGTATGTTAAGCTACCTGCTACAGACCTATCATACCTCACAACCCCCTAAAACAAGGGCTCCAGACAACACCCATGCATAAAGGGTGGGTGGGGGGGGCAAAAGTTGAGTGACAGGGACTTGTTTCGGAGTTCACCCCTACAGACACAGTCAGCTGATAGACCAGCAGCTACTGCAGAAGCATGCATATTCTAAGGGGGTCTGATGTTTGACAATGACATGTCCCTTTCCCCTTATTGACCACATCCCACAATGTTTAACACTGAACTGCCAGATAATCACACTGTCAATTGACAATGGCCAAACATAGCATGCAAAATTGTGTAAATTGGAAATACCTCATAAATCTCAATAGTGGACAGTATTTGTACCTACCCTCTGCAATGCTGTAGTCTCCACACCTCAGTAATGTCCATCTCAAAGCCAAAGAAAGAGGCCAAGGCCTACATGAAGGCCTTAAATATTGCACTGTGGTGCCATGTCATTGGGTAATGAAAGTGCAACCCAGCTGTTTTGGATGCAATTAGCAAGTCTGAGCCACAGATTGGTGCACAGTCAATTACCTGTTAATGAACATTAGCTGCAAAAGAAAAGCAACAGCCTATGGGAAACAGATCTGTAAGTTGCTTTATCAAAAGAGAATGCAATTTACCAAGCATTTTTCTTGAGGATTTCTTCACAAAAGGATTACATCACTCTACCAGGTATGTAATGCAAGTCCCCATATAATGGGATGCAGATGAGAGGATGCAGTTATGGGGAATAGGGATTACTCTGGGAATGACATGTAGTTGATACTCTGCTGTCCAACAGCTACATGCATGCCTCTGAACTGTGCCTGCTGTGAATTACATCACAGCTGTGGCCCTCTTGCTGCCTCCTACAATGGTCGGCTCTTGTACAAGTTCTACTGGATTATGTGCTAGACATTTTGACAGTAAGTAAGGGTGGACACAGCTGTCATATCACATGATGTACTGTCATTCAGCTCCTCTCAGTCTGTGAATGTCACACAGGAATAGTTCAGATATTGTAAAGGTGTCCCTGACTGTCCCTGATGTACTCTGGCTAGGTCACAGTTTAGTCGACATTTGTATGTCATTGCTTGAGAGATATGGCTAACATACCTGGCAATACCCTACAGCAGGAAGTCAGGTCATAGCCATTATTACTGGGGGGACAAGCCAAACTTCAGCTACAGAGTGTGCATACTGGTCATACAAAGTAAGAGTATGACTAGAGTAACAGATATTACTGTAGCATAACTGTTTGCTGAGGGTTCTGGCATGTGACAGCCTGATTTTCTATATTCTGAGAACAACCATCAATTATTGGCCAACCATTTGCCAGATGTCTACAAGTTTGTGCCAAAAGGACCATATATATCAGGCATACTTACACATTCAGCAAACATCTGTGTACTTGAGAAGTATGATACCTACAGGGAGGATATACTATAGCAGGTTTGCATTGCTGTCTGTCATTGTGGCACAGTGTTGTTGCTGGACTGTCCCCATATACTTGTAATAACACACACCTATGTGTCTGAAAGTATCCGTATGACATAGTAGTGGGACTTTGTCCACAGGGGACACACCACAGTAGACAGCATTGATGGGTGTTGAGATATACAGCACACTCTGTCACAGCACATAGGGACATAAACGGTATTGCTACTATGTTGGTGATAGCGGCATACATGGTGTGTTGATAGACTGTGGTGTATGGCGTGGCAGGTAGCAGTGGATAGTGCAGGTCAATTTGGATGTGCAGGGTCTGTACATAGTGGATATCAATGCATCTTGTCCTGTGATGTGTTCCCCTCTTGTTTTCTTTCAGAAAGGATGTATTGAAGGAGGCATCCACCATACATTCTGCTGTCCAGGACATGCCAGCATCATGACTAACATGTAGCACTGTGGGCTGACCTCATCACAGTAGTCAAACAAGTAGGGCTACAGGACAGAACCTACGAACAGGTCAATGTTGCATGGCAAAGGGCTGCTGCTGTGGCCAGGGACCATGCTTCCACCGGTGGAGGGCCTGCAGCAGAACAACCACTCACAGCCAGAGAGGAATTCCTGACAAACCTGTGAACAACCAGCAGCTCCCAAGCATCCATCATCCCATACATAGTGGTGGTGGGTGTCACAGCATCCACAGCAGAAGACCATCCAGGTAAGCTTCCTGTGTTCATCAGTATAATACTGTATCAGTCATTGTGGCAGCCTCTGCATACCAGTACTTGGGTGTCATAGGACCATAGGATCGTAGGAAATTAAGAGGCTATTGGCCCTGAGACTCTTATAAACCTAACCAAGAGTTTAGCCCATATTTAGACAAGTCAGTGCCCAAAGCCCCTGTCCAGCAGGGACATAGGTGTAATCCGAGGGGTGTATTTTCTGTTTCTTCCAATTGTCCAGATTGCACTTAAAAAGGGATAATGAGGTACTCTGCTTGACATGGAGAGGGAGTCTATTCCACAGATGGGGGATATTTGCATTGGGAGGTGGTTTGGTTTTAATGCACAGATGTACACACATACTCAGAATGTCAGCAATGTAGGCAGTATCACATTAGCTACTGTACATGTTGATATATGCACATATTACCCTGTAACAATGCCACATTTGGTATTGCTGACAATACCTCTCCCTCACATTTCCATAGGTATGTCAGGTGTGGCCGGAGTCCAAGGTTCTGTACCTGGTAAGTGTGATACTGTTGTTGTACAGATCATATATATCTTAAGAATGTTAACAGTTGACATTTTGCCCTAGGCACAGCTGTTAAGGCCTAGCCAGAGTACAATACTTGTATGTTTAATTTCAGAGGGGTTAACTGATGTGCATTGAATGGGTAATCACAGCTGTGTATTTGCAGGAGCAGTAACATATTTGCACTTATTTTTAGAAGGTCTATTCAGTCTGCTATAGAGGAGGCAATCACTCATAAATGCCTGTTCACACATAATATGGAGATGGAAAATACCTGAGGCAGTGATACTAGAACTGGGATAGTATGCTCAAGACAGGTGCACTGTGTTTTAAGTGTAGGTCTATCACATACACTGACATATTACTTGTCACACAGGTCTATAGTACTGGAAACATTAACAGGCTGTAGCTGCAGTGCATGTTATAAAGGGCCTGTCTTGTATGTGTATGTTGCAGTCTGCTTGTGTATTGTGCATGAGATCAGAAATAAGATGTGGTATGTGTAATGCAGTTGTGGCTCCTCACCTGTAGGTGTATGTGGTTGGATTACCATACATAATAGTGCAGGTAGTAATGTACTTATTTTGTCTTCCTCCTCACAGGTGAACATGGGGGTTGGAGTGTCCACCCTCACAACCTGATGTCAGTGTCTTATTGGACTCTGATGATGATGGTGGCCATAGTGAGGCACAGGTGGGGTTGTTGGTGGCTGAATCTGTCCCATGGGTTGACATTCCACTTCCTCCCCCAGTGTCCCCACAAATAGTCAGTATGGTCACACATACCCAGTCCCCTGTGGCCACAGATATCGGACAGTCAGAGTGTGGCAAAATTAAACAGGAGAATGTGGCAACTATGGCATCAATGAGTGTAGACACTAGCCATAGCTAAGCAGATTGACAGGGGTGCTAGAAGGAGGACTGCTGCCCATACACCGTCTGTCACAAGTGTCACATCATGGGTCACTCGACGCATATTTCGGGCCATCATGGAGGCACAGGCACATTATGAACACAACACCAGAAAGATGCTCAGGATCATGGATGCAGCACAGTCTGACTTCCATGACTCCCTCTACCACATTGGAGATCCCAAAGATAATTTCACTGATGTAGTGGAAATACAGTGGGGTGAGATATTGTCAGTCCTAGACCGCACATTGTTTGAGCTGGAACATCTGGTGGTAGTAGGGGACCGGACATGTGGACATAGGTCAACAACACCATCTGCTGAGAGTCCAAGTGGCCATGCACATGCATGCCCCCATAGTGGCAGTACTTCCAGCACTACAGAAGGCAGTGTGCTGTCCACACCACAGCATAACAGGCCATGGACACATGGTCCGGGTGGTCCCATGTGAGACATGGGCCCAGCAGACACCAGTCACCATCAGCAACTAGCACCACATCTGACCCTGGGCATGGTGTTGCCAGTGCCACTCCTGGCAGAGCCAGTTGCCATGTTCATGGCCAGAGATGGTGAACTGTCCACTCTGCCATGTATGGACCACAGTTGTCCAACATACACATGTGTAGGCCTAGCACTTGGCTTGGCTGTGTACACGCCCACACTCAAACATCACTGTCACATGCAGGTCACCAACAGACACACACGGCACCTCTCCATGGCCCAGCTAAGCAGCACCCCTTCCTGACTCACATACATGCTGTCAACTATTTGGCACAGCCTAAGTCTCTGGCACCCCCACACCACACCCTGTGCATGTGATGATACCTGTGCCACATCCTTGCCATCCATACCATCAATGCAGGGACATGCAAATATGTGTCTGATGCACAGGGTGACTATATTACATTACATGTAGTTGTTTAGTGTGGTAGTGTTAAGCCATGACAGGTGCTGTATGCTGGCATGTGTCATAAGTACACATCAAAGTTTGTGTACCTTGGTTGCATGATGATAGATTGGCAGCAGTGTTGAAGAATGACAGGTGTCTCACAGAACTGTATATGTTTCTGTTCCAGTGGTCTGAGTGGCTGAGCTATAGAGACTTGGCAGCAATACAATGGCATAGGATGGCATGGCAGCACAGCAGAAATGTGACATCTGCAAGGTACAGCTGTATATGTGCATGGTTACCTAGGAGCATATGTGTAGAACAGTGTGTCGGGGACAATGGGGGCAGTCAGCATAATCTTGCATGCATACCCTGTGACAAGGCCTGCTACCCTTGATTTGTGTCACATGGGTGTTCTGTACATACAATTGTATGTGGTGGCAGATAGCATGTATGCCTCGGTAGATGTGGGCTATTTAGGGCCAGTAGCCAGTGACAGGGCAGTAAAATGCATGACAATTGCACACCCATATAGCCATATGTGTACTACTGCATGAGAATATATTTGTGCACTCACACACAGTTGCCTATAGTGATAATAGAACCCCTACCTATTAGTGTACACTATAGCACTAAGTACTTATCACATGCATCACGGAGCTTATCTCCTTTGACATTGTCAGCTAGTGCTGTTAACGTGGATGACATCAGCAGGTGTTGACAGAGAGGCCAATATTGAGGAGGATGGTAGTCACAGGACCATAAGATGAGTGGCCATTGCACAGAGATAGGCCAGATGGGCAAGTCTCTATCATTGTAAGGAAAATATCTACACACACACACACACACACACACACACACACACACACACACACACACGCACGCGCACAGTAGCTGATGTGAGATTAGAACCCCTACTTACCTATTATTACACAGTGGTGGTGCTGCGGTAGCGTTGTCACCTCACAGTAAGACGTTGTCCTGTTCCATTCTCAGCTAAAGTGTATTCTGTGTGGAGACATGCATGAATGGGCGTACATTCATTGAAGGTTGTGCATCAGGGCTGGCATCTTGGTACGTAAAAATCTACTGCCAATCGTTAGCGGACCGGAGGTCCGCTGTGGCGACCCCTAACCGGGAAAAGCCGAAAGATACGACAACAACAACAGCTCACAGTACTTATTGCACGTGCCACCAGTTACATGTGGTGTACATGTGGCTGCAGCCACAGTACTAGTGGGCTACACATATTGACCTTGTCTTATACAGCCTGTGTGGCCTGCAGAGTGAACCTGCTTTATGCTGTTATTGTATCTAGTGTCCTGGCAGTGGCATACCTGTTAATACCCCTGCAATGTGTGTATGGTTACCAGTATCACCATTTCTGTCCAGTTGCACTTTGCTAGGTGGACAGTTGGCCAGTGACAATACAGCCTGTCCAAGTCCTGCACTGAAGCCATGGCATATTACAATACCTCAAAATGAAACAAAGAACATTGCTGGACACTGCTGCTCCTTATTAAAACGTTTATTCAGTACCACAAAAATTCAATAAAAATGGATAAGCGCTTTTGGGACTACTCCCTTCCTCAGATAAATTACACATACAAACAATACTCTATTTAAAAAACAACACATCCAATGAAATTCAATAAAAATTCAATAAAAGACCCGCCTATTCTGAAATTGAATTTTTATTGAATTTCATTGGATGTGTTGTTTTTTAAATAGAGTATTGTTTGTATGTGTAATTTATCTGAGGAAGGGAGTAGTCCCGAAAGCGCTTATCCATTTCTATTGAATTTTTGTGGTACTGAATAAACGTTTTAATAAGGAGCAGCAGTGTCCAGCAACGTTCTTTGTTTCATTTTGGCTTGTTCTCGTAAGCTGGACTTTGGTGCAGCACCTTACTTCTTTGTGTGCCATATTACAATACCTCCTCACCATTGTCTGTCTACAGGGTGACATTCCACAGGCACAGGTTTCTGTGGTTGGGTTGATTATGTCATTCTGCGTCCTCAGTCTTTTACCATCAGACAACTAATATGTGTGTAGGTACAGATAACACCAGCATTCTGCATATAGGTGTGGACATTCGTGCATTCTCACATACAAATACACGTCTGTGTGTGTATGTATATATATATATATATATATATATATGTATATATACACACACACACAACTATATTTGATATATATATATATATATATATATATATATATATATATATATATATATATATATATTTTTTATAGGTTTACCTCCATAAGGTTGCGAGTCCGTTGTATGGCGCCCTAAAGTGCGAAAGTACAACGGCAAGATTTGTAAATTTCAAAACACGTAAGTGTGAATTCAAATGAGCGAATGCCAGTGTGCATTCACTCATGTGAATTCTACATTCTGAGTACAGATCGCACTACAGTGGAGATCAGGACAAGTACCCTTTCCTTCACTCCAATGTGAACTCGGAGTTAGTATATTAAATTAGCAGGGGGTGTGAGGACGCAGCATAACAGTTGGAGACATCCAGACATGTTAGGTGTTTCGAACATATTCAACATTTCCGGATTGTGGGATTTATTGTGTAGCACTTTCACTGTTTTCAGCAGTTGAAAGTGCAGTTTCCCATGCTTTAAATTGGATATTTGACCGGTTGCATCTATTATTTGTGACCTTGACATTCCAAAAGACCAGCATCCTGAAATAGCACCAGTTACCTACCTACAGGGAAGTCAACATATGTGTAGCTGTGTGTTATGTAACAGTGTTATATAGATATATGTGGAGGGTCTACATCACTCTACACATGTATGTATCTCTCTCTCTATGTATATATATATATATATATATATATATATATATATATATATATATATATATATGTGTGTGTGTGTGTGTGTGTGTGTGTGTGACACATAATAATAGATAGGGTGATCTTGTGTGAGGGGTATGGGGAGTGACAGATACATATGCATAGCTGTCTGTATGCACAGACATATTTTCACATATTAGTTCTTTAGGTAGATGAGGCATCAGACATGGGCTCAAGTTAGCTAACTGTAGGAGCATGCTCAGTGTGACTGTCAGTATTTGCAAGGTGACTCCAGGCCAGACCTACCTGTACTCCAGTTTGGGATTTTGTGTGCTGCAGCCAACTGGCTGCTGCACCTGATTCAACAGTCCAGCACCTCCCTGATATTTTGTCCAAGGGATTCCCTGGCTATGTGCTGAACGTGATATATGACTCACCTAGCGACTGTACAGATTGTAATAGCTTGTACATATTTTTGCATCATATGTATGGTACATTTTACATAGCATTGTGATTTTCTGGCACATCAGTGACAAATCATTATAGACTGATGTTAGGAAAGGATGACAGACATTTGAGTTACTGACTCCATACACACCAGGAAGCCCATGCTACTGCACAACCTGTTATTCTCTGAACTTTCTACATTTCTCTGGCCACTAGTTAAACCTTCTCCTTATATTTGGGCCTTTGTCCCATTACTATTCATGGGTTTGTCCAGATTTCCTGCTCTAAGTGGTTGTAGGTATACTGTGGCTGATGTACATACATCACACATAGGGTGACAGTCTTCACACTTCTGACTGTACATGTTTTGCAGAATGTCCAGCATTTTACCCCATATGTCTGCTCTGATCCTCATACAGTTGTGTTTTTCCAGTAATATACCACTAAATGGAGCCCACTGAATTGTTGTCCATACTGACACAGTTAAATGATAGCCTTTACATCCTGCTGCTGCTCTGACTTGTTGCAACCAGCTGTTATACTAGCCACCTTTGCAGTTACTCAGAGCATGTATAATGTCTGTAGGTTTGGCCCTCTGTCCCTCCATTGTTTCTGGCTTTGTCCAGTGTTGTTGCAGTAAAAGATTGTGACATATTGACAGTGTGTAGAACTCATAACAAGCCTTATCTGCAAGGCCATGGAGCGTATTATATTAGAACTTATAAACAAAGACATTAGCAACCTTCAAACACTGGACCCCACCCAGTCTGGGTTCGTGAAGGGCCGACCTTGTTATCTGAACCTGATTGACTTCTTCGAATAAGTCTCCAGAGCCATGGACAAGGGTAAGGTGATCCACACAGCCTATCTAGACCTTGCCAAGGCCTTTGACACCATCCCCCAATCTGGAATCATAGATAAACTTACTAAGCTGGGCATTAATCCCTATGTCACCCAATGGGTTGCTAACTGGCTTACTGATAGAACCCACACTGTAAAAGTAGCCGACTCCAAATCCAGCTCCAGACAAATGACAAGTGGAGTACCTCAGGGTTCAGTCCTGGGACCGCTCTTGTTTGGCATCTACTTCTCTGAAGTACAGGCCAACACTAAGGGACTCTGGCTAACAAAGTTCACAGATGACTGCAAACTGGGAGCCATTATTGAATCCCCAAATGATGTGGATGCTCTACAAAAGGGCCTTACAGAAACATATGCTTGGTGCCAGAGCCATGGGCTCAAGCACAATGCCAAGAAATGTATAGTTATCCCCTTTGGGAAAAAACATGTATCCATGAATTATCACATAAGTGGCAGTACACTAAACACCAAAAGTGTGATAAGAGACTTAGGGACACAGGTGGACAGTGGTTTCACCTTCGATAACCACATCACCACAACAGTCAGGAAATCCTTCTATGTGGCACACCTCATCACTAAGGGCTTTTCATCCAGAAAAAAGGAGGTCATTGTCCCACTGTACTCATCCCTCATTAGACCCATTATAGAATACAACGCCGCATTTGGTATGTACCTCTCAAGACATCTGCAACAACTGGAAAGGCCTCAGAAATACCTCACTAAAAGAATCACAGGCCTAAAGCAGATGCCCTACGCTGACCACCTTAAAAATCTCCCACTATACTATGTCACATATCGTCTACTCAGAGGCGATCTCTGCTTAACATACAAGGCCATGTCAAACCCAGAACTGTTGGACATGCTACACTTAAAGAAATCCCAAACCCTCAGAGCCACACGCTCCAGGGATCTAAACCTTGTCATCACAATAAACAAAACATGCTGGAGGGATAGGTACTTGACCCAGAGACTCCCCAGACTCTGGAATAGATTGCCCATACATGTCAAGCAGAGTGCCTCTTTGTTACTCTTCAAAAGGAACCTTGACGATTGAATGGGAGAAAGGAAATTCACCCCGGGGATCACGTCAGTCACCCTGCTAGACAGGGGTCCCGGGAAGTAAATAGTGTGGGAAGAAATAGCCAGGGAATTGTTATGGCTAGGCTTGTATAGGCTGTAGGGCTGATAGCCTAGTACCAACCTATGAACCTACCATAGAAGTACCTCACATGCAAAAGTTGTAGCTGCAGTTAAGCTTCAGACCATGAACATCTTCAACCATGCTAATGTACTTAGCCCACTGAGCTACAACAGCCACCAAAAAGTGAGTTTTAATTCCTCACACTATCAACAGCAGACACACATGTACACTTTGACCCCTGCATATTTTGGAAAATAGGACATGTAGCCAGGCTGTTTGGGACAGCCCTGGGATTGCTTGGTCTGCTGATATATCCTTGCAAACATACTCTATTACTGCAGTTGTATGTGAACACTGATGTTTTTGGGTTAGCGGACTGTAGCATTGAGACTCGACTCGTGCATCTGTCCTATGACCCCACTGTTTGGTAATTCCCGTACATACTGCCATGGGTTTTGCTGCCTTGTGGCCTACTTCATATTATAGGGCAGTCACTATTGGAGAGAGTATCTGTTGTCCCACACAGCTGTTTGTTCTCTGCAATTAGCCCAGCTGCTCACTCTATTCCCTTGCGTAAAAGCAGCAGGTCCATACATATGCTACCATAGTCTAGTACCTCATACATTTGTTGTAATGGAGAGTGACTTACCTTGTGCATGCAGCAGTTGAAATACCTGTTTTTTCTGGTATGACTCTGTCTGATGCACGCAGTACCCAGCCAATACATAGTAAGGTATAGGTTGTGTGATGTGGCTGGCATCCTTTTTACTATGTATGCGAATTGGAGTAAGGTGTCAGTCCATAGGACCCTAGATTGTCGGTGCATGTGCTATATGCTGCCTCTTTGCCAAGGCCAGGGTACACTGGGCATGCCTATATCTGCCTACAGAGACAGCCTCAGGGGGTTCCTCCTCTGAGTCCCCCTGTGGGTGTAGCTGTGGGGACCTTGGCATTGGTGGGGGGCTGTGTGTTCCTTCCCTGTAATGATCCTGCTGCAGCTGTTTCTGTAGGATCATAATGTGTAGCATGGCACATAATTTGAACATCTGCGCACATGAATCACAGGCCTGAAGTAGATGCCCTATGCTGACTGACTAAAAAAACTCCAGCTATACTCATATTGTCTACTCAGAGGTGATCTCTGCTTAACATACATGGCCAGGTCAAACCTAAAGCTGTTGTACATGCTACACTTAAAGAAATCCCAATCTATCAGAGCCACATGCTCCAGAGACCTAAACCTTGTCATCACAATGAACAAAACATGCTGGAGGGATAGGTTCCAGAGCCAGAGACTCCCCATACTCTGGAAAAGACTGCCCATATATGTCAAGCAGAGTGCCTCCTTGGCCCTCTTCAAAAGAAACCTTGATGCCTGGATGGGAGCTAGGAAATTTACCCCAGGGATCACATCAGTCACCCTGCTAGACAGCGGTCCAGGGAAGTAAATATTGTGGGAAGAAATAGCCAGGGAATTGTTATGGCTAGGCTTGTACAGGCCCTAGGGCCAATAGCCTAGTACCAACTTATGAATGTATGAATCTATGTGGCTGGACAAAACTGCAGGGCTCCACCAGATATATAGAGGAAGTGGAACTGTGACTTGAGTAGCCCAAACACACTCTCTATGATGTTCCCAGTTTGTCCGTGAGCCTCATTATGGCATTCTTCAGTAGGTATGTTTGCATTTTTGATGAGTGTCATCATCCACGGTTCCAGTGCATAGCCAGTATCCCCCACTAGCTGGCTGTATGGGATGTCCCCCCTGGCAAACATCTGGTACAGCTGTGATGCATGCCAGATATGGGAGTCGTGATAACTACCAGGGCTGCCAGCACGCACATTCATGATGATGTCTTGGGCATTGCACATGACCTGACAGTTGATGGAGTGATACCCCTTGTGGTTGACGTAGACTCTAACCTCCTCACTGGGCAGTGCTTTGATGTGTATATGAGTGCAGTATGGCACCCAGTACCACAGGGTAGTGTGCTACACAGTAGAAGAGATGCATACTGCTGGCCGTCTCCTCAGGGGTGCGGGGTAAATAAATGTGCTCAATGGCATGTGTTTGCATGACAGCCAGGAACTGGTGTAGTACTCATAGGTTCATAGGTTCATAGGTTGGTACTAGGCTATCAGCCCTAGGTATACAAGCCTAGCCATAACAATTCCCTGGCTATTTCTTCCCACATTATTTACTTTCCTGGACCCCTGTCTAGCAGGGCAACTGACATGATCCCTGGGGTGAATTTCCTTTCTCCCATCCAATCGTCAAGTTTCCTCTTGAAGAGGTCCAAAGAGGCACTCTGCTTGACATGTATGGGCAATCTATTCCAGAGTCTGGGGAGTCTCTCGGTCAGGAACCTATCCCTCCAGCATGTTTTGTTTATTGTGATGACAAGGTTTAGATCCCTGGAGCATGTAGCTCTGAGGGATTGGGATTTCTTTAAGTGTAGCATGTCCAACAGCTCTGGGTTTGACATGGCCTTGTATGTTAAGCAGAGATCGCCTCTGAGTAGACGATATGTGACAGAGTATAGCTGGAGTTTTTTAAGACGGTCAGCGTAGGGCATCTGCTTTAGGCCTGTGATTCTTTTAGTGAGGTATTTCTGAGGCCTTTCCAGTTGTTGCAGATGTCTTGAGAGGTACATACCAAATGGGGCGTTGTACTCAATAATAGGTCTAATGAGGGATGAGTACAGTGGGACAATGACCTCCTTTTTTCTGGATGAAAAGCCCTTTGTGATGAGGTGTGCCACACAGAAGGATTTCCTGACTGTTGTGGAAATGTGGTTATCGAAGGTGAGACCACTGTCCACCTGTGTCCCTAAGTCTCTTATCACACTTTCTGTGTTTAGTGTACTGCCACCTATATGGTAATTCATGGATACATGTTTTTTCCCAAAGGGGATAACAATACATTTCTTGGCATTGAGCTTGAGCCCATGGCTCTGGCACCAAGCATCTGTTTCTGTAAGGCCCTTTTGTAGAGTATCCACATCATTTGGGGATTCAATAATGGCTCCCAGTTTGCAGTCATCTGCAAACTTTGTTAGCCAGAGTCCCTTAGTGTTGACCTGTACTTCAGAGAAGTAGATGCCAAACAAGAGCGGCCCCAGGACTGAACCCTGAGGTACTCCACTTGTCACTTGTCTGGAGCTGGATTTGGAGTCGGCTACTTTTACAGTGTGGGTTCTATCAGTAAGCCATTTAGCAACCCATTGGGTATAGGGATTAATGCCCAACTTAGTAAGTATATCTATGATTCCAGAGTGGGGGATGGTGTCAAAGGCCTTGGCAAGGTCTAGATAGGCTGTGTGGACCACCTTACCCTTGTCCATGGCTCTGGAGACTGATTCAAAGAAGTCAATCAGGTTCAGGAGACAAGATCGGCCCTTCACAAACCCAAACTGGGTGGGGTCCAGTGTTTGAAGGTTGCCAATGTCTTTGTTTATAAGTTCCATGATAATACACTCCATGGCCTTGCAGATAATGTCTGTCAGACTGATGGGACGGTAGTTTCTGGGATCCAAGGTGGATCCCCCCTTGTGGATTGGGATAACTGTAGCTCTGCGCCACTCAGTAGGCACGAAACCTGAGGTGAGGCTATGATTAAACATGACACTTAGGTGAGGTGCCAGTTCATATTGTAGTTCATGTAGTACACAGCCCGGGATGTCATCTGGTCCCATGGATGCTGTATTCTTGGCTTTAGAGAGTGCGTTTTGTACCTGTGTGGCCGTTATTACTGGAATTTGGCAATCTTCCGGTATTGAGATGGGCCATTTAGGTGGTGAGGGGGGGGATGAAGTTGGCACTGAATCGATCTGCCAGGGTATTGGCAATATCCTTCGGATCAGTATATTTAATGCCATTCTGTTTTAGCTCAGAGCAGATCTGAGCATTGCCATTTAGATTCTTGACATAGTTATAGAATGCTTCATGGTTGTCTCTGGAATCTTTGGCAATTTTATTTTCGTAACTAGCATTGGAGGATTTTATGAGGCATCTCAGTTTCTTATTGAGGCTAGTAAGGGAGTTTTTTGCATCCTGGGATTTTCCTCTTTTCTGCAAAAGTTTCTTCCTTTTGTTGTAAAGTTTGTTAGATGCTGATGCCTGAGAGACCCCAATCATGTCCCCAGCTGGTCTTTGAAAAGTATCTGTAGCTAGCATTCTAAGGGCTACACACACCTTTCTTGCAACTGAGATGGGTTCCCCTCTGTTGGCTCTGGGTCTGAGTTGAGGGTGGCAGAGCTCAGTGACTTCTTGTAGTATGTCCCTGTCCACCCTGTAGCGGTCTACAATCTCCAGCTCATGTAGATCCTGGAAGGTTACCCTGAGTCTGAACACTCCTCTTCTTCTCAGTCTAGGCATATTGCCAGCAGCAACATCAGCACTGACCTCAGCATCTAGCACATACAGATGTAGCAGAGCAGCAGCAGCCCCTAGCATTCTGACAGTTAAAATTCCCACATCTGTACTCCAATGGTGCAGAGTATGGGGGAAGAATCAGATTGTAGGGTGTATGCATACTTTATAGTGCTCTGCTGCAGATGCTGCTTGTGTCATTGGCCACCTATGATGCATTCCACCTGACAGGTACATCATTGAGGGGTTTGAATGGCCCAGTATAAGTGAATGATGGGTTGTCATTTATTTATACATGATTGGTTTCACAGACAATTACCTTTTTTTTTAATTTATTTTTTTTTAACTGCCTTCCCTGCTAAGCACAGTAGCGCGGCATGCAAATCAGCACCGCTGGTATAAACACTGCTTAGCAGTCAGTAGACACACCCCCATGCATGAACATGCTCAGACAAGCTAAAACACATGCCCTGCAGCTGAGCAACACTTAGCAGCATTGGACACACACCCCTGCTTAGCTGAGTGGTGCACCGCACAAATGGGCCCCGCTGAGCTCCAATGTGCTTAAACATATAGTGACACACCCTATTTTAATGTCAGCTGTCTCTCCTGTGGACACCAACACAGTTCTGGGGATGCACAGGTAATCCATAGCTCACTTGCATACATATCTGTGCACACATCATGGATACTTCACTATTCCAAGGCCTGCCTCATTAGCAACCACAGATATCTACCATTGTACATACTCCATGCAAGGCCTTGTAATGCAGTATTGTCACATATTTATTATTTTCCATTTTTATACCTTTTAATATTTTTTTGCATAATAGCATGTTTGCACATCATATGTTTTTTTTAAAAAAGCTTATATTATTTTGAATTAATTTTTGGGCACACAGGGCATTGTTTTGCATATATCTGTGCCTAATATGCAATTTTTGACCTTCTGAAAGGGCTTTTACAGTCCCCGTTCAATTTTTACTTTTTTGTACGCAGACATTTTCCATGTACACTTCGGACATTAACACAGAGTGTGCAGGACTGCCTATCCGCTTGCTGGATCACTCCAGCACCCTCATTTGCATGCAGTTCATGTACTTATGAGGTGATTTGCAGCTACAGACACTTCTGCGCCTGCACACTTGTGCACATCCCTCTGCTCTGTTTACTAGATCACATGGCTGCTTACTTCCATGTATCTCCATGCCACTATGCCTACATGGAAAATCACTCCATGTAGGATTTATTGAATTCCCCCTTAAGTCTGAGTATTTCAGAGAATTCTCTTTTCTTCTTTGAGATATGGCTTGGAGTTAGTAAAGTAACAGGGCTGTGAAAGGCTTGCCTCATAGGAAAAAATGCTTTTAATATGTAACTGACTTTTGGAGTTCACTGATAGTTGTTATTTCTACTTAATGTAACATTTTTCACAATATTAGGGCTCACAATTTTGAGACTTGAACTTCTAATAGTGCACCATTGTGTGTGAGGATTTTGTCTTTTTTATATATATGTGTATATATATATATATATATATATATATATATATATATATATATATACATACATACACAGATTGCTACAGAGTAGATGTCAAGGCTAGAGGAAGATGTCACAACTTAAATAGGACATTTATCAGTCTCAGTAGCTCAACAGGTAACACACTCACCTCTGGTGCAGAATGCTGTGAATTCTATCACTTCACCAAGTAGGAGGATTAATTTTCCAGTACTTAAACTACAGTGCAGCATAAGAGGGGTGTTGCATTCCTGAGAGTGTTGTCCCTCATATGAGATGTTAAGCCAAGGCTCATCTCCCTGAACTGGTAATAACTCAGGTGGATATAAAAAATCCAACTGCACTTATCAAAAAGAGTAGGGGTGCTTTATTAACATTTATATTCATTTCATAACATATAACAAAAACTTTAAAATAATTATTTATATATTATTTTTTACATTCATACTTAAAATTATTTACACTTAACTAAACAGTTCTTATTTCAGTTAACACATCATCCTCTTCCATTTTCTTAATATATAACAAATTCTCACATAGGTTCATAGGTAAGTACTAGACTACTTGCCCTTTTAGGCTGTTTCAAGCCTAACCAATTTACCGTTTATGCTCAAATTAACCTATCCCATTTTGTTAGATGCTGTCCTTACCCATCCTGTGGTCGATAATTATATATTACCCCTAATAAAAATAACTGGGATCATACCTTAGATAATTTGAGGGGACCTATGCATGGGATAGAGCATTTAGGAGCTGCCTCTGTCCATTAGTAGTACAGTGGGCAATCCTGACATAAATGTTCTGTTTTCCATCCATAAGTCTAAGATGCACTTGAATATGAACAGAGGTGAACTTTGTTTTATGTGGATGGGTAGCCTGTTCCATAACACATCTCTTCCACAGCACCCATATTGTCACAAACAGTATTTTAAAACAGTTATCAATATCAAGTTTCTTTACTTTATCATACTTCCTATATAATTTAATATAATTTAATATATAATTTAATAACTAGGAAAGACTAGAGCTATTCTAACGCCACTGCAGCGGTTGCCATTGTTCATCTGTGCTATTTAATGTTACTGCTGTGATTGTAGTTCGGTTGATGGACCTTACCTTAGCTTAAAGCAGTTTAAATGTCTAGTTAATAACTGGAGGGAAGGTGTAGACCTATTATACAGCTACTATTGCTACTGTAGGATACAGATAAGATCATTTGTAACGTCTGGTGCCTAGTGAACTGAGCCTGCTCAGTGCATGATATAACAACTAGCACGTTCAAGATGTTAACAGGATATCTATACAGCGGTCATGTGTAGCTGATTATAAGGCAGCTAATCTCAATGCGAATATTAGAAGAAGCAGTACTGTTATAACTGCTATATGCACTTGCACAACTGTAACTGTTGTTTGAACATGTTTTATTATAACCGCTGCACCTCTGTATGTTGCTAGTCACTCTGTCATCTCAACCCACTTTCTTCCTCTGTCTAACACCCCCTGTTCTTCTTTCATTTTTTTCTGTTGTAGCTCCCAATAGCTTTCTGAGCCAGGGCCCCTTCCGAATATAACAGAAAACAGATACTGGCAGGCATGTCTTCACTCTGAAGGGGAAACATCCACCAAATAAAGGCGGATCTCCTAGACTCCTGCCTGCAGTGTGTGTACACATCTGTTCCTGACTGTAGTATTAACCCTCCCTACTAAGGACTTGTTTGTACTGCTCTCTTAGCCTGGCATGCTCACCAACCAGGTTGCTTTGCCTTAGGGATCACCTCATTACTGTAAGAGTTTTCTTTCTCCCATGTACTCCCTCTCCCCCTTTTAAATACTGTTGCACTGGCACCACCATCCCTCATTGCAGTCTATAAGACTTCTGTTCTCCCATTACTAAATTTCACTAGTTCCCCACATGTTACCCTCCTTAAGAACATAGGGTGAAAGAGACATAAAAAGACTATAAAACTATATTTCTGGCTTGCCACCACTTTGTTTATCACTTACCTAGGCTCCTTAGGTGACCAGGTAATTGTTTTTCTTGGTCGTAGTTTCTTACTTTGACCTGGGTCTGCTCGCTCCATTCGCCTTTTGCTTCGCTAGGGCTCACTTCGCTTCCCTATCCTGCCCTCAAATCCCACCTGCCCCTACTATGCCCGCACTTATTTTCAGCAGGCCACACCTCCACTCCTCAATAACCAATCCCATTAACTTATACCCTCCTTCAATAACCATTCCCAATAACTTTCATCCTTTCCAACCCTATTTGTAATCACCCTACCATTACACATATAAATATATATATATATATATATATATATATATATATATATATATATATATATACACATCACTCCCTGCCTACCCAACAACATGCCTTAGTTTACAATATACCCAATTCATATCCCCACTGCATCAACTATATCCCCAATTATACTACTACTATCTCAGTTACCACTACCTTTCTTAATTCATTTCCTTCACTATCTACTATATCCTCACACACACCTTCTTCTCAACAACACTCACATCCCACACTTTTCAAATATGTTACTCATGCACCTTACAACTCTACTTTTTTTAACCCTACTTGTATATCTCACTTCCGTCCACAATAACAATAATATCTGTCACCATACCCACACCTCCACATCAATTCACCCAACACATGAACATCACCTCTCCATCCCAACAGCCCCTTCTATTTACTACCTGCATCACACTGACAAAATACACAATACTATTCCATCACTCACATCCTCATATCTCTCTAAACTATGACAAGACTGCACATAAACTTCTAAAAATGTTAAGTCTTATAGCATCAAAACTAAAATGCAGTGGCAAGATGCATCCCAATCGTGGCCCCACAATCCCTACAACCCCCCCCCCCAACTGTAAACCTGTCCTTCCACCTTAGCTAAGAAAAAATAGTTCAGACCTCCTAATTCTAAACATCCATCTTAGAAGCATCCTTAATAAAATACAAGAACGTCATGCCACCATAACTCTCTGCCATCCCGACATTGTCCTCTTAACAGAAATCTGGCTAAAGCCAGACATGAGGAACAATGAAATAACACCCCCTGGTTATAATATACACACAGTAGATAGACAGACAAAAAGTGGTGGGAGACTAGCTATACTTTTCAAAAATAGCTTTTCTGTTTCCTTTCACATCCCAAATACGTGCTGTAGGTGGATTGGACACTTTAAATTGACCCTAGGTGTGACTGTGTGCATGTGTGTCCCTTCTTTGGAAGGTTGGGCGCCAAGCTGGCAACTCGACACCGTAAAACTTCACTGCCAATCATGAGAAGACAAGTGATCCACTGTGGCAACCCCTAACTGGGAAAAACTGAAAGAAGAAGAAGCCTTTCTCTAGAAATGTTACCTATAGACACCCTTGACTTCCATAATGCAGAACTCATACTAACCAAACTCCATCTTAATTCAAGAAAAATCTAAACATTATAGGCATCAACATCCCACCTCGCCACAATATCTCTACACTGGAACACATATTACAATGGCCATCCACCACTCTCTCTAAAGAAACCATCATAGCAGGGGACTTTAACATATACTGGACATCCTGTGACTCATCAAACCCCACTAATCATATCAACATCCATGGCTACTCACAACTAATCAAAAATCCTACCAGAACTGATAAAAAAAAAGAACCAATTCTTGATTGGATCTTAATTAACCATCCCAATACTGCACAAATCACTGTCTGTCTCCCAAACAGTCTTAGTGACCACCTCCCTACCTTTCTCCTCAGACAAATACTAAACCCCTCAAAAACCACAAAATACCATCAAATTTGAAATACCAAAAACTTTAATGCTCAAGAGTTAATAACCATACTTAGGAGCTGGAAATGGAACCCAATTAACTATCTCCCATCAGATGACACAGTAGAATACTTTAACACCACCTTCATCAGCATCTTAAACAACCCCCCCCGCCAGAACCATACAGATTAAACCCAGCTATACTCCCTGGCTAACCAAGAAAACTAGATCCCTACTAAAAGAAAGGAACAAAGCCTGGGAAAAATGGTCCAAAGACAAAACCACTCCAAACCGACAAAAATACATAGAATTCAGAAACTCAGCCAAAAAACAGATCAGACAGGATAAAAAACAACCATTACAGAGACATCCAATTAAAACATCAGAACAACCCCCAAATATTTTGGTGATCCATAAATAAAATATTACATCCAGGTCCCAATAATATCCAATACAAGGGACAATATTCCAACCCAATCTAATAAATACTTTACTGAATCTATTCTAGACCTCTTAAAAACTAACTTCTCTTCCACTTCCCCTATACCCCCAACACTACATAACTTCAATAACTTCAACTTTCAACCAGTCCCTACTGGCACTGTAAAAATACCTTAAAAAACTCAAGCCAACTACTATGGCTGCAGATAACCTACTGGCTGAATATCTAAAAATGGCAGCTGATGCCATCTCATTCCTAGTCTCAATATTAATAAACCGCTCCATCTCAGAAAAGAAAATACCCAAACTCTGGAAAATTGCCCACATAATTCCCCTTCACTCAACTGACCTATCTATCATCCCATAGCCATACTATCTCTCCTTCCTAAAATCCTGTTAAAATGCTTTCATTCACAACTTCTACAATATCTGCTAACAAACATTCTCCTAACTCCCTCACAGCATGGATTCCATCCTAATCATAGCACTACTACAGCCCTTCTAAGTTTCACCAATTCCATGAACCAGCTCCGTAATGAAGGGAAACTAGTCTCCTCAGTTTTCCTTGATATGTCAGAAGCATTTGACACAGTATCCCATGCCAAACTTTTAAATATTCTATCTGATCTAAAACTTAGCCTGTCAGCAATAGACTGGCTTTGATACTATTTGGCTGGTCACCAACAGGCAGTAAAATGGCAGCAAAACTACTCTCCACGTCTGCCCGTCACTGTGGGAGTCCCACAAGGATCTATCCTCGGCCCTCTCCTCTTTACCATATTTACCAACAACCTCCATACAGCTACTAAAGATGTCAGGCTCATACAGTATACTGATGATTCAACCCTAATATGCGCAGCTGCTACTCTCCACCAACTAGAACAAATAACTCAGAAGCCTTTTACAGCTATAGATCCCTGACTAACTAATGCACAACTAATACTGAACCCCAAGAAAACTCAACTCATCCTGTTCTACCCTACTACAGCCCCAGATACTCCCTTCCCTTCAAAATTACTTCTGCCAATAACACCATCATAACTCCAGTTACTAATACAAAGCTACTGGGAGTTACAATATACCAGGACATGATATTTGATATTCATATAGCCCAAGCCACAAAAAAGTGCACAAAAAATCAGGTTGCCTCTACAGGAGCAAACACTATCTTACCATCGAGACGAGAGCCATTATTGCCAGAACTCACCTTATTTCAACATTACTATATGCATCCACTATCTTTACCAAACTTAGAAAATCAGATATAACTAACTAGAAACTTGTTATAATAAATTCTCAAAGTTTGCTACAGGTGCCAACTATAGAACCCACTGTTACCATTCTCTTAGAAAACTCTCATGGCTTGAATTCCCCTCTCTGCTAACGTACAATCAGCACATCATGGCCCATCAAATAATCAACCAGTCTGAAAAAGTACCAGCCCTAAATAACTTACTCTTCCACTACTCTAATAATCGGACTCTTCGCTCTAGCAACAAAGGCACTAATAAAAATAACTAAAAGCAAAAACTATGTTGGAGAATCCCTCTATTCATGCAGTATCACCAAAACCTGGAACACCTTACCTCTAAACATTAAATTCACCACTAACATAGCTCAATTCAGAAAAACTACTAATAGCCCACCTATCTGCTAAATGGATCTGCCCATGTACAGAACCTGGCTAAACAACTGACTGGCACTACATGCCAACTAACAGTCTCTATCCGTAACTAATGTTGCTCTGAGCTTACTCTGTGCAACCCTAATTAACTGACTTCTGTCACTAATCAATTCTACTAACTCTTACTACACACTCACTAACCAGTATCCATAGCATATCTTTCTGTCCAAACTTGTATATTTTGTCCAACCCTGTAAATACTGTATATAGAGCTATATGTATAATCCGTATGTTTGCATTTTTTGTGGGACCTTCCTATCGCAACCATTTAATTATTCATTTCTTTTAATGTCTTAATTTTGTATTTTTGTAATTTTTTCAGAAATGCTTTGTATACTATGTATGTTCATAGAGCTTTTCTCCCCAGCACTCGGCTGAAAATGGACTTGTTGTCCAGTCGGACTTTCCCGGCAAACAAATGTAAAATAAATAAAATAAATAAATAAATAATATGATTTTTACACCTACACATTTAAATCCTTTCCATCTACATTTATTTTTAAACTTTTCCCAAATTTTATTTTTTTTTATTTATTATTATTTTTTTTTCAAACCAAACAATAATGTATTATTGCTTCTTCTTCACTATAGTCAACATTTTTCTTTCCTTCATCACCTTATATTTCTTATTCCCTTTCACAGGTAACTTCTTTAATAAAATTCTCCACAAAAATTCCTCTGCTTCATAAAAATTTTCAAACTCTTTCTTTACTCTTTTATTCATCTTCTTTTAATTCTTTCATTGTGTATACCAAACATTTTTTTCTTCAATCATATTACACCATTTTTTTCTTTTCCAATCGCACTTACTTTAACTTCCATAATTTCATTTTATTGGCATATTATTTTTCTTCCATCTAGTCTCATTTTTCTTTTTCCCTGTTTTTTTGCTCCCACACATTTTTATATTTTTCATGTAGTATCTCACCCAGAGGATGACAGAACTAACAAGAAACAGAGTGCAAAGGATTAGTCCAGATAAAATCACTGTGGGAAAAATAAAGATGTGTTGTTGAAGTTTCAAGTAGTTTATTCAATTAAGTAGGTAGATGGATGAGTGCTCTTGTTCTAATACATTACATTCAACAGTTCAGTTATTTAAACACACTTACAGACAATGGTGGGAAGGTCCAGAGGAGCTGTTTAGGGGGAAATCTGGGAGATGGAAAAACAAGGATATTAGTATATGCATAAATCACCATTGATCTTATACATTTTTGTCTCATTCACATATCTCCTACAACTATTCTTCCTGGTACTGCTACTATTGTAACATTTAAAACACTTATTTGTTCATTTTTATAAGAATTCCAATTCCAACTCCAGAACATGTCTCATTTTGTACTGAGCAAACCATTTGACCCCCCCATACTGCCCGTATTCTTTTCCTTTCGTATTCATGTTACATCTGGTATCTAGCAAGCAAAAAACATCCATTTTTATTTTTTACACAATTCCACCACCAAACCTCTTATAATGTTCTTATTGCTATTCATAGTTAATGTTAACATTCCTAGATATGGAGTACCTAGTTTAAGGACGAGATCCATTTTTTAGTCTGTCAAGTCAAATCTGTATGTAAGTCAAAACAAGTGCATATGGTTCTTATTAGATGTCACTTAGTCAAATGTTTGCCTCGGTCTAGAATATTACTTTTATTTGCATATAAAACACTTTAGAAATACTTCCAAATAAAAATAAATCTTAACCTTATTACTGTATGCTGTAGTAATAACAATAATAATAATACAGTAAGTACAGCGAAATAACAGTACAGTAACTATGTTCATGCAGTACAGTACAGAACTTTCCATACAAAAAAAATATTAAACTTACCTCTTTTTAAGCTTCATTTCACATTTCTGTACTACAGGCATTACCCATAAATATTTTCCACTCTTCCCTGAACTTTCAGACGTTTGCCAGCCCTCATACTGTCACTTAGACCCTAGTGAGCCACAATGTCATTTGCCTATTCTACTGTACAGTACAGTAACTGCATCAGTACTGTACTGTACAAGACGGTGGTCTTGACCAATCATATCACCAACACAGCAATCTCTTAACCAATCAGATCTCGCGTTCTCAGTGAAGGTGGAAGTAACTGCTCAAACAAAACATGCAAGCAACTTCACAAATGGGGAAAACGGGAAAAAGGAAAGCAGAACTGAATTCTTCATTTTCAAGGCAAGATTTGGGCAGCTTTAAGGATTTTTATTTATGTTCACATTATTTCCAACATTATGGCAGCCTGTTGCTATCTACAGGTTGTCCTTATGTCAGAAGTCTGTAACCCAGGGACTGCCTGTATCATTATCATTTTCCTTTTTCTGTAAATGTTTTGCTTCCAGATATTATTTTCATTCCTTTTCCTAAGTCTCCCACCAACTCATTTTTCACCTGTCTTCCTTTCTTCTTCTTCTGCTTCACTTTCTAAAATCGTAAATTTGTTCTCTTCCTGTATATTAATAACCTCACTTTGAACTAGTTCTTCTCTAGCTACCTCGTTATTTTTCTAACTTTTCTTCTATATCACCTTCCCCCATTCCACATTCTCTTTCAACATCTCTTGTTGTAATATTTCCTACTGTTTGTCTTTCTTCTGAGCTTTCCTCTTCATCTATTCTTTTCTTTTTTTAATAGGGGGCAGTCAAATCAGAAGTGTCAAAATTCTTTACATTTCCTTTTAAAAGGTTTACATATTTTGTTGTATGCCCCTTCTCTCCACATTGGGAACACATTATTTTGTTACAGTCTTGCAGTAAACGACTTTTATCCCCACAGAAATAACATGCGTCAGGTTGGCCCCAGTACCTACTGAATCTTCTTTTTCCATTCACAATTATTGTATATGAAATATGTTGATTTTTCCCATCCGTGACATTCATTTTAACCATATTTCACACTCCCAGTACATACATTTCTTTCTTCATGTACGGTTTAACTTCATTTACTTTACTACAGATTGAAAGAAAAACAGTTTCATTTCATTCTCATACATATCTAAAGTTATAAATTACACATTTATTTCCTTTTTTAGCATTGTAGTCTCAAGCTCTGAAATAAATAGTCTGTCTTTGGTGCTACTGTATTTATTTTTGCAGTCTCAGTTATAATTTTTCCAGCATGTTACATCTTTCAGATGTCACCTCACAAACATTTGCAGGTCCCAAATAAATTAATAAATGCTCACATATCTTTAATGTGAAACCTTAGTGGCAAAATAATACTATCCATATTGTCACATCTGTTTACATCGGCATCATTTTTACTTTTTATTCTTGCCACTGGTCATCTTCTCTGTGGCTGTTGAGAAACTGTAAATGTTCTTCCCCTATCAGTTCAACCTTCATTTCTTCCTAATTGCTTAGAAACAATAAGGCTTGCTGAGTTTAATTGTGGTAGCTGCCAAAAAAAGCAATTACTAGAAAATAGAAAGCACAGTCTAAACCAACCATACTAGAAGTAGTGAATATAGTGATAGAGATAACTGGAAGTGGGATCTTTATCAAAGGGTAGCAGCATATTACATAAAAATGAGAATTAGGGGAACAATGCATGCAGAATAATGTTTTGGAGGAGGAATGAGCTCTAAGGGAAAACAGGAATTGAACGTGCTATGTAATATTCTGTACAGAAGATTATCCCTGGATTCAGCAAGCAGCCATGCAGGAATAAGTTATTCCTGCATGGCAGGGACCATTCCTGATCAGCACAGCAGGGTGCTATGCATATGTATGAAGGCGTGCTGCCGTGCTGTAAAACGGACATGGTTCCATGTACGAGCACAGGGGGTGTGTCTGAGAGCAGAGCTCTCAAAATGCACATGCCCCCTGCACTCCAGAATTGCTGTTCAGCAATTTAAAACAAGCGAGAATGCTCATAATACCCCAACCCATCAGAGTAAGAAATCTGGTCAAAGCCATAATGGACAATCATCCCTACCAAGCCAAAAGTTGATAGAATAACAGATTTCGCATTAGCACATAGCGCACATCTCCCAATCCGTCAGAGTAAGAAATGTGGAGAAACCATAAGGGACAATCGTCCCACAAAGCAGACAGTTGATAGAATAACATGTTCAACATTAGCATGGATATTCTGCAGGGTACAAATAAAAAAACACAACAAATACATTTTTTTCATACATGCAATAAAATTTAAGCGTAGCTGCGTGGGTGTGCCTGTTGCTTAGCTATGCTCAGCCCAGTTGAAACAGCACAATAAGTTAAAAAGTAATAGATGTCAAGTGTAAGCATAAGTGCAATAGTGTAGTGGTTAGAATGTATGCCTTGCATGTAGTTATTCACGGTTTGAGCCTCACCAAAGCCATTTCTATTTTGTATCTGTAAACATTAAACATTTTATTTTTTGCATATTTATGTAAGAAGTAACTGATTTTTCTCAACCTGAGTAGTGTATTAGGCCCAGATGTGAGGTGTCAGTGTAATAAAGTAGTGAAACCCCCATATAAACTGAAGTGCCCCATACAGTATAGTCACACAAGAATAAATTAATCACAGCACATTGGGGGTTGTCAGGGAAGGTAAATAAATCTAATATCATGGAATGAATGATGAATCAATCCCATACAGGTGGTATACAAATATAATAAATCATAAGCAATGCTAAGCATTGCACAGCTATGTTGACTGGGTGTAAGCATTGTGTACATATGAATACTAAGAAATGGATAGCCCAGCTAAGTGGATTTGCCCATTGGTAAGCAGTGCTGAACCTGCCCCTTTAAGCACTGCCAACTTTAGCCAAGCAGGTTTGCCCATAGCTTAGCTTAGCTCAGCATTTTCAAAACTGTCCAGTCATGGCAAAGGGCAGGAAATTGGTCGTATTTAAACCCTGCAGGTGGGAATACAGCTCATAACTGGTTGTAGCTCTCCACTATGGGCAGTATGGCAGGAGTTAGAGAGGGCATGCCATTCCGGGCGCAGCGCTGGGGCATACAGGAGTCCAAGGTCATGGTAAGACTCCTGGTAAAAAAACATGACATGAGACTGTTGCAGGACCAGTACCAGGAGTCCCAATATAAAGCAGAAGCCTGGGAAAGTCTCACCCATGATCTCACCAGTGCCACTGGTATCCCTCAGACTGGTGAGCAGGTCCGGCACAACTATGCCGACTTGAAACGGAGGAAGAGGGAGCTCTTGGAACAGTGGGTCCAAGAAGCAAGAGAGAGGGAGATGTCCCAGCAGTGTGTAAGTATTCATAGCAATAATTGTTTACCAAAGTCCAGCCTGTGTACGTGATGGATAGGTATGCATAAATGTTTCTCTATTTTCATTACAGCTGCAGCTGAGTGGACTGTGAACCAGGAAGCCCATGCCAGCAGCTTGCAAAGGCTGCGTCGCGAGGCTGGTGAGTAACAATCCTACTTATAGTAGTCATACCAAATAGATATAAAGGAGTAGAATGTCACCTAGCAGTATAAAAATGTGTATGGTTTGTACTGAATAAACCAGACAATATGACTGTAATAGTCCCATATAGGTCATATTTAAATATAACTGTAACTGCCTGGCAGTAAAGTTCTAAATCCTGGACTGGTTGTGTTTACTCTGATATTGTATGGCCTCACATGTTGCATTTACCAAGATCTGGTATGTGAATAGTACTGTTGTGTCAACTGTTTCTCACACAGTGCAACATAAAAGATGTCTAAGAATGTCTGTATAAGAATGTTGTAATTACAAGGTCAGATTGTACAACCAAGAGAGGCTTAGACAGAAAACACTGCAAAAAAGAAGCACTTTATAAATAGCTCACTCTGATAAAATGCAGATTGTTGTATTTTTAGCACACACAGCCATGGTTCGAATCCCAGGAGTGGTAGTAAGCTGTATGCATAATCATACCTGTCACCTGTACAGATTTCTGCAGAATGTCCAGATATTTGCCTCATATTTTTGGCCTGTTCCTCTGTTTTCCTGGCGAATCACTGGGATGATCTCAGGATTGTAGTCACGAAATAATGACATACATTTGAGTTTCAGACATCAGACCCTTCAGAAAATGTATATTAAAACAAATCATGTTACTCTAGCAACTTTCTAAACATTTATAAGAGCACTATTTAAAATATGTCCTTATTTGTACCCCCAGTTTCTCAAGCTTTGTACAGAATGTTTGCATGAAGAGGTTGAGAGGTATGTGCAGAATTATAACTAGGAATCTGGGAATATGTGTGGAAACAGTCAGGTACTGTTAACAAACATTCGCTCCACAGGTATATCAGGTAAGAGAAGGAGAATTTAGCTATGAGACAGTTGAAGTATACACTGTGTACAAACATACCACTGCCCAAACCAAGGCCATAGGGTATTGTAATAATACCTGTAGAGTAATGATTAGAACAATGATCATTAAAGTTGTGAGTACTGCAAGGATATACAAGTTGTTAATTGACATCTCTCTCTCCCCACACCATATCTGTAACAATAATCTGAACACACAAATCAATGGGTATGTTTTACACTAAACCTACTGTTGGGATATATGTCCTATTGTTCAACAAATACTGAAATGTGTTTCTATTAATGTTCCATGTTGAAATACTGCCATTGGTGGCCTGTTGCTATCAATGTAACCTGCATGCCGTTGTAATGGCCATGGGAGTTCCATATATGAATGTGTTCTGTTTGCTAAGCAACTGTTCCAAATTTGTTGTTTTGGGTTAATGGGAATATCTGTGCATGCTGTTATAAATAATCCTGGATTGTGCTGACTATTACTAATGCACATATGTTCTAAAACTGTAACACCATAGCACGTTTGGGAAGGCCGGTCCCAATGGACCCACCTCTCCTACCTCATCTGGCCATGGCACTGGGCCCCAGCATGCCTGGAACCCACCCAGGGACCTCCTCGTCCGCTGGTCCTGCACCACCTTCAGGTGGAACTGCCTCAGGGGATGGGGCTCGTCCTCCCTGGGAGTGGGCATGGACATGATCCTGTCACCCGAAGCCAGCTCCAGGGTTTGGTGTGTAGCGAGCTCCAAAAGAAGTTTGGAAATCTGCTACGCCAGCTTGAGGGCTGCATGGCACAATTAGAGGGTCAGCCTGCCCCTCCTGCTCAGCCCCCAGCACAATACCTTCGAGGCCATGAAAGTGCAGTGGTGAATGTCCATGGGTGGGGACCTCAATCCCATGTTTTCCATTTGGGGGCTCATGAGCTTCCGATTTCCAAACACCCCTCCCTATCCAAGGTGTTTACCCCCCACATGTGTCATATACCACCCCTGTATGCTGTCTTGTCTGTCTTCCTACCCAACCTACCTCCCCAAATATATCTACTATCCTTCCCCAACATCCCACTCTCACCTTAAAAGAAAAAAGAGACAATCTGTTCCCCCAAAAACATCTCGTCCCATACATAGCTGTCCAAGTCACACACGTGTCCACTAGATACATGTAATCTGGTCTAATTGGCTTCACAACACATTATTGTTGTCCTCACTCCTCTCTCAGGGGTATGAGTGTCCAAATGCACCTCCAAATTCAGTATATATATACGCACAGCTGTTGCTGTAGAAGAAATGGACAGCTATGGACCTTCCTTACACCCATCCTGCACATCACTAGCTACTTTCCCTATTGTCTTTCCGTCTGCATGCCCCCTTGTTCACCACTTTCTTATCAACATTGTTTCTTTTCTTTTAAAAAAATAGCATGGGGGTAAGCAGAAACAATCCTTTTAAGCAGCAGTAAGTGGGATTAAACCTGTTTGTGTGGTGCTAAGCAATGCCTACACAGATTAAGCACTTTTAAGACTAACTGTCTGTAAGCATATTTAATGGAAGTTAGCACTCCTTACCACCACACAAACCCAGGCAAACCTTCTACAACTGCTTAAAAGTGCATTAATCACTCTGTATCCAACAGCTCTTGCTCTGCCCAGCAACAAAATAACCAGCACTTGCAAGTCTCGAACCCGGGACCCTACACGCCACAGCAAGATTCCACTAAGCCATCTAAGCTGCAGATATGTGTGATATTTTGTCAAACATATCATGCAGTACAGTCATTCAACAGTAGGGAAAATGTATTTACATATGTATCTGTAGATATATATATATGGATCAAGGACTATTGAACGAAAGCTCAATAGTCCGAATCCACAATAATCGAACACACTTTAACGAAAGCGCTTTCACTGAAAAAGCTCTTTCATTAAAGTGCGTTAGAAAAAACCCAATAAATCTTCTTTTATACACTGCCATTCGACATGCCGAAAAAAATCACGAACACCAAAACAGATGAAAAACACAAAAAGGCAGACACCTCGAACTACAGGACCTTTTAAAATTCACACAGCCATGTTGTTTTAGTGGATCAAATACTTAGCAAAATAGTTGCTTTTAGTATTTGGTAGTACTAGTTATGATGTAAAAATCACCATTAGGGTCACTAAAACATAGTTACATATTACATTACATTGTCTACCATTTCAATTTGATGACAGTACTTTTATAGTAAGTGTTAATAACTTAAAGGGTGCACTCCTTTTAAAGGTTAGAAAATGTTTTAAACAACTATGGGAACTACAATTAGGGTTACTTTTTAGGCAGGTAGGAAATAATCACCATGACACTTATTATTTTTTAGTAATATTTTATATTGACCTGTGTTTTTTAAGTATTATTTACATTCAAATTTTTATTTCATTGTATTTTTACTACTAATTAAAGTATTTACATATGCTCATGCTTTTAACATGACCATCTGTTTTAATATGATGATGTACTTTTATTAGGAGTGTTTCTTTAAGCTGCCTTTGAATTGTTAATCACGCTCTGACGTTGACATAAAAGTCTGAGTTGGCGGTTTTTTCAAATAACCTCTGAGGAAGCTGTAGCTGTGTCTTCAGTGAAAACGCATTTATTTTTTATTCAATAAACTTGGCATTAAGGTTTTCTCATTTTTCGTTTATTTTTGAAAAGTACGCTTTTAATTGGTGTTGGCTTGTCGTATCCTTAAGGGTACATCTGCTCACAAGTATTTGATCCACTAAAACAACATGGCTGTGTGAATTTTAAAAGGTCCTGTAGTTCGAGGTGTCTGCCTTTTTGTGTTTTTAAATCTTCTTTTATGCAGGGGGGTGAGCCCCCCTGCACATGACCCCTACTTTTATATTCTCACTCTGAGGTTGCACTACAGTGGGGAAAAGGGAATTTTTCCTTAACCACACGGTAGTGCGACCTGCACAATGAGCATTTATCTGAAAGTGCTGCTTCGGTGAACAGCACTTTAGGTTAAGTATGTTCGGTGATTTCTGCTTTGCAGAAAGTGCCGTCGGGAATCTGTAAGGATCCTATATATATATATATATATATACATATATATATAGAGAGAGAGAGAGAGACAGATATAAAGATAGATATATGTATGTATATACGTAGACATACATGTATATATATATATATATATATATAAATATATATCTATATATATATATCTATATATATATCTATATATATATATATATATATATATATATATATATATATATATATATAGCTGTATGTAGTGCATTCAGACACCGGATCCACACTCTGAACCTCTCACTGCAAAACATCTGACCAAAGTTACTGTAAATGGGGGTGAAGGGGCCCAAAATAGGGACCGTTTGTAATTATTGCCATTATCCCTTCCTGCAGAGCTGAACTGTTCTGCCTTGCAACAAAATAACCAGCATACATAGACACAAGTTACCACTAAGCCATCTCAGCTGTAAGATGTTAGGATTATTTCTCTAACTTATCATGTAGAACAGTCAGTCTACCATAGGGAATGTACAATGTAGAAGCACTAAACATTCTAATGATACACACACACATACATATATAAATATATAAATACTTATAGATATATTGTAAAACCAAAAAGCAGAAACTCCCAGGGAGCGAATGCTCCAAGAATCATACATAGTCCAATAACGATAATCAGCAGAAGCCACGGGTACCGGAGCAATACAAAGCTGATAAAAGCAAAAAACATGCAGTCCACGATAAAACAATTTATTCGAAGAACACAATAAAAATGATAAAGGTAAGCGCTTTCACCCAACAGGGCTTCATCAGACCATAAACATATATAAAATAAATATTCCCTTATATATCTTCAAAAATGGAGCGAAACAAAAATAAATGGCCTTAAAGTGATAGACATGTTTTTAAATAGTAAACATCTGTATAGCAAAACCTAAACACATAAACAGTTGAATGAACCTATAATACATACTGAAATATAAAATACATAAAAATGTATAAAAATACATAAATATACATAAAAATATAAAAATATATATGTCTAACCACAGTCCTACCTCTACCTTAGCCCTCTTGACTTAAAAAAAGGTTTAAGAGGTACTTTATCATTAAGTCCAGGGTGCTGATCCGCCGTGAGCCTAATGATCCATTTAGCTTCCTGAGTCTCAGTATGATTCCTAGTGTCCCCACCTCTGGGATTGGAGTGTATAATGTCAATGAGCCTGAACCTAAAGACATGGATGTCATCTGTCCCCAAAACATGTTTGAAAAGTGCATTGACAGTGGACCCAATTCTGATCTGATAGAGATGTTCACGGATCCTATCCCTAAACTTCCTATCTGTCTTGCCAACATAAAATGCCCTACATGCTTGACAAGAAGTGAGATATACAACATGCTCAGACATACAATCAGCAAGAACCTGAAACACATATCTACGGCCATTTAGTAGATGGAAAAAACATTCACTAGAATCTATAAAATCACAAAAATGGCACTGATTACAAGGGAATGTACCCAACACATCATGTCTCTCAGCCCTACCCCTATTACTGTGATAACATAATAACCTCTTCAGGTTAGACTTATTATTGTAGGCAAAGTGTAGGGTGTCTCCTACAATCTCTTTAATATAGGGATCCACTGTTAACACCTCCCAATGATTCCTGATAACATCCTTAACACATCCCACATCTTGAGTATAAAACAGGGGAACCCTGATCTTATCAGGCCCATCATCACTATAAGTTTGATTGATTCTAATGGTAGACTCCAGAAGGGGCTCCAATGTACCATAGCTTACTGAAACATCTGAAAAATAAGGAGTTGCTACACCCTCCCTCAATGTAGACAAACCATCCAACCCCTTCTCAATTTCTTCTGTTCTATATGCCCTAGCTATAAACCTCTCACGGAAATCATTCAATTCCCGACAGAATCCTATTTGGGAGGGATTATATCTGGATACCCTCATGGCCTGACCTTTGACTACATTCCCAAATATGTATCCAGGGTGCATGCTATGTCTGTGCAAGAAGGCATTTCGATGGCAAGATTTCCTGTACACCCCTGTGTTCAACATCTCATTGTCCAACCTCTCTATATACATAAATCCAAGTACCAGAAAACTCATAACTAAACTTCAAAAATTCAGACAGGTTATTGACCCTATCAAAAAATGTAGTCAACTCATCCATGGTCCCTTTCTAGATGAAAAAAAGATCATCTACAAATCAGAACCAATGAAAATAAACCCTCCAACTTAAAAAGGCATTCTGTTTCCAAAGCTGCCCTAAAGATATTGGCGCAGCTATTGGCACACAAAGTGCCCATAGCCACGCCATCTCGTACCAAAACAAAAAATATTATTCTCAAGTACGACCTCCAAAGACAATGACAATAAATCAATAACAGAACTACTAAGTTCAGTGTATGTCACAGATAATCATATACTCTCTGCACCCCTTCCCTGTTGGAATGACTGTAAAAAGAGACTGAACGTCCATAGTGACAATTAAATAACATGAATCAACCGGAACCTGTTTCATATACTTGTATAGATCCAACAGAAACTGTTTAGTATCCCTCAAGATGTACTCATTAGCATCATCAACCGGTCAAAGAAACTTCTCTACATAGATGGAGAATGGCTCAGTAGACCACCCTCTACCTGAAACAATAGGTCTCATAGGTGGCCGTCTCCCATCCTTATTTATCTTAGGAAGGCCCTGAATTACAGGTATGAGGAGGTCACTGACCGTAAAATATTCAAAGAGCTCCTCGGTAATAATATGACTCTTAAGTAGATCATCAAGCATATCACGGATCCTCTGAACATAAAACCCTACTAAACTATACTCAATAGGGCAAAAGAACCTCTCATCTTTCAGCATCTTTTCCAAGGACTCATCATAAAAGGTTGTATCCATCACTACTACACATCCCCCTTTATCAGCTGGTCTTATCACTACAGTGGAGTCATTCCTGAGACCCATCAGGGCTTTCCTCTGTTTAAAGGTTAGATTACCCTTCATATTATGACAATTCCCCATAGACCTCATTCTATAGATGTCATTCTCCACTAGTTTACTAAATTCAGCCACTAAAGGTAGTACACTAGGAACATACATACTGGGTTTCTTGAATTGCTTGTTGTTTAATACAAATTGTTTATATCTAAATTCCATTTTAAGACATAAATTCCTCACAAAAAGTTTAAAATCCACCATTGTCTCAGTGAGATACATAAGGATGGGAGACGGCCACCTATGAGACCTATTGTTTCAGGTAGAGGGTGGTCTATTGAGCCATTCTCCATCTATGTAGAGACGTTTCTTTGACTGGTTGTTGATGCTAATGAGTACATCTTGAGGGATACTAAACAGTTTCTGTTGGATCTATAGGGAGAGGGTGCAGAGAGTATATGATTATCTACGACAATACATTGAACTTAGTAGTTCTGTTATTGATTTATTGTCATTGTTTTTGAAAGTCATACTTGAGAATAATATTTTTTGTCTTGGTACGAGATGGCGTGGCTATGGGCACTTCGTGTGCCAATAGCTATGCCAATCTCTTTATGGCAGCTTGGGAAACAGAATGCCTTTTTTTTTTTTTCAATAATTTTTATTTTTATTTTTACATTAATAAATGTCACAAATAAAAACCATCTTACAACATGACCGTGTGCATATATATACATACACATACATACATACATACACATACATACACATATAAATATATATATATATATATATATATATATATATATATATATATATATATATATATATATATATAAATATATATATATATATATATACATACATACATACACACATATATACATACATACACATACACACATATACATATGTTATACATTGATGTCAAATACCACAGGATATAGGTCATACAACATATCTATTTACACTATGTACATAGATGCTTTCATTGTTAATTCCACAGTTATACAGACAGTATATACATTCGTAATATCCAAGTTATTATTTAATATCTGAACTTGTATATGTTCTTTGGTTCCATTATAGTGTATTTCTAAGTTGCTGTGTGATGAATTATGCTAATATGATGTTAAAGGTTTGTTCCCAAATTTCTCTGGATTTCATGCTTTTGTTTCTTTTATCTTTTACTATTTTATGAGCTAAAAGGTGTTGTATAGCTACTTGTTTAAAACCCTCCCAAGAGATATTTATTGTATCTAGCCATTTAAAAGCTATATACAGTTTCATTAGTAGGAAAATTGTTAAAAGTGTATTTGCTTGTTTTCTTGGGATGTTGGGTGGGAGAATGTGTAACAGAGTGAATTCCCAAGTTAATGTTGATGTTTGATAACCCGTTTTTTGTAATTGTACCTTGAGAGAGTTCCAGAGTTTATAGACACATTTACAGCTCCAAAATACATGGATTGTCAGCTATCTGGTCCTTACAGTGTGGGCAGAAAGGTGATTTTGATGTGTTAAATTTGTGTAGGATTGCAGGTGTAAAATAAGCATTATTATTGATCATGAGCTGAGTGTATGCTAACCTTTTGAGGGGTAGAATCTTCAGTGTTAGATTGATTGCCTGGCTTATTTGCTGATCATCTATGGATGGTTTATTTTTTCTCCAGTAGTTAGAGAAGAGGAGGTCCTTCTGGTATTTGATTTCATTTATCATTTTATATGAATTGGTAATAGTTTTCTTTGTTGTGATAATAGTTTTCCAAAGCCTGCTACAAGTTTCTATGTCACTATTGGTCATAGTAATATTTTGGAGATAACTGGAACACCGTTCTTTGATTTGTCTTAGGATTATTATGTGTGATTTAGTTGGTCCTCATTTCTTGTATTGAACAGTTAAGGTAGGGATGGATATCTTGGATTGTTTTATCTTTTAGTCTGGGAAAAGGGACTAAGTCCAGCATCTTATTGTTTATTTTTAAATTTGGGTTTTTATGAAGGAGTTGCAGTATTGTCATGGCATGTCTAAGGTTCAAGAATTGAAAGAGTTTTTGCGCTAGGTTGATAGAATGTTTTAAGGGCTCTATAATTTTATAAGTTTGTATTTCTTTCTGCTTCAGGAATGGAAGTGCTTTGAGATTGAAACCTAGAGCTTTAATATATCTATAATATATTGTCACCCAGAGAGGAGACCAATTTTCCATTGAAGGGTTATGTTCAGCTATTCTCAATATTCTGTTAGTGTTAATGATCGAGTAGTAGATTTTAAAATCTGGTAGATTTAGTCCTCCTTTGCTTTTGGGGAGTGTTAATTTTGGATAGGAGATTCTGTTTTTTTTTTGGGTTCCCATATAAAGTTTGCTAGGAAGGTATGAATTTGTTTGAAGAATTTATTATGTATTATTGTCTGTGATGTCATGAATATATACATTAATCTAGGTAAAATGTTCATTTTGATTATTGATACTTTGGCCAAGAATGGTAGTTTTAGGTTGTTCCATCTTTTGCAGTCTTGCATTATATTTTGCCATTTAAGGTTTACATTGTATTGGTAGAAGTCTTTGTTACTCTGGAAAAAGGTGATTCCCAGGTATTTAGTTTCTTCTTTAATTTTTATTGTGTTTAACAATGGTATTAGCGAGATGAGTTTGGGTGTTTTTAGGGGGAAAATATTAGTTTTATTAAGGTTTAGTTTGTAGTTAGACACAGTCGAGAAATGTTCAATTGCAGCTATTATTTTATTTATATCTGAATTTGGTGTAGTGCAGTATATGTTCAGATCATCTGCAAATGCAGTGAGGTATATTTTGAAGTTGTGTATTGATGGAGGATTGTGATATGTATTTTGTTTAATGTATAGAAAGAGTGATTCTAGGTATAGGTTAAACAGGAAGGGTGATAGTGGGCATCCTTGTCTTGTTCCATTTTTTATTAGGATCCTATTTGACCAAGTTTTATTTATATACAGAGATGTGTATGGGTTGCTATAGAGAGTTTGGATGATCTGAATGAAGTTATTGGGTATATTAAAGTAGGGTAGTGTTTGGAGTAAGAATTCTAGATTAACCCTGTCAAATGCCTTGTGGGCATCCACTACGATTGTGTAGATGTTGATATTGTATCGGTTAGCGTAGGATATTAGTGCATCTAATGTTAATGTATTGTCACTAGTCTGTCTATGTAGTGTAAAACTGGATTGTTCTGGGGAGAGGATTTTTTCTATCAGATTTTTCATTCTGTTTGCAAGTATAGAGGTAAATATTTTAGTATCTATATTTAAGAGGGAGATGGGTCTGTAGCTGTCAGGGTTTTTGGGGTCTGTGTGTTCTTTTAATATAAATATAGTTTTAGAGGCATTAAAGTGGATATCATTTATTTTATAGTTTATTATGTAATTCAGTGTATAGTATAGTAGTTTGGTTATCAAGGGGGAAAATGCTTTGTAAAATTCTGATGTGAGTCCATCCGGACCAGGAGCCTTATGCACTTTTAAGTGTTTGATTGTTGTAATAATTTCACTGATGGATATCGGCTCAGTTAGTTTTTTTTTGTTGGTCTAAATTGAGTTTAGGGAATTTCAGTTTTTGAAGAAAAAGAGTTCTATCTTTCTTTGAGGTTTGTAGTGTTCGTGCTCCATATATTTGAGAGTATATTTGTTCAAATGTTTTAATAATGTCTTCATTTTTTGTGTAGTTTTTGTCTCTGTAGTTTATTTCTGATATATTGGAGGAATTTTTGTGTTGGCAGATAATTCTGGCCAGAGCTCTAAATGGTATTTGAGCTTCTTCTGCGTAAGTGGCTAACATTCTGGCTTCATAGAAAGATAGGTTCCTGGTTTCTAACATATATAGATCCCTTTGTAGTTTTAAAAGTTCTGCTTCTGTTTGGTTCTTAGGGTTATTTATTAGTTCTTTTTCAAGATGCTCTATTTTCCCTTTCAGTATATGCTCCTCTTTCAGTTGTATTTTTTTATAGTATGCTGCTTTTTTGATAAACAATCCTCTGATTTGTGCTTTGGTTGCAGCCCATTCTATGTCAGTTGGTACTTGGGAGTTAGTGATATTTGTAAGAGCTATTTTTAGTATTGCTTCTGTTTCTTTTATTACATCCATTTTGGAAAGTAAATTAGGGTTTAATGACCAATTATGACCCCTACTCTCTAAATATATCTTTCTGTCCCAGTTAATGTTCAGTGTGATTTTGGAGTGATCTGAAAAGAACCTGGCATGTATAGTTATTGTTGGGTCCATGTTAATGAATATGTCAGAGATTAAGAAGAAGTCTATCCTTGACCACATTTTGTGGCATTGCGAACAGAATGTGAATTTCCCTGTTTTATCTGCACTGTTCCCATGTTTAAAAGGGTCATATAGTTTGAAATCTTGTTTGAGTTCATTAAGGGCTAATGTGGCTTGTTTATTATGTGATTTGGTCAGATTAGATTTATCCTTTTCTGGGTTTTGATATGTATTCCAGTCACCTCCAATCACTAGGTAGGGATCTTTAAATTGGTTTAAGGTTGGGTATAATGACATAAAAAAGTGTTGTTGGTTATTACAGGGTGCATAAACATTAAGTACCATTATAGGTTTTGGTATTGTAGGACTATTAAATGTTACATAGCACCATCTTCCCTCCTTGTCAGCTTTGGTTTTAAGTATTTTTTTCCTTAAATTGTTTTTAATTATTATGGCAGCCCCAGCACTGTTTGTTTTCCCTCGAGCTATGATTTGACTTATCCATTTCTTTCTGCTAATTTCTGCCCATTGATCTGCAGTCAAGTGTGTTTCTTGAATTAGTATGAGGTTGGCTGTGGTTTTTAATGTAAGGTGTAAGAATAGTTTTCTTTTCTTCTTGTTTTGGAGCCCTTTAACATTCCATGATTCTATTTCCCACATTTATTTATTAGGTGTATTCCTTAGATATGCCATGTATATTAGTTTTGTTTTGTTAGTTTCGTATGTGTTACTGTGTGATGGTTTAGGAAAGCATCTATTTATCCATGTCCCTACACTGTGCCTAACCACTATATCCCTGGACCAGGAATAATCGGGGGGGGGGGATGAAGGTTCATTATATGGTTTACCTTTACGTCTAATCTTGGAATGTGTTTTCTTTTTAGATATAGATTTACTCCATAGTATCCCCCCTGTGTTACTATAAACAATGTGGACAAAGCTGAACAAACTAGTTCCCTCAACAAACACTGCTACTTAATATCCCTAGCCCCTTCCAACATATTATTTATACAGTGATGGTATTGCATTTAAGGTACAGCATGTATTATTTTTATCTTGTGATTAATTCTTTCTAATAGTATTTTTAAAACAGCATCTTAATATACATTCCTCAGTAAATTATAGCAATATGTGTACCATAGTAATATTGTTAAACAATCAAGCTTGTCATTTTTACATTTTTCTCTCATTTGACTTATTTTTCCTCCCCTTTACTTATTCAGGTTTCGGCCTTCTTTGGTGCCTATAGTGATGTTTTTCCACATCAATCTGTGTGGATTATAAAATATATGCTTGGCACCTATTTAACAGAAGTAGGAAGTATAGAGAGACAAAAAAAAAAAAAAAAAAAAAAAAAAAACAGCTTAGCCAAACAGTCCTTCTGCTATAGTTGACATATTAAGGCTATATTTACATTATCCCAGGATTGTTAGGTTATTTTACTAATTTCCTGAGATTACTTCTCTCCAGGATATTTTAACACATTTATAGTATTTACATAAAACATTTGGTTATATAACAGTGTAGTGCCTCGCAGGATGCGCAGTAGCAAACCCCGCTCCTGACCGCCCATAACTGCACTGACATTTCTGTGGAAGCAAAACTTTTCAGCATAGGAAGTCAGAAAATGCACGCTAACTTGTATCTCAAAAGTATTAATATTATAAAAGCATCCGAGATTATTACAATTGCACTAACATATTCCGTTTCAACAACAAAACTTTTCAGCATACGAAGTCAGCTTTGGGCGTGTTTTCCATTTAACACAAACACAGCTGTATAACATGAAATATTTATGCAGTGCTTTCTTGCAGTAAAAGCAAGAAAGCTATTTCCAAATCAATTCAATCCCCAAATGTAGAGTGGTCTCGGAGTCGGTATATATAAGTAGAGGGGTGCAGGGAGGCGTCCCCCCTGCAATAACATTTATAAGACTGTTTTACATTGTGTTTGTTTACCGTCCTTGTTTACAGTAATTATTTATTTAAAAGATATGGGGTATACCGCATAATGAGGATAATACTCATGTTGCAAATGTTCATACAAAGCAAAAGATAAAGTAAATATCTACTTTACAAAGCAAAAGGTAAAGTAAATATCTACTTTAACACAATGCTGAGACGTCTCGGAGTTGGTATATTTAAGTAGGGGGGTGCAGGGGGGGGCCTGCCCCCCTGCCAAACCATTTATAAAACTGTTTTGCGTTGTTTCTGTACAGTACTTATTATTAATTATTAGTAATGGGGTGTGTCTCTTTACTTCTGTGTTGCATGTTCTGTGTCAATCATGTATGCCACGCCCCAAGCTGCGCAGTACCGCCCGCGAGGCACTACACTGTTAGATAACCAAACATTTAACAATTTTTCCCCTTTTTTTCCCAATATTAATCTATGAGCTAGCATAATTCTGACAGTTTATTTCTTGCCTATTATTTAAGGCTGGATTTTCATTCACCTACACAGTACTGGGTGTACTGTTTTAGTGAATGGTTCAGTTCAACAGTACCTTATTTCTTCAAGGATTTGCTTGCAGGTTGGTTGACATCTATGGTGCAGCTTTCTTCTTTTAGCTGGTGCAGATCAATTTTCATTTTTCAGACAGTAAAATCCTTTGGAGCTTGCTGAAATCCATTTTGTCTGACTGTTCTTAATGAAGCCATCAAAAGCCTAGGGGGACTGAATTTGCAAGCCAATATCCGAGATGGGAACTTCCTTCCTATATTCGTGCATCGGAAACAGCAGTTCATTTTTGGTTCCCACCCAGGCTGTACTTCCCTTTCCTGTGTTCCTCATGGCTCACATCAATGACCCAAGGGCCTAGACAGCAAGGGGAAGATTTCAGAGTTGGATCCCAGCTAGAGTGCTCATGAATGGGGTCGTTTTTTTCATCCAAGGGACCTTTATCTTTTTTTTATGGATTTATTTCACTTCTGAAGGTGGAATTTGCTTGAAAAAAGCCAGGAATGTCTCTTTTGTCTCTTTGGGGTTAGCAACCATGTATTTAACCTCTTTGATGTATAAGCTTAACTGATTTGGATATTTCATCTGGAATTTGATTTTTTTTTCTATTAGGAACCTGCAGTATGGAGATAGTAGTTGTCTTGCTTGTCTAATTTGTATTGGGAGGTCTTGAGCAAAGGAGATTTTATTATTATTCCAGGTGAGTGTGCCTTTTTTCTTTGCTGCCAGTATGATTTTATTTACATCTTGGTGGTTTAATATTTTAATATAGACAGGTCTTGGTTTCAGTGATGTTTGCATTTCCCTTAGGGCTCTGTGGGCTCTCTCTATTGTTATTTGCTGCATTTCTTCAGATTCCTCTAGGAGGGAATTTATTATTTGCTTGATTGTTGGTATTAGATTGTTATGAAGTACAGTTTCAGGTATTCCTCTTATGATGATATTGTTCCTTCGAGATCTTGCTTCCAGGTCTGTTAATTTTGCTTGTAAGTTTTGTATTTCTTTGTAATGGGCATCAGTTTTTTGAGAAATAGAGTCTATTTTTATTTCATTTTCTATTATTTTGGACTCAGATTTTTCCATTCTGGATATTATTTGGCTGAATGAGTCACCAAAGGTTTGAAATTGTAATGATAAGTCCTTTAATGCTTGCTGGATAGGTAATATGGCAGATTTTATGTCTTCCAGATTAGCTGGCTGGTCTGTCTTGGATTTATTTGTATTTTTAGAGTTGTCAGTTTGTTTAGTTGTCTTTTGTCTTTTTGAAGTTGTGTCTTTCTCAGGTGAGGCTAGTACTGAGAATTGGTTCTTAGTTGTTGTTGTTTCCATATTATTTTCCTCTTTTGACATCTTGCTGTATAGTGTTTTACCAATCTTGCAGTCAGATGCAGGGCCTTAGTAGCACATTGCTTAAGCTGTTATTCGGAAATCTTAGTTAATCCTGCTGTTTCTGAGCTGAGTCTGTCACTTTTTCTTCCTCTTTTGTTTGCTGGATGATATTAGCAGTAAATATCTACAGTTATTTCTGTATTATTAATTCTGCGTTGCCTTCTGGGTTTGTTTTAATCCAGGGTATATCGAGACCTAGGTGATAGCAGTGCTCACAGAACAGCGGCCATTTTGAACTCCAGAATGCCTTTTCAAGTTGGAGGTTTTCTTTTCATTCCCGTTTTACAGGCGTTTTCTAGATGATCTTTATTTCATCTGTTACGGGACCACGGATGAGTTGACTACATTTTTTGATAGGGTCAATAACCTGTCTGAATTTTTGAAGTTTAGTTATGAGTTTTCTGGTACTTGGATTTCATTTTTGAATGTGTATTTAGAGAGGTTGGACAATGGGATGTTGAACACAGGAGTGTACAGGAAATCTTGCCATCGAAATGCCCTCTTGCACAGACATAGCATGCACCCTGGCTACATATTTGGGAATGTAGTTAAAGGTCAGGCCATGAGGGTATCCTGATATAATCCCTCCCAAATAGGATTCTCTCGGGAATTGAAAGATTTACGTGAGAGGTTTATAGCTAGGGCAACTAGAACAGAAAAATTTGAGAAGGAGTTGGATGGTTTGCCTACATTGAGGGAGGGTGTAGCAACCCCTTAATTTTCAGATGTTTCAGTAAGCCATGGTACATTGGAGCCCCCTCTGGAGTCTACCATTAGACTCAATCGAACTTATAGTGATGATTGGCCTGATAAGATCAGGGTTCCCCTGTTTTATACTCAAGATGTGGGATATGTTAAGGATGTTCTCAGGAATCATTGCAGGTGTTAACAGTGGATCCCAGTATTAAAGAAATTGTAGGAGACAGCCCACACTTTGTCTACAAGAATAACTATATTAAGGTTATTATGTTATCCCAGTAATAGGTTATTATGTTATCCCTGTAGTAGGGATAGAGCTGAGAGACATGATGTGTTGGGTACATTCCCTTGTAATCAGTGCCATTTTTGTGATTTTATAGATTCTAGTGAAAGTTTTTTCCATCCACTAAATCGCTGTAGATATGTGTTTCAGGTTCTTGCTTAATGTATGCCTGAACATGTTGTATATCTTGCTTCTTGTCAAGGGTGTAGGGCATTTTATGTTGGCAAGACAGATAGGAAGTTTAGGGATAGGATCCGTAAACATCTCTATCAGATCAGAATTGGGTCCACTGTCAATGCACTTTCCAAACATGTTTTGGGGACGGATGATACCCATGTCTTTAGGTTCAGGCTCATTGAAATGATACACCCCAATTCCAGAGGTGGGGACACTAGAAATCATATTGAGAGTCAGGAAGCTAAATGGATCATTAGGCTCAGGCTGGATCAGCACCCTGGACTTCATGATAAAGTACCTCTTAAACCTTTTTGAAGTTAAGAGGGCTAAGGCAGAGGTAGGACTGTGTTTAGACATATATATATATTTTTATATTTTTTATGTATGTTTATGTGTTTTTATATATTTTTATGTTTTTTATATTTCTGTATGTATTATAGGTTCATTCAACTTTTTATGTGTTTAGGTTTTGGTATACAGATGTTTACTATTTAGAAACATGTCTATCACTTTAAGGCCATTCATTTTTGTTTCATGCCATTTTTGAGGATATATAAGGGAATATTTATTTTATGTGTGTTTATGGTCTGATGAAGCCCTGTTGGGTATAAGCACTTACCTTTATCATTTTTTTGTGTTCTTCGAGTAAATTGTTTTATTGTGGACTGGATGTTTTTTGCCTTTATCAGCTTTGTATTGCTCCGGTACCTATGGCTTCTTCTACTTATAAATGTATAAAAAGAGAGTATATATATAGAGGGTGCACAGCATATCAAACAGCCATTATTCCTACAGTTGCCACCTTTTCAAATGGCCAGTGTCTGATTCTTCCTTACAAATGAGAATTATTGCATGAAACATATACCCACACACAATGCAAAGGACATGACACCACACACAAGTTTGCATACATAGAAATGTTTGTTTGTGTACTATTTCAGTTGTTTATGCCATTTCTTATAGTGTTTAGGTTTTTGAAATACATAATAACTGATTAATGCAACTCTCAAAGAAAGCATATGATGCAGTAATCTGCAAAACATAACATACTTTGCTGTCTAGGCTAAAGCCTTCAAGTAGTACAACAGTAAAAAACACACTTGCCTTGAAGACAAGAATCAATCAACACTTAATCACAGATGTAGTTCAACACCCTCCAATTACACTCTGTACTCAACCCCCTAGGGGGAAAAGTATCAGTTACCACAATGTAAATGTATTTCTTACATAACAATGCTTAACTTAAAACGTCACTATCACACTGACAAACAGAACTGTGTGCAAGACAATAAGCTCTAGCCCACCAATGTTCCTATGGTGGAAGATATGAAAATGTACAGCCATATACCTTTATGTTTCTTATTACTGATATTCTTCACATGTTGTAATAGTCTAGGTTAAAATCATTTAATGCACCTCCTCCATAAAATGTCTTACAAGGGCATATAACAGTGTTCTCTATACACTGACTTCCGGACTGTACAGGGTCACACATATTTTGTCCAGCTGTAGGCCTCATATATATGGACCCTACCCCACAATTTGTGTGGGAGTCCACAACATCACTGGAATGATAGCAGGAATGTTAGTACTAAATAAATACCTGTCAACCTCTTACTGCATGACATCTGAACAAAGCCTGGTATATAGGTGGAGGACAGAGGCTGAAACACAGGCCATATTTGAAATATTGCTGTTATACACTGTGAAAGTTGCTGCTGTTACATGATTGGTTGCAACATACCCTTACTCAGGAATATGAAGTCAGAAACACAAATGGATGGTGCCATGTACCAATAGCAATCAACTGAGAGAATGCCACTGATATGTCAGGGACAAGACCTGTGTGGGGAACAGCCAAAACATAACAGCCAATCCTTTGGCCATCATGTGGATAGGCCCGTAGTTGAGAGCTATGTAGACAGACTGCATTCCATGCAAAACTATCACATACACACTAGCAGCAGTATTCAATGCATATAACAGCAATACTCACACACTGTTCCTAGGTCTGTAACCTTATACAAACATGTAGTAGGCCTGTGTCCACAAGTCCTGTTGTAAGAGGCATTCCTACCTGCTGTCTGTAACACTGCTGCCCCCACACATGAAGGCTGTCTTCCATATAGGAAAGGTAAAGGGACAACAACCACATGATATAGTTATTTATAGTAGTGGGTTGCTATGACATTAGCTATTGGAAGAACTACACAGCTGCCTGCATGCAATTAGCAAGTGGGGAACAGCTATTGGTGCAGGGGCCATCACCTGAACATGAGCATCACTTACAAAAGCCATTCTTCAACCTATTCAAACAAGCTTGATCCCAGTAGTGGAGAGAGAGAGAGAGAGAGACCAAAAAAAAACACATAAACAAAACCTTGAAATAAGAAACAAGAAGACATGCTGTACACAGAAGGAACCTGAAGATAACCCAGGTATGTGAAACATGTAAGCATGTAAATGAATGTAGTACTTGGTCTGTAATAATGGGATAGATGATTACGAAAGATGTATATGTGCCATAAATACTTGCTGTAATGATGTCCTGCTGAACAAATGCTATGGACATAGCATCTGGCTCTGTCTGCAGTGGGCCATAGCTGTCAACTGTGCAGATCTTTACAGAATGTCAAGATTTAGCCATCATAGTGTTTGTCCCATTCCACCAAACATCTACATTAGTCTGGCAAATAGCTGAAGGTGGAAGTAATGAAGTCATGACAGACACATGAGTTTCAGACCCCACCACCTTCAGAACAGCCATGGTAATGCGAAATGTATCATGCTACAAACTTCATAGGTTTGTAATAGGCATATCTACGATCTGTCCCTATATATCCCCCCCTAATGTTAGGCTTTGTCCACATGTGATGCTCCAAGAGGTGGATAGGTTGGGTCACAGCTGTGGAGCCTGACACACCCTTGGAAAGGACAGCTCACATGTGGCAACGACTAGAGTGTCTGTCAAACAGTCGTGTCTGTGCCACTGCTAGGCCAGTTAATGGGATGTTGCCTGTATCTATATGTTACCTGTGAATATGAGAATTATACATGTTTGTATTGTAAATCTAGGATACCTATATTGGCCATGAGCATAGTAAAGCACTGTTGCAGATGTGTGTGTTAAGCTGCATATGATATATTGAATTAATACCATTCAACTGTACAGTGTTCTGCTGGACAATGTTTACAGTTGTGACAGATATCTGTAGTCACTTACACATATAATTGTATTATGGCAGCTATATTGATACCTTATCAAAATGGACTTCCCTGTTTTGTCACCCAGTGAGGTGGACCAATGACCACAAGTCCTGGTATAACAGTTTGAGACATATGTTTGAGCTGCAAGACTGTAAATGCAGTGTGCCATAATGACTTAGAACACAATGTGTACCAGGTATCCCCTGAGCATGTGTATGTATACATATGTTCAGCTGAAAGGCACAGAAGTAATAACATGGGTCACAAGCAGTCCATAACATAGTATGTGCATATTGCATATGTGTGTAATATCACTGTCACTGCATACAACAAAATAAAATGTGTACTGCTACTGACTGTTGCATTGACATGACAATGATATGGGTACTACAGTAGGCATGCTTATCACGTAGTAATTAGAGAAGTGTACAACTGTGTTATGACCCACTGTCCATGTCTACCACTATCAGCTATATCAACACCCATATACATTGGATATCAACGTGTACACACCCTTCTTGGAATGCCAGGTCTGTGTGCTATATGCCAATGAAGCCATAGAAAGTCATGTCAAAATGTTTCTCACCTCAAATGTGACCCATAACCTGTACAATTCTATTGAAAAGGAAACAAAGCTGTTTCATGGAAGGTGAGCAACCATTGCCAAGTGAAGATGTGATATGACGTTAGAGTACAAGCCAAGACAAATGGATGCTATAATCATCTCAGCAGGTGTTTACACAACATATCAGTGTAAGAGTGGGCACACACATTCAACTGGGCTATTGTACTGAGTATTAATTCCCATATGTTTCCACTGGAGAGGTTATGTTGCCTATTGAACTGAACAGGCTATAGGACACATCACAGGTGGGAATTGTGTTGACATGTGCTTTTGTGGGGATATATTCCAATTGCACAAGTACCATGCATTGTAACAGAGGTGTGTACACTTCATATCCACTGTAGCTATATGGAATCAGCAGTACTTTACCCATACAACCATCCTCCATCAATGATATGGTAATCCCCCTTGGTGGACAGCAGCAAGACACAGAGCACATAATAGGTTGCTATAGTGTCTGTCCAGGGACATATAGGTGCAGACCATAACTTGGAAGCAAGTGCACCTCTATCTGAGCAAGCATGTAGGTTCACAGGTGTCTTCCTGTAAGGCTGACTATGAGTAGAAATCAGTCATATCCAAACCACCAAGGCCAATTGCAACCATGTCTACATATATGTATGCAGTCTCAGAGTCAATAACACAAGTCAACCAGTACTGGGGGTAAAGCATACCTCATACACACATGCTATGGATACAGGGAACCTGCATCAGACAGGATAGGCAGGAACAGTGGCATCTTGTCCACAACATTAGTACAAGGGGATATGCACATCACCCACACTCCTGCCCTCATCAGTGGTGAGCATGGACATAATGCTGACTGATGGCACCAACAGCAAGTCTCCATGGGCCATGAGAACATCACAGTTTGCCTCCTACATGAACACAGGCATATGCTTACAGTTCCATCACACACTAAAGTCAAACACACACATGCCACCATCCACACACCATCCTCATGGAAGATGGCCACTGTCATCCCTCTACACAACAATGAATGGTGAATAGTGGATTATACCATTAAATGTCCAACATTGGGGAAACTGGACAGGTCAGAGCCAGGAGTGTAATGCAAGATGTCAAAGCTTACAGTGTTATGGTATAGTCTGGATTATTTGGAAGTAATATCCACTGTTTATGTGCATGTGAACAACCATATGAGGTCCTGTGACCTTTTTCCTGTTTATGTCTTCCAGGTACAATGTCCCAGGAATGCTTGCCCGCATTCACAAACCTGGAAAACAATGCCATCATCCAGTATGTCATCATGCATCTTGCCATCCTCTTCGGGCAGCAGGGCCCAGGATATGCAGGCGAGGACCGACTTGTGGAACGAGCCTGTCCACAGGGTAAATGATGTCAGCCTGCACAACTGAAATTATGAGCAGGTGCGGCAACGATGCACTGATCTGATCCACCACACCCGTCAGTGTGCTGCTGCAGTTAGAAGGGACCAGCTAGCCACAGGTGGGGGGGGGGTTATGCTGTCCAGCCCCCACTGACACATGCTGAGGAGCTCCTTTCCAGCCTTGGGGCACCCATCTGCCAGCCAAGCAGCAGACTAAAGACAGCATTGTGGAGGTGGGTGCCACACACAATGGACAAGGAGTGTACAGGTAAGGCCCCAGTGCACATCAGTAGGCCACTGTTGCTTATTCATTTTCATCTGCAAAGTATCTACATGCATATGTCAGATAAGGTCATCTGTTGCTGCAGTGTAGTAATGAACAGATGTGTATAATCTCTAGTATTGTGGGTTTATACTGTCGATGTGCTGAAATGCTGCTCCTACCCTGTACCAATGCCACAAATGTGGCTACTGAAATTACTTCTGTCTCACAACTATTTAGGTCCCTCTGGTATACCACTGGGGCAGCAGCCTATAGCTGGTGAATATGGGGTTATTTTGTTCAGATTTGTCAATATACCAGCCATGTTATGGCCATGCTGTCTGCCATGCACACATTTAATACACCTACCCATAATGCATGCTGTACATGTTCACTTATTGTTGGTGTTAACTGCACTGCATCACAGTGGTCACCATGGTGGCATATCTGAAGGGTATGTAAGAGTCTTGCAATATACCTAACAAACTGTCAGTGCAAGATGTGTGCACAAAAACACAAATGTCCTTCACAATAGGGAAATAGGCGGAAGAATAAAATAAAATTCTTCTTTATTAATAAAGAAGAATTTTATGTTATCCTTCTGTCTGGTTCCCTGTCGTGAAAGACATTTGTGTCTTTGTGGATTTTGATGGATGTTCTAGTGCAAGATGTGTGGACAGAGATGAACATAATGGTGGGACAAATGACCTACAGTAGGAACATGTCTGAAACATTACCCTTATACAGTGGCTACAACAGTGTATACACAACTATTACAATAGCAACTGTTCCTGATATAAACAATGGCAAATCACAATACCACATTCCACACCTTTTACAACATGTAATGAGATCCTAACATGAACAATGAATGTGTAATATGGAATCCCATGTTAGGACAACAAATATGGGGAATACATACCTTAACAAACACTGGAAGCATATGTGTGCACACACTCCAAATAACATATTCATATTGTGGAAGCAGCTTGTGATGTACTGATAGCATTCACTCTTCTTGAGTACCCACCTTCCATCAAGTACAGGGCCTCAATGTCACACCAATTCATGGTCTGCTGTCCAAAACATATGTCCATGACATTTGCTCACTCATCTGCAACAGAGGCAGCCACAGCTTGCACACATGTTACAAACCATGAAATGGATCCCATATCCAAAAGATAGCACTCAGGAGTGAGAAAAGTAGCCTTACCTCACCATTGCATATACCAAGGCAAACAATGCAGACAGTAATGTATGTCTGTATGAAGTATGGAACAACATTGATGTAGAAAATAAACAGATGCCCAAAACAGATGACAAAACATGTTGCAAACTGGTCATGGAGGCTACCTAGAAACATGCAGCAACACTGAAGGACTTGCAGAAATGTCTAGTAAGCACTGTCTGTGCAGTACCTGTGTCAAAAATTGCCTGGATTCTGCATAAGTGTGGCCTATGGGTTAGGGTAATCAAATGGAAGAGTTGTCCCACATGAAACATCATCCAGGGATCCGTACAGGTAGCATAAGCATAACATCAAGTCTCCCAAAGGCATGTGTTGCAATGTGTAATAGTGTCATAAGACCAAGGCTCAAACCTACAGACAGTATTCATAAAGATACGTGTGGGGCACAAGCAACACCTCACCCCACCTCAGGGCCACCATCCCCAATATTTAGCTTGCTGGTGTCAGTGTACACCTTTAATTTTGCTGTTCATTAGCTGGAACTAGGCCGGTACACATGCTGTTTAGAATTTCGAACACTGCAAAATAACACTCATGTATGGCCCATAGTTGTCAAGCATCTGCAATAAGGCTGAGGATGGGGAGGAGTGCCAGCTTGAAACACAACAGTGAACTGAAGCATACATCCAAAGCTTGCCAAGAATGGCTGTATCTGAACAGAGTGAAGGTTATGAATTGTGCGAGACATAACCCTGACTCTACAGCAATAGTGAAGCCACTGAGTGACCTCCAAGGGTTGTGCACGTGAGCTGACCTTGCAATCTGGCAGAGTTGGGGGACATTTGTAGGGCAGACTGACCAAATAATGGTAAGTGAAGATGGGCCATGCTAGTATACCCCTTCCAGGAATAGTGACTGCTGTAGTTCACTTAACAGGTGCTTCAACAAACCATGGTGTTAAGGGTGTGCACACTTTATGCAAACCACATATTGTATGCATTTCATTCAGCATCTGTACAACTAACACATTTGTTTGATACTGCATTGGATTACACAGGTCATATGTCACATATCATATGTGTGCAATGTTAACAAATGCAGTACTGTGGCCCCATTGCATATCACAGAAGATGCTGGCATGTCAACAAGGGTGTGTACACTCCTCATATCCACATTAAGCTTTGAAGGTTGTCAGTGTAACTGGATTTTATTGCACATACATGCACTGCTGATGATGAGATCTGCAAATCAAAGGGCAGGCATTAATTACTGACATCAGTCCTCATATCATCCCAGGTATGTGTCAGACAAACACATAGGGGCTGTGATCAACAGATGAAACATAACTGCCACACATAATACACATTCAGTAATGGTGTGTACACTTGTGAGGTATGCTGCATAGTACAAGCCAGTTTGCTGTACAGATGCACAGCAATAATGTGTACATGAGTGCAGTGTGTTTGAGGGGAAGGGGCATCACCTACTAACACAACTCATGCATCACAGAGATGTATAATGTTGGTAACAAGGATTGAGTATGGCTGTAGTGCATGTTGTTGAGTGCCATATGTCATGCATGTTGACTGTTGGGTAATGAGAGGTCTGTGTAATGTCTTTGTGCCACCGCCCCTGTAAGTGTGTGTGTGTGTGTGTGTGTGTGTGTGTGTGTGTGTGTGTGTGTGTGTGTGTGTGTGTGTGTGTGTGTGTGTGTAGACGTAAACCATAATGTACATGTCTTAATTTACATTTATTGTCTGCCCCTCACAGGTGGCGAGGTGGGTCAGGGTCCCTCCTGCAGCCAAACTGATGTAGTGTCCATACAGACTCTGACAATGATGATAGCCATAGTGAGGCACAGGCACGGTTGTCAGGGGGTGAATCTGTGCCAGTGGTTGCTCTCCCACTTTTATCCACTCCATCCCCGCACACAGTCACAATGCCCATACATACCCCATCACCAGTGGCCATAGATGCAGGACAGTTGGAGGTGATGGCATGGGACAGGAAAGTGTGGTGATTATGGCAAGTGTGTTTGTACACAGCAGCCATAGCCAGATGACCAGTGAGGTACCACACAGGCAGATGTGCAGGGGTGCTCATAGGAGGGCTGCTGGCCATCATGCCCCTGGCAGACATGCCACAGCAGGTGTCACCAGAAGCATGTTTTGGGCCATCATGGAGGCACACACATGTATGGAACGTTACACCAGAGATAGTCTGAGACTACAGAGGGCTGTTCTTCCTGCCGCACGTGACAGCATCCGTGATCTGGCAGGTGCCAACCGTTATTTTGCAGAGGTCTTGGATAGACAGTTGGGTGAGATGGTGGGAATCCTCAACCATGTGGTGTCTGTGGTAGACCCACATGGTCCTGGCCAGATCCAAGAGGGATGCAGATCCAGCAGACAAGTGTCATCATCAGGGGAGAGTACCATATCTGGGCTTCTGCCTGGTAGTGCCCATTGAACCACTGGCAGGCCCAGTTCCAGTGTCCATGGCTGGACATGGTGAAATGTACACCCTGCCATGTATGGCCTGCAGCTGTTCAACAAACTCCTGTATTGAGCAGCCACATGGCAGAAATGTGTGCATACATGTGCTAGGGAGCCTCCATGCCTACACACACCATGTCTGCATAGCCCATTTAATAAAGAAGCCCCTAACCCACACATATGATGTCAACTAAATGGCTCACCCCAGGCCTCTTGCAAACCCACAACACACCCTGTGCATATGATGATACCTGTGCCACATCCCTGTCATCCCTACCATCAATGTAGGGACGTGATAATATGGTTCTAATGCACAGGGGGAATGTACTAAGATTTAGTAATGTAATGCTGTTTAACATGTTTTCAGCTGGAATGATTAATGCTTACTCATCCAGGGTGTGTAGCTGTACAGCCACGATGCATTATAGCTGTTTTTAACACTGACTGATTGTGGTCTCCATAATGTATTCTGTTTGTGTCCTAGGTGTCTATGTGTCAGCAGGATGTTGGTGTGCTGTCCTTTCCTACTAGGGGTGTGGCACTGTAGTGACTCATTGACTGTGTCATATCCAGGGTACAGCTAAACACAGGTAACAGGTCTGTATAACAGTTACTGCATGTGCCACATGGCTGATAGGTCAGAGGGGTATATACAGATGAGTGCATGGTGGCTGATGTAAGCAGCTGTTCTGCAGCAGACAATGGCAAGTGTACTGGGTGGCACACACCAAATGTTTGTGAATGACACACACACAGGCTTTGATGTTGATGCAATACACAGACAATACTGTTCACTTGGATGTACTTCATTTTACAGTGAACTCATTTTGGCCTATGTAATTCCATCAAGACCAAATTGCCAAAACATCACATCAGTAAATAATCAGTCCTCCAGTTTAATGTCATTAACAATGGTACTGGCAGGGTATATGTCCTCTTCCCCCATGTAGTGCAATCCTGGAGTTGGTAAACATAGGTATGCTGGTGTGGGTGGCACAGCCCCCCACTTTGAAGGGTGTGGGGTGGCATAGAACCACACATAGTGTGATTAACAGCTACTTCACCTGTTAACATAAACTGTACATTGCTCTGTATCATTGCTCTGCCTGTCACGTAATCCTGACCTGACTATAAAACCTGCAGATAAGGGGGGTGGGGTAGTGTTGTTGGATGCTGCTATATACAATGAAATGATGATAGACATGCTAAAGGATGCAAATGCATACACTGAGATAGGACAGGACATTTTTGTTAATATAGTTAGGAGGGTCTATGATGACCTATATGAAGTACTGATGTGCAGACAAATGTCTAAAGAGCTTTACAATTATTTTAAGGTTGATTTTCCTCTAATTCCATATGTAAAAGGTCTGCCAAAGATACATAAAGGCATCTTACCACCTACCCTGCGTCCGATAGTAGCGGGAGAAGGATAGTTCACTGAAAATGTTTCTAATTACTTAGAAACCATTCTAGGACCTCTTACTAGAAGTATACCGACTATTTTGAAAGATACTTATCAGTTATTGGATGATCCTAATAATTTAACAGCAGAACAAACACTCCCCCCTTCTTGTATATTAGTCATTCTAGATGTAAAGAATTTATTTACGGCAATTCCCAATGATTATGGAATTGAGGCTACAGAGAAGTATTACACACGACAGAGGGCTTTGACAATGAGATGCAGTTACTTACTTGCACTTTACTAGACACAGTACTCTGTAACAATGTCTTTATGTTTCAAGATAAATTATATGCATAGAAATGGGGTATCGCTATGGGCACCCCATGTGCAAATTCATATCCGAACTTAGTGATGCATCGATGAGAGAAAACATATTTGTTTGGCAGTGCTTTCTTCCCACACATATTACTCTACAGGCATTTTGTAGATGATATATTTATCATTTGGGATGGAAACATGGATTTGTTAAGAGATCTAGTTATTTATTTAGAAACAACTACTGATTTCTTAAAGTTTACCATTGAGTCTTCTTACTCTAAGATAGATTTTTTGGATATTACCATCCTTAAGGATCAAACTGGCCTGATTTCAACTACTTTGTTTAGAAAGCCGTGTTGGAAGAATGCACTGCTGCACTTTAATAGTATGCATCCACGTTTCATATTTCCGAACATTGTTAAGAGTCAATTTATGAGGGTTATGAATATTTGTAAGAATGAAATTGATAGGCTCTTACAGTTTGAGATTATGGACAAACTATTTGAAGAAAGAGGATATACACATACTCTAGTAAGGGCCATGAAAGAATCTGCTTTAAGCTCAGCAAGTGTCAATTATAATAGACAATATACCACACGAAGTAGATATAGAGGGGCTAATGATGATACTAGAGTTGATTTTAACCGAACCAGATTACCCTTTACAACTAGATATACTAATGACAATAAAAAAGTAATAGAAATCATTAGAAAGAACTGGGATGTTCTAACTTTAGATCCACGTATATCTAAGCTTGTAGGTGAAACACCCAGGTTCAGGTATAGAAATAGCAAGAACCTTAGAAGACTCCTTTGTACTGAAAGAACAATGTTAAAACGAAATATAAGTAGGTGTCCGTTGAGAACTGGTATTTACCCATGTAATAAGTGCAATATGTGCAGCAACATTGTTGATGAACAACAGTTTACTCATCCTTGTTTGGATTATGTTTTTACCCCCAGATTTTATGCTACTTGTGACAGCACGAATCTAATATATTTAGCAACATGTACAGAATGCACTGCATTCTATATAAGCATGACTTCTAGAAGATTAAAAGGCAGGATATACAACCATATATATGATATTAGGAAGTTGAATCCAGTCAATGCACTAGCTAAACATACTGCTGAACATTTGGATCATACTTTTAAGTTCAGGGTCCTACAGATCATTAATATTAATAAGCTGGGGGGGGAGATAAAATTAATTATTTAGAATCAGTTGAATTGTGCTGGATTTTGAGGTTAAGAGCACATATTGAACCGGGACTTAATCAATATATTAGTATTAAATCTATTTTAGCAGCACGTAGATAATTAAATGTTTGAATATGTCATTTTTTGAGATATATTTTTATTTTTTGATTATTTGATTATGTATATAAGTTTTCATCTACTATTTTCCATAATTTATGTTTTTGTTTCCTGGTTATTTAAAAGATATATCTACAGTAACTGTGAATTTTGTTTTGTTTTAATAGACAGAGCATGATGTTTTTCGTAATATTAGTTACTGTTTCAGAAATGATTCAGTGTTATAATTCTATGGAGAGTGTTCTGATTTTTAGGAAGCAGCTTTGAATCATCAAGCTACTCATTTGTTGTTATTTATTAATTAATTTAATTAACCTATTAACCTGTGAGGTTTAAGCTTGATACGTATATATACCTATAGATATTCATTGTCATTAAAACCTGAGGAAGCGTGCTTTATTACACGTAAAAGCCCTTGTTTTTATATTTCCATTAAATTCGGTTTATGTTTTATTTCGTGGTGGTCTTCTTCCTCTATCTTTGGATATTTGGCTGGACATATTTAGAAGCAGACCTTTGGACAGCAGCAGTATCTATTGTATTTATTATAAACTGTACAGTATAACCGCACACTAAGCAGGGGGACACGCACAACAATAACCCTAATGCGTATGGCTGTGCCCACAACAACCACACTCATGTATATATACCAACTCCAGTATTGCTGTACAGCTGTACAGTGGGAAAGAGGGCATTTACACATCCACTACTAGTTTTGATTGAATGTACTTCCACAAGATGATTGCTCTGAAATATTATCTTTTGCCAGTAAGTTCTTGGACAAATGATCTCCTGGGACATATATTTTCTGCAAACTGAAGTAGGCCCCTTCACATACACACACATTTTCTTGGCAGCACTGAGAGTAGAACCCCTACCTAGGTACTTATTGCTACTAATGTGTTTGGCTTTATTTGCACACACCACAGAGCTTTTAGGGTGAGGTGTGTCCCAAGCTTCCTGTTAAGTGAAGAACATCACCAGGACTTGTACAGTATGGTAATGGGAGATGTACTGGATGTTAATAAACAGTGCATAGTATGACATACTGTCATGTACACATTGACAAACACATACAGTCATAGACACATTTGACAGACCTGGGTTTAGCAGTGTTAACTACCTTGTCAGTGAGTGCATCCTGTAACAGAGGTTTTGCACACAGTACATGCATCATTGGGCTGGATAGTGTAATCAGTCACCTGTATAGTTGATGGTGAAAGCAATCCTCATACAGTGGACCTTGGGAGATGTATTGGGGTACCATGGTGTAAAGACAGTATACCCAGCACCCACACCCCACATTGGATATTGTACTCACTGAAACTCATGATAATGCTCTGACATACCTACAATCACATATTGACCAGGACTGCAATACAAACCCTTGTCTATCTAATCCAGTGCTACTACAGGGATATGCATTTATTGCACATGCCACAGGGATAGTAGGGTGAGGGTTTGTCATGGCTCTCCTTATGTCAGCAACATCACTATCCCTTATAATGTATGGCAAGGTTTATTGTATTTAGAGTATGTGGCCTCAGAATCCTGTCTCCTACAAATATGCACACTCACACACAATTGCACATGTATATACACTTGCCAGGACTCAGAGGGTAACCCACACCTAGCTACCCATTTGTAGAACAGTATTATGCTGGCACTGCAAGCTCCAGGTAGCCCATAGGGTGAAGAGTGTAACAAGGTACATTTAATGTCAATTACAGCAGCAGCCATGGTTAAGTATAGCAATGGGGGGTGTAGTGGGTGAGAAGGCCATCAGAGTATTTTCAACTACAAGTTTACAAACACACAGACACTTATTCTCAGTAATGCACACTGACACATTTGTCAGTACTGAGGTCCTTAGGTGCAGGTGTTCCTAGGTGTGTACCAGGCTACTGTCCAGGAAGAGATAAGAGTAGGCCATGTGGGTACACTGGTATCCTGCCACCTGACATTTGTAAGCAGGCCGTCTATCAACCAATGCCACATGAGTGATCCCCAGGGTGACAGTTAAATTCAACATCAAATCATCTGGTTTTCTCTTGCAGAGGGCCAGTGAGGTGGTCTAATTGACATGTATGCAACATATATTACATAACATGGCCAGTGTCTGGGTTAGAGCCCTGTACCCAAGCATGTTCTGTTGACTGTGGTAGTCTGGTTGAGGTATCCATGGCGTGTGGTGCATACATGGTGGTTTTTCCTAGCTGTGGCATTCATAACACAGCTGGGCAGACATGTCAGTGTCAGTCAATCAGAGATTGCCTGCAAGCAGCCAAGATGGATACCTGACATCTGCACATCTGTACAGAGTTTAGACAGAAATTAGCTAGCCAACAGGTTATGCATTAGGATGAATGTTTTGACAGATAGATGCCTGACACTCACTGATAGGTATGCCATTACTACATGACAGCAGCCCTCAATGACATATCCTAAACACATAGTGGACTACAGTTAATATCCACATACCAGTTTAATATCCAATAGGAGATACTTAATAACATACAGCTCACACATCAAGAACACGATAGTCAGTACTCAGAGTCCAGCTTTGCATGCAGGGGTGTATGGTTCCAGTACTACAATCTGCAATCTACTATTACTTGGAAAAGCACTGTTAAAAGTAGTAACGTAATGATATAATACATGCAGGTGTGACTGCATATAACCTGGGATACTACCCATGTATGAAACACATACAAAGAGAAAAGACTGTGGTACTAGCCATGTATACTCAGGTGTCCCATACAGTATACTCACATCCCTTGTTACTGTAATGACAGCTCATAGAAGCATGTTATATACATGGAATTAAATACACTTATTAAAGATGTCATTACCCTGCTATTTTATCAGACTAGAATGTGATCACTGGTTACCAGAGCTGAGCTATGCTTAGCAGGTGTAAGCATTGCTTAAATGTAAATGCTAAGTAGATTTGTGCACTGGTAAGCAAAGCCTACATGGTGTAAGCGCCTTATCATCTAACCCTAATTTAACAGAGCTTACCATCACGCAAACCCACGCAAACCCGCTTAAAGCTGCTCAAAACTGCCTTAACCACTCTGTATTCAAAAGTCCTTGTTCTGCCTAGCAACAGAATAAACAGCCCTTGCAGGTTTTAAACCCAGGACCCTATAGACTAGAGTCACAGCACTTAACCACTAACCATCTGAGCTGCATAAATGTCTGTTGCTTGTTCAAATATATCATTCAGTACACATACTGAATAGTAGTGAACAACTGCTTTGACTACTTCAATTGATTACTACTTGTTAGTGAAAATAGTGTTGAATCAGTCATGTTTTTATATCTAAATATACACATATCAGATAAATATGATGGGATACATCTGAGAAGGTATATACAACACTCATGTTTACACATAACAAGGATATGGAGATATATATATATATATATATATATATATATATATATATATATATATATATATATATAGGAACACTTTATAAGCTCGAATTACTGAAATCTCAAATTTCAGTATCTCGAGTTCATAAAGTGGAAAGATCAGAAGACTGCAACCCCAGAAGCACAAAATTCAAAATCTCGAATGCGGGAGATTTTGAATTAGCTGCCCTGATGTTGCGCTGTGCTCATGGATTCAGGTAAGTGTTTATGTTTAAGGTTGTTGGGTAGGGGCTGTAGTGTGTGTTAGTGTGTGTTGTTACTGTGATGTGTGTGTGCAAGAGGAATATAGTTTGTGTGGTGGTGGTTTGTGTCTGTGTATAGGTAGTGTGACCTTGGAGTTAGAATATTTAAGTAGGGGGGTGTGGGGGGTGCAGGGGGGCTTGCCCCTCTGCATATCACAAGGGTAGGTGTGTGTGCTTATTTAGTTGTGTGCATGTGTGTTGTAATGGTGTTTGAAAGTGTTGGGAGTTTGAATTTCCCGGTTTTGCGGTTTTTGGATTTAGGGCTTTGTGATTGTGTAGCTTCGGGTATTTGGATTTTCTACTCTATGGGCTTGAGATTCTGTAACTCTAGATTTCAGAATTTTGAGCTTATAAAGTGAATCCACACACATATATATATATATATATATATATATATATATATATATATACATATGTAGATATATGTATACATGTACATACACACACACACACACATATATATATATATATATATATATATATATATATATATATATCGGTTCACTTTATAATCCCAAAATCCTGAAATATCGAATATCAGAATTTCAAGATCATAAAGCTGAAACCTTACAATCCCAAAACCCCAGAAGCACGAATTTTAAAATTGTGAATCCTACACTAACCATACACCACAGACATGCATACACTTTCCCCTCACATACAAACACACAAGCCTACACTACATACAAGCAGGGGAGCAAGCCCCCCCTAGCACAACCCATGTGGGGGCTGCACCCCCCACAACCCCCCTACTTAAATATACTAACTCCAAGGTCACACTACACAAACACACAAAAACACCAACACACACCTACATTCCCATCGCACACAAACATCACAGTCACAGCACACAATGACACACACTAAAGCCCCTAACCAACACCCTTAAACATAAATACTTACCTGAACTTCCACCTATCCATTCAAACACCACAACACCAGAAGCGCTACTTCAACATCTGCGAACTTCGGGATTTTGAAATTCACGCTTCTGGGGTTTTGGTATTTGGAGCTTTCGGCTTTATAATCTCAGGATTCTGAAATTCAATATTTCAGAATTTCGGGATTATAAAGTGTTCCTAAATATATATTCATATATATATATATATATATATATATATATATATATATATATATATATATATATATGAAACATGTAGTGGAGTTATACCTCAGCACCATAACTCACAACCTCTTATGGCAAGGGAACGTAATATAAGTATTGCAGTTATAAATGTAGAATGTTGCTACAGTAATAGGGGTTGTGTCAACAGACATGTTGTTTAGAAAGGCTCTTCTGAAACTGACATGTACACCATCAGTTACTGACAGACATCATAAAATTATCATAATTAAGTACCACACAAATCACAATAATGATCCTGTGGAATACAGCAGAGATATGACCAATAAACGTGGACAGTCTGAAACAAGCTAGTCAGTCCAGAGGTATACATGGAACTCCTTAGTGCAAGACGTGTGAACAAAGCCTGACAAAGGGGCTGTTTACAGCCATGAAAATGGGGATATAACAGAAATACTGGAGTAGATAAGCTCACACAGTTGATGCATTCACACCCTCCTATCTGTCCTAATACATATTAACTGGAGGAGCAGAGGTCCCAAGCCAACATACTTTCCACTAGTTAGTGACATACATCTTCGCAGCACCCCACTGCTTTTTCAGAAATACACAACATGTATGGTTGCCAGGCAACAGTAAATCTGACAAATATCTGGACATAACATCACACTAAGTAAATACACTAAGCTGCTAGGCATGTCACTAAGCACTTTGTAAACTACAGGCAGACTGCCCCAACACTGACCCAAGTTTCCTAAGGGGAATGCACATGTAATTGCAAATATAGCGGGCACTACAGGCATATAACAGCATGGAGTAACAGACACCAATGTGGAAGTGCATACCCACAACCAATCTCAACACAGTCACAGTCACATAATGGTAAGCCTAAGTAATAGTACAGTATATGTACGGTGTGAACAACACCACCCTCATATGAGCCACTCACATAGTAACCCTACATATACTGGCCCAACTCACAGTGTAGTCTGATGCCTGACTGTGGTATGGGACATGTCTCAGTCTGGCCCTATAAACATATACACTGATAGGGTACCAGAAACTGGAGCGGCATGCAGTGTCAAATAGAACAGGAACAAGAACACTGATATCTACCACAGTCTGTACAAGACAGTAACACAGACAGTAACATATTCATAATGCACTGCTACACAATATTGACACTCTGTCAACAGTCACCATAAGTACACAGACCTCACTACTGTACAGACTACAACAAAATGTCCAGGTTTTGTCCTCAAATATAAGGCCAACTATACATAACATGTCTGGCAGTCTGATATATCACTGGCTTGTTATTAGGAATGATGTCAGTAAATAATGATATACTGTAAATATGCACCTCTTACTGCATGACATATGGACAAAGGATGACAGACTTGGGGGACAGAGGAACAAACACAGGGCCAATATTGACATATTGCTGTGATAAATTGAGAAAATTGCTGGTGTAACAGGGTTTGTTGTGACATATCTCTTCTGAGGGATACGAAGTCAGTAACACACATGGAGGTCACCATTTACTGACTGCAATCATCAGAGTATGCTACTGCATTTCTAAAGACAGGAAATGTGTGAGTAGTGCACCACATATAAGACTCCAAACTCTGGCCAGTCTGCAGATAGCCCTACAGGTGAGAGTTTCCTCAACCACATAACATTGTCATGCCAGACTTTAAATCATGCAGAACAGCCATATCCACACAAACCCTGTTAAACCAACATTACTTCAAATGTAGAACAGCAATACTTACATTCTGTCCCCATGTCTGGAACACCCTCCTCCTGTTTGTTGACCGGTCTCCACAGTGTTTTTTGTAAGAGGTATTTCCAACTACCCTCTGTGATGCTGTCAAACACCCACATGAAATGCTGCTCATAGTGAAGGAAAAGGGCCAACACCCACATGACATGCTTAGTTATAGGAGTGTCTTTCCATGCAATTGGCTATAGGAATGATGCCACAGCTGTTCCCCAGGCAATTAGCAAGTGGGGGACTCCAATTCATGCACAGGCCATCAGCAGATCATGAGCATTACCTACAAAAGTCAAGCTGCTGCCTATGCAAAACAGATGTATTTTTCCACATCTACGAGAGGGGAGAGAGAGAGAGAGAGAAAGTAAGAAAGGAAAGAAGAAAGAAATAAGCATATTTGTGTATGATCCATGGGTGGAGAGTGATATCTGGGTATTATAACGGTTGCCTATATTGTTTACTAATCCATACTATCACATAGTAATTGCACATGGCAGTACACATTTATGGCTATGGATTGTCTACAACAAACACTACAGTGTTTGAAAACTGTTGGCCTTGTAATGTGGACATTGGGACATATAGGTCCTTAATATAATAATGTAGCAAAACCAGCACTGCAATGGATTCTGTCATTACACAATCACCCCATCACCCACACAAGATACTGATGACACACACACAAACACATACCAATACTGAGTTTCAAACCCCTACTGGCTATGTATTGCTATAACAGTGTTATGCAGTTATTGCACACGCCACAGAGCTTACATGTTGGAGAGCTCTCCAAAGGTATCTTTGAAGGTGAGTGACATCAGCAGCAGTGCTAAAGGAGGGATAAGGAAAGTGTAGTAAGTGTGAATGTCCACAAAATCAGGTGTTAACAAGGATACACACACAATTCTCTCACACAAACACACACATTATAACAGTTTCCAGGACCAGGATTAGAACTCCTACCTATTTAGTTTGCTACACTACTGTATTATGCAGTTATCGCAAGTGCCACAGAGCTTATAGGGCTGAAATGTGGCCAAAGGTTTTTTTCAAGGTGACTGACATCAGCAGGCATGTTAAAGTAAGGCAATGGGAGATGTAGTGATTGTGAATGGCCTCAAAATCATTTATTTCTACACATACACACACACACACACACACACACACACACACACACACACACACACACACACACTTGCCAGTACTGAGATCCATAGGTTCATTGCTTCACAGGTGTGTAGTAGGTGAATGAGCCTGAAGGCTCTACAAGGCTAGGCCAAGGGAATACCTTGGCATCAGGCCACATGACAATAGTCTCCAGTCTGTCTCAGGGGTGTAGTCCTTGTAGTGGCCCCCAGGGGTGGGTATTGTATTCACCATCCACTCATCTAGGTTACTATTGTGGGTAGCCAGTGATGTGCATTTCTTCACATGTATGTGATCTGTATTCCATAACATGGAGAGTGTCTGGGTTATGCACATGTCCCACATGCATGTTCTTTGACATGTGGAGGTGTACTTGAGGTCTGTGGGACATGTTTTGTGGACAGATTGTTATCTTTTGATGTAACATTCCTGAACTCATTTGGTGAGACCTGGCTATGTAAATGAGGTTGTGCTTGCACCTACATTGACAGCCTGATATGGGTATTCAGTGGAGTTAATGGAGTCTGTCCATACAGGGCATGTGTATAAGGCATGGTATTCCCTTTGTGGGGTACATTTGCAGACTCTACAGTTGCATTCAATGGGGAACATGGCAAAAGGGCCGCTGTACACATTTATTTGGCTACTGAGGGGATGGAACAGGGTGCCATATTCTTTTACTTGCTGAATAACACACACTCAGTCAGGAGATGTAACACATCAATGTACTTTCTGATGTCAGTGGCACTGTTGTGGTCAACAGGCATGTAGTCCAATGCAATTACAATGCGGTTACTATCTGCAAAGCAATATGCAGGGAACTACCAATATAGTGGTTGTTGCCTAGCCAAGTGTGTTTGTGTATAAGACATGGGTGGAGAGTGTTCTCTGAGTAATAGAAGGATTGCCCCTATTGTTCACCAATCCATACTGTCACATGTAGGGCTATGGATTGTCTACACCAACATCTCTGGTGTTTGACATCTGTTGGCCTTGTAAGATGGACATTGTGACATATACTAGGTCCTCAACATAATTTAGCAAAACCCACCCCACACTGGATCCTGTTATTACACAATCACAGTAACCCCCACACAGGATACTGATGACAGACACACACACACACACACACACACACACACACACACACACACACACACACACACACACACACACACACACACATGCACACACACACACATGCACACACACACACACTTCCCAGTGCTGAGATTCAAACCCCTATCAAGCTATGTATTGCTACTATAGTATACCACATTTATCGCATGCTCCACAGAGCTTATAGGATGGATGTTGTCCCAAGGTATTTCTAAGGTGAGGAACATCACCAGCCCTTGTAAATACTGGCATTGGGTGATGTAGTGGGTGAGAGATCCCAAAAATAATTTTACCCTACACACACATTTATATTTACCAGGGGTGAGCTTCAAACCTCTATCTAACAATCTTTATGGACCATTATGTTACACATTTACCACAAGCACCACTGACCTTACATAGTTTAGGGTTGGCAACAGCTACTTCTAAGATGAATGATATCTGCAGGACTGATAAAGTTAGGCACTGAGATGTGTACTGTGTATAAATGCGGCCAAAATCTTTGAGGTACAGACATACATGTGTAGACATATGTACACACACGCACACACACTTGCCATGGATGAGATTCAAACCAATACCTATGTAGTAATTGCTACTATGTTGTTCCACATTTATGGCATGTGCCATGGAGCTTACATGTTGGAAAGCTGTGACAAGGTATCTTTGAAGGTGAATAACATCAGCAGTAGTGCTAAAGGAGGGGTAAGGGGAGAGTAGTAAGTGTCAATGTCCATAAAATCAGGTATCATCAAAGACACACCCACTCTCTTACTCGAATACACACAGTTTCACAGTTGCCATATCTGGGATTTGCACTCCTACCTAACTAGTAGGCTACACTATAGTATTACACAGTTATTGCAAGCACCATGGAGCTTACAATGTTGGAGAACTTTCCAAAGGTATCTTTGAAGGTGGCTAACAGCAGAAGTACTAAAGGAGGGGTACAGGGAGAGTAGTAAGTGTCAATGTCCATAAAATCAGGTATTATCAAAGATACAGACACTCTGTTACACAAACACACACAGTTTTACAGTTGTCATGTCTAGGATTAGAGCTCCTACCTAACTACTATGCTACACTATAGTATTACACAGTTATTGCAAGCACCATGGAGCTTACATGTTGGAAAGCTGTCCAAAGATATCTTTGAATTTTTTAACATCAGCGGCAGTGCTAAAGGAGTGGTAAGGGGAGAGTAGTAAGTGTCAATGTCAGGTATCATCAAAGACACACATTCTCTCTCACACACAAACACAAAGTTCATAGTTTCCATGTTTGGGATTAGAACTCCTACCTAACTAGTATACTACACTATAGCATTACACAATTATTGCAAGCACCACAAAGTTTACAGGGCTGGTATTTGTCCAAAGGGTTATTTTAAGGTGACTGACATCAACAGGCATGCTAAAGTAGGGCAAAGGGAGGTGTAGTGAGTGTGAATGGCCTCAAAATCATTTGTCTACACACACACACACACACAAACACACACACATACACACACACACACACACACACACACACACACACACACACACACACACACACACGCGCACACACATACACACAGACACACAAACACACACACAGACACACACATACACACAGTTGCCATGTCAGGGATTAGAACTCCTACCTAATTAATTTTCTACACTACAGTATTACACATGTATTGCAAGCAGCATGCAGCTTATAAAGCTGAGACTTGGCTAGAGGGTTATTTCAAGGTGATTGACATCAGCAGGAGTACTAACATGAGAAATTGGGAAGTGCAGTGTGTGTGTGAATGTGCCATAAACCATTCTGCTGGAAACACACACACACACACACACACACACACACACACACACACACACACACACACAGTCACACACAACTTTACATTTGACAGGACTGGGTATACAAATGTTAGATTAATACTGATTTGTAATATCATGTTACACAGTTATCACAAGCACCACAGACACTATAGGGCTGAGGGCTACCAAAAGGAATGTCTACAGTGATTGACATCAGCACATCATGTGATATTGGCCAATTGGATGTGTAGTTGGTGGGTCAGGCCTCATAATAGAAATCTCTCTGTCACTGTCTGTCTCTCCCTTCCCATCTGTGTGTGTGTTTGACATATTATAGTGTGCTGCCTTGGTTATGTGTGAGTATTCTTATCCAATGTGTGTGCAAAGCATAAATGGTGTAAAATGTGCTTTGTTTGCACAGACATCTGTGACTGACAGATATGTATAGTCCACTGTGTTGTCAGACATGGGCTTTATTTCTCTAAGTGTAGGAGCATGCCCAGTATGACCTTCTGTACTGAATGTGTGAATCCATTCCAAGTAGGTTGTACTCCAGTACAGGGTTTGGTGTTCTACACCTACAGCTAGCAATCTGTTTCTGCAGGATATCTGTAGATAGGTTGACAATATGGAGTCACAATGGGTGACAGTGGGATACTGTAACTATTGCTGTCTGCGCTGCTTGTGTTACATGGTTGGTGTTAGCAGAGATATTCAGATATATGTACTGTTGTACACTGTCATGTATTATGTCATCAACTACTGACAAATATACTTATTTCTCACAGTTATTCCCTGAGAAATACAAGATGAATGAAGCTGTGGCCAGTATTCTGGTCTGTAGCCTACATATTCTTGCACACTCATGCCATTCTGGAGGGTTAGCTGCAGACACTTGCTGATGGGTCTGTATCAGTGGTCCAGCACCTTAGTACTGTGGTAGCTGAGGATCCCCTTCTTGTACATATATCAACGTAACAGAATGGCCATATCCTGCTGTGGCCATACCTCTCAGCTGTACAGATTCACCCAGGTTACCCAGAGGCAGGGCTCATATATCTGGTCAATTCCCCTTCACATTGTGGTTTACAAGCAGGTTTGTAACCACCCATTACTGGGTTTACAGGCAGGGGTAGTGTGGACACGCATCAGAGTTTCAGACTTCACACACTCCATGGCGTCCATGCTTCTACACCCCATGCTGTTATTCTATACTCTTCCTAACATTATGTAAGTGATATCTGAGAAGTAACCCTATAGGTGTGCTTTCATCCCAACAGTATATGAGGGTTGATTCACAGTTCATGCAGTAGGTCATGGTGGGCATGCTACTGGGATTTGTCAACATGGCCTTGCATTTGTGCTGTGTTGACTGTGTTATGTTGTTAGTTGGGACCCCATGAGATAACATACATTGGCACTACGAGTGAGACACAGGCCTTTGACAGAGGACTGTAGGTCATTTGGTAGTGATGCAGGCCATCTGTAGCAGGCCAGTGCATTCTGTCACTCCTACATTTCCAGGCTGAGAGCCACTGGATTCCCCTGGGGTGACAGGGCAAGTGTGCAAGGTGTTAATGGCAATAGTTCCTGTCCATATTAATCTATTGGTCTGGATACTGGCAGGGTGTTTACAGCTAGGGACACACCTGCATGGGACACCTCTTCAGCATGCTGCATTCTGTGGGTATTCCCATATAGAAGTGGGGATCATACTTTACTCATTCCCAACAGCAAGGATATGACCTGTGATAAACCTCTGGCTGATGGTGGGGTGAGCTGAGTGCATGTGTGATATGGCAGCTTCTTGCAACTGACTCACAGATATACATGGGACATTCCTCTTATGCTGCCTTCTGTGGGGACATAGGCTGTCTCTCATTACTTCATAACTGTGCCTTTTGTGGTCTGCCAGTGACTGGCCAGACTACATCAGTATTCCATACTATACAGACAACTAATGTGCTGCTAACCTGTATGTGCAATTTCAAAGTTGTGTGAAGTTGACAGTTACATTTTATGTACTCTGTCTAGGGTACTTCCACCTGTGTACTGTGTGTATGTCTGGGCCCACATTCATGGGATGTTTATCTTTAAGATGGTGACAGATATTGACATTTTGACAGTGAGTATGGATGACTGCTGACATGGGTATTGCTGAGAAGCATTGTGGTTGGCACTGCAGTTGTTGGAACATGGCCCTGTCACCCACAGTACTGCCCATAGGCCACAGAGACACAACCCTCCATGCCTACATGGTGACCACTTCCAGACAATATTAAACACACAACAACCTAACACACGAATCCCTACATATTGTACACATGCAACAATCTATCCTGTAGATTGGGCCAGCTGAGGTAATCTGTGCTCCACTGTTATTACACCTCACACTTACATGTTACTGCATTTCTACATAGAATTGTGGGGTGGGGGCACACCTGACGATTTTAAACATTTGCTATGACTGTACTGGTATTTCAGGTACTCTGTTGGCTTCCATTTCATTTTGTATTCTGACCTATCATGCAGACTGGAGGCATATCAGTAGAGTACAGATCTTAGGTTTTATTGCCCTACATTTCAGTTTCAGACTTCTTACCCTTCAGAACTGACATACAACTGTCAGACCTGTTGTAGTCTGTCTGTGTAGGACTGGAGGGAGGCTGTTCACCATTGCCATCAATTGGAGGCCTTAGCCCAGCCTTTCTTTATGGTCATCTACATCCATCCTGCTGGCTGAGGCTGGTGGTAGGTATGTGCGCCTCACTGATATGCATGTGTGTGTCCTATGGACACACATTTGGGCCACCACATGTACTGCAGTGGGATTTGTCACCTTGTCTAGTACTGCCTAGTATGTTGACAACCAGTATTTGTTATGGATTTCATGCTGCCCATATAGGTGTTCACTATCTGCTGCCATCCCATTCAGCCACCTGATTCCCTTGCATGCTCACATTCATACCATACATACAACTATCAGCTATTGCTGGTTGCCCTTTGGAAGGTACCTGTGGCTAGTATTCTTAGGCCTACACATACCTTGGTATCCACTGGGATGGGTTCCTCTCTGCTGGTTCTGTGTGTGAGGCATGCCCAGCACAGCTCAACAATTTGCTAAAGAATATCCCTGTCCACCGTATAGCCCTCCACTATCTCCAGCTCATGTAGCCCCTGGTAGGTTACCCTTGGTCTGTACACTCTTCTCCTTCTCCTCACTGTGGGTTGATCATCACCATTCACATCTTCATCACCCTCAGCCTCCTGCACATATTAATGTATGAGGGCAACAACATCCCCTAACATTTTGTTAGTTTTGTCAGGTAAAATTTCCCCATCTGTGTACACCGGTGGTGTAGTGTTTGGGGGAAAAAACAGACTGGAAGGTGTTTGCATAGTTTATAGTAATGTGCTAGGCTGTTCCATGTGTAATTGGCTGATTCTGACACATTTCATTTGCCAGCTATGCTAGTTCTCCTTGATTGCCTTCCTACTGCTGTTTTCCCTTCCCATTGCCTTCCCTTTTAAGTTCCAAGGTGTGGCGAGCATACCCAGTGCTCAGATGTGAATAGAGCTGCTATTTCCTGTTTTTTTTTGTTTGTTTGATTTAAACCTGGTTCACATCAGGCACACCTGTCTAGGCAATGTAAATACTGCTAGGCAGCCACAGACACACCTTCTTCCTTAGCTGTGCTTAGCTAAGGGCAAACACAGGCCACAGAACTCCAATAAGCTTACAGCATGCATGACACTCCCCCTTATGATGTCACCTACCTCTTATACAATGGTGTTGGTGCACCTACATGGCTGGGTGCAAGCTGACACTGAGAGGAAATCTGGGATTCATTATCAGTCCCCTCATTTGCATAAAACTGAATGCTAATTCATAGTTACCACACTCACACTGAGCCTTCCCCTTAGCAGCCAGTATTCCCTGGTATTGTTGTCTTATGCATGCCATTGACTATTATGGCAAAATGTTGATTTGGGTTTAAAAGCTTATTTCCAACTTTTTTTCTTATTTTTGGGCTTATCCCATTTGCGCACTACTGCCCCACGCTTAAATGGCTGAAATCGACCAAAAAAAAAGGTTATTTTTTATAATTTTGTAACTATTTCTCATGAAAATGGCCATATATTTGGCCATTGGCATGCCTACTACATTGAATACAAGATTTCTTTAGAGCTGTCATGCCTCCATTTTGTAATTTGCAGAAATGTATTCGGTTAGTAACCAAATACATTTTTGTAGGTTACACTATTCCTGCACAGATGCCTGCCTGCTTCCTGGATCGCTAATTCACTTCATTGGTATGTTTTTCACCAGCAAATGAGGTAATTAGCATATAACAGTGGCAGGGGCGGCTCGTGCTATAGGACTGCAGGACTGCAGCCCCCTACCTGTAAAATGAATAAAATTCCCCATTCCCCCCACCGTAGAACATATAAAAATAAAATTAAATATTTGCGGACTCTGCACATGCATGCTTAGTTCCTGTCTGCTGTGTTAGGCAGACCAGAACTCCACACACGCATGCTCCAGACTGCTCTGTTAGGCAGTCTGGAAACTCCACCCTTCCAGCCCATAGGTCTGTGCAGTGATGACTGCACAAACCGGAAGGTCACCAGACTGCATCGCCTGCAGGCTCCAGCCTCCTCATGTCAGACCCAACAGCATGCACAGGCCATTATGGAGGACAGAGACAGGTGATCAGTCTGCAGGATCACTATGGAGGACTTAGCCGGGCTGGCACAGAGTACAGGATTGCATGGAGGACAGTAGTGTGTGTGTGAAATGCCCCAGCTGCTACATGGTGGTGGGTAGAGAATAAGGCTTGAACCCTGTACTTTGGGCCCAGGTGACAAGAGCCTGTATTCCCTACCCACCACCATTTGTAAAACTTTTGCAGATTTTTGCCTCATATTTATTCTGTTCCTCATAAAATCTGTGGTTTCTATATTTTTGTTAGATAACACAGCCAGTAGTGCAGTGGTGCAGTGGTAGCATTGTTTCCTGACAGCTACAGGTTGTCTGGCTTGATTCTTGGCTGGGGTGCCTTCTGTGTGGAGTTTGCATGTCCTCCCTGTGTTTGTGTGGGTTTGCTCTGGTATCCTCAATGGATGTTTGTCTCTACCTTTTGGACTGTATTCCCCCATTATTGGCTTCATCCAGATTTTTTTGTGCCAAGGTTGAGAGCTATGGCGATAACTGAACTCACTGAATATGTTTGGGAGCTGTATTCCCCCATTATTGGCTTTGTTCAGATGTTTTGTGCTAAGATGTTGACAGCTATGGTGAGAACTGAATTCCTGAATGGTAGCCATTTAAGTTTCAGTCTTCCTTTCTTTCATAAAAATAGATGATTTGGCATGGTGGTATGTTTCTCTGGCTATTTTGCACAGGGTCCTGGGTTCAATACTTGGCAGCAAAATGTATGGTGGTAACACAGCATTTTATTCTAGCAACTTTCCAACATTATACAAGCAATGTTTAAAATGTGTCCCTGGTTTTTGGGCTTTTGTCCCCCCCCCCAAATAAAGTTTGGCTTTTTCCAGATTTCTTGTGATGCAAAGTTCAGAGATACAGCTGAGTGTCGAGTAGATTTTAGAAGGAGCTGAGAGCTGCAGGGGTACAAAGGTTTAGTGCTGCTTATGCCAAGACTGCTTGCATTGTTAATAGCACAACAGGTAGTGCAGTTGCTTTGGATGCAAAAGGCTGTGGGTTCTACTCCCACAGTAGACAGATCCAGTGCTGATACTGTATTCTGTTGTAAAGGGGATGGATACTACAGTCCTCTTTGGTGAATATACCTAGTAAATAAGAACCTGTTATCAGTTTGCCATCCATTCCCTATTGTGATATTACTAGCTTATCATTTTTAATGCAACCTAGGCAATTTATTCCTCAAGGGCAACAGGCACTTTATTTGTAGATGAAACAATGACATATAAAGTTGTTTGCTAGCAGTAACCTCTTCATTAGTTAACAGATTTCTTTAATGTGGAATTATTTAGATGACTTTTACTTCTTCAGAGATTGTGCATATTTACTGATACTGGTGGACTGTCAAGTTTGAGTAGACATTTATGAAGGAAATGTTCTGAATTGGGCAGTTTTGTCATTATTGGTGCATGCATTTTGTTTCATTGTTTACTGGAAAAATGTTCAAAACAATAAATTTAAAATGCCCTCTAACAACTGTACTGTATTGTACATGGAATATAATTTAATACAGTCAGGAATGTGTATCAAACAGCATGTGTATGTTTTGTGTTCAAGGGGCCTATGATTTGAAAACAGCCCAAAATTAATCTTTATCTGCCACTGGCAAAATGCATTTTCTTTGAATGTGGGTTTCAATGCTGTTTCAATGAATGTGAGTTTCAAGGGCAGAGAAGTTTTAATGCTAAGTCTATTTTCATTGTGAGACTGCATTGCTTTGTTTAGCATATATCTATTAGGGTTTATGCTGTAAAATATAAAATAAAACTTTCAAATGAAATCCATATCATCGCAGAAGTAAAGCAGTATGTACATTACAGCACATTACAGTGTTTATGGTAAATGGGGCAAAATAACCATGGAATGGGACATTGGAATGGCTGCAGGGGGGGGGACGCTCCATTCAACCATGATTTTGTGAGGGGGGGGCAGCAAACTCAGACAGCCCCGGCTGAACTATACTTCTCAACTGTCAAGAATTTTGCAGAAGGAATAGATTTTTTCTTATTATTTTTGGTTTGTTCCTCATAAAATGTGTGGTTTTCTGCTAAATCATTTAGGAATGAAGTCACTAAATAATGACAGACATTGAGTTTCAGATGTCATAACCTTCAGAAAAATGCATGCTAAAGCAAGACCTGTTATTCTATCAACTGTCTTAAGTTTATACAAGAGCAATTTTTAGTACTGTTTGTATGTTCCCCCAATATATTTGGCCTTGTCCAGATTTCCTGCATTAAGAGGTTGAGAGGTACGTGCAAATAAATCGCTTTATAGAATTTGGAATATCCAAACCTCTAAACTGTCTCCAATTTTGGCTCAAAATGTTGCTCTCCCCCTAATAATCCCTCTGCAAAATGGCAATTTTGGAAGAAAACGTGGAGGGTTTACAATTATAAATAACTGTAATGATCAGAGTTATAGATTACTTTTATTTCAGAAATGCATGTAGATGCTCTTATTTTGTCAGCTGCTCAAGTTAGTACTAATTTTAAAAAGGTGTCCCTTCTTTGCCAGGTTCCCATCAGTATTGTGTGGCAATTTTATATTTTTGCATAACATATTTGGACTGTTTTTCATAAAATTGTAGTTTTCTGGCAAATTAGTAGCAAATCATTAAAGATTGAAGTTAGAAAATAATGGCAGACATTTGAGTTTCAGAGTTAATACCTTTCAAAAATTCATACGAATGCAAGACCTACTACTATTCTATTATCTTTCTAAGTTTATAAGAGCAATATTTAAAACTTGTCTTTATTTTTGGGCCTGTGTCCCACTTCTGTGTATGGCTTTGTCCAGATTTCTTGCTCTGAGGTTGAGAGGTATGAGTGTCAGAGCCATCACCGTCAGCCAGAGACATTTCAAACTGTGACCAACTTGTTGCACTTCACTCCCCATTGTAGTGGCTCTGGATGTATCCAAGCAAGGCAAGGAGCAGTCATGCAGTGTAAGTGTGCAGAGTATTCCTCCATCCAAGGTAGACCACAAGTACGACCGTGGCTTTTCATCTGTCCTTGATTTTGCAGAATGTTCTGGTTTTCTGTCATATTTTTATACTGTTGATTTATGCTTCTTATTCAGAAAATGCATGCTGTTGCAGTGCCCTATTGTTCTGTATTAAAGTAGCAATGCTTTAATGACCATCAGGTAAGCTTGTCTGAGATTGTAAGATGCAAGTAAGTTTTAATAAGCATACTGTTAAAGAACTACCAACATTGAAAGCCTTTTCATTGTTGCCATGCAGAGAATATTTACATAACTAGATAACGTATAAGCCTTAGGTATTGAAATGCACATGACAGTATTTGTAATAAAGGACAGGATTACAGTATTTTCAGAAGCTCATTACATTTGTTGGAGACTTGCAGTTATCTTTGCAGGCTTTACCAGTAAACTAAATAGAATGCCAATCTATCATGTGTGTTCCATAACTTGTGCAGTAATCCTTTAAGCAATTTATATTGAGCTTGTTTTTTTGTTCACTGTTCATTTTTTACTTTGATCATGATTCTCCATGAAACAAATAGATAGTTGTCAGGCAGCAGGTCTTTTTTGGATAAGAAACATTTTTACAAGTGGGGGTATCACAGAGATTGCTACTTTCAGCATGTTACTTGGTAATTTTATAAAGCTGAATATAAATTATAATTAGAACTGTAGTGCAAGGAAAAGTGATTTGAGCTGAGTGCTGCTTGTTTTTTTTATACTTGATTTTTACTGGCATTCCAGTTGTTGTTGTTTGTCTTTCGGCTTTTCCCGGTTAAGGGTCACCACAGCGGAACTCCGGTCTTCTAATGATTGGCAGTTGTTTTTTATGGTGTCGAGTTGCCAGCCCGATGCCCAACCTTCAACGAAGGCACGCCCATTCAATGCATGTCTTTCAAATGCCCACTCGACCGCAGGGAGGACATGCAGACTCCACACAGAAGGCACTCCTAACCCAAGCCTTGAATAGAATGGGAAAACCTCTTGCTGTGAGGCAACAATGCTACCACTGCACTTATTTAAAAAGCAATTTATTTTTTCATGCCTCACAACCTTTGTGTTTCCATCTAGATATTAAGTAAGTTGTCATGTAGCCAATGTGATGAAATATTTTTTTCTTCTACACTTCATTTTGTCTTGATTAGACTCTCATAATGATGGTTTGGCACCCAGGGCAGCGTAATTAATTAAAGTTCCAGTTGTTGTGGTTTTGAGCATAGCTCCACCCCTTTCTAGTTGGTCAGACCCCTTCCCATTGGCCCCACCCATTCAGCTGTCTCCTGCAGCCCCCCTTTAATTTGAAGTCACCAGCCACCACTGAGCAGTGGTGTCCATGCAGGAATAGTGTAGGAGCATTCGTGCACATCCCAGGAGCTCATTCCTGGATCGCTTGTTGGCCATATTGCATGCAGCAGCTCTTGCACTATTCCTGCACTCCGTGCAAAACTTGCTGAATCCGGGGGTATATGTGATGTATAATGTCTGTAACTTAAAATATGTCAATATTGTTAGTTTTCAGTTACTTTCCTTTCACCAGCTGTTGTTTGTCTTTCACACCACTAAGTTTCTACCTCCTGTAATACTTTATCAACCATGTCACTCCATTGTGACGCCTCTCTTTCTTCTCGTTCTACCTGGTTCATCAACTCCACCAGCACTCGTGTCTCCAATCCTCCATTTTCCAGCTCTGTAACAGTTATTTCATCTTCTTCTCCTTCCTTCAGTACATTTTATCATGCTCCTTTCTCCATTTCTGCTGCACTCTTCTCCATCTTGAATTTCAAGAGCTGCAGTAGCAGCACTCCAGCTCCTCCTAGCAGCTCCAGGGTATGCTTTACTTCCTTTACTCCAAAGAATAGGGGTTCTTTATTTAAAAAAAAAAAAAGCTATGTACAATTTGACACATTTACATATTTACAAATTCATACAGTGTACAAATTTCCATTCCTTTTTGCTATTGTCATACAATCATAGACATCATACTTTTCATTATTACGTTAAACTTCTTTGTTCATTATCTTATTTGATCCCGACTCCTTTTTGCACAACCACAGTCTAATTTTTCTTAAAATGACTGCTGTTCTCCCTTTACCATTAAACATGATTCCATTTAGTTTTTCATACCAAATGGTCCACACATTGTAAAATAATTTTTTATCTATTTTATTAACATAGCCCTAATTTTAATGGCTATAATATTCATACTGTGATATCCATATCTATTTCATTTACTTCCTTTACATTTTTAAATTATTTTTTTCACACAATTTCCCCACAATTTTGCAAACCTTGTACATTGTAAGAAAAACATATTCTGAAGTTTCTTCTTTACCACAATATATACAAACTCTTTCAATGTTTTTTTAATATGGCGTATTTCCCATTACTGGCAATCTATTAATCACTAATCTCCATAAAAAAATCTTTGACATTTTATTTGCTTATTATACCATGCTTTTCATACTTTTATAGTTTTAACATTTTCATTCACTATGGATTAACATAGTAATATTGGATTTATAATATATTTATACCACACTTCCCTCTCATTTTCTATTTCATTGTTTTTTATTTTCCATTAAATATTTTTTTCTTGATAGCATCTTATTACTTCATTTAAACATACTTTTCATCTTTTGACTTTTTTACATATCCCAATTCCAGTTATATTTATACTTTAGTAAATGAACTACTAACTTTTCATTGTTATCATTTATCAAAAATAAAACTTTATACAAATTCAAAGAAGAAGCTTAAACAATCTTTCTTATTAATCCTAAACCTCCTTCCTTGTCCATGTATAAGACTTCTCTTTTCACTGGATTCATTCTTGAATTCCATGTAAAAGAAAAACATTACTTGCAGTATTTATTTTCCATAGATTATTGGCAACATATAGACACTATCTAAACATGCAGTCTTTTTCAATTTAACTGAATTAATTAAATAAACCATTTCATTAAATGATAGCTTGCATGTTTTCCAAAAACAACAAAGCTCCTTTATTTCACATAGTATCCTATTTCATCGTTACTCAGTTACATTTCTACCCTCAAATAGTATTCTTAACACAGAGATTTATTTCGTCGAGAAATATACTCCCCTATCTTTCCTATATTACCCAGCCCTTTACTTTTTTTCTTTATTTAAAGTTATGCTTATTATATTTAAATATTGATGTATATAACATACAACTTCTTTCATCCAGACTTTGTGTCTTATAATCAGTATAATATAATCTGCACAAATAAACATGACTGGAGTTTTTATCCCTTCATTAGTAATGTAAGGAGCACCTCTCATGCACAAATATATATCTCCGACTAATATGTTCATAAGTAATGCAAATAATATACTACTCATAGGGCATCACTGACATATGGCATTCATTATATCTCTTTGCTTAACCATCCCTTCACTGTTGTACCCTATCAAAAATGTTTATTTAAAACTCCTATTATGATCTTGGACTCATCAATCCTGTTTATATCATCCACAATTTCCTTTACTAAAAATCATAATTCCTGACAGTCTTTTCTCATTAAACTATATGCAACCTTCCATAATACTTTTCATTTTACTTTCTCTTCTGAATTATTTCATAAAAACCTTATAATCTGTATTGTTCAATACTAAAGGTCTCAGAATTGCAGTATTATTTTTATTGTCCTTTTACATACAACTTTAAGTATGCCACTGCATAAATCTTTATACATAACATCTTCATTTAGCCATTCATTCAGTATACCACTGCATAAATCTTTATACATAACATCTTCATTTACCCATTCATTCAGTATACCACTGCATAAATCTTTATACATAACATCTTCATTTACCCATTCATTCAGTATACCACTGCATAAATCTTTACACATAACATCTTCATTTACCCATTCATTCAGTATACCACTGCATAAATCTTTATACATAACATCTTCATTTAACCATTCATTCAGTATACCACTGCATAAATCTTTATACATAACATCGTCATTTAACCATTCATTCAGTATACCACTGCATAAATCTTTATACATAACATCGTCATTTACCCATTCATTCAGTATACCACTGCATAAATCTTTATACATAACATCGTCATTTTACCATTCATTCAGTATACCACTGCATAAATCTTTATACATAACATCGTCATTTAACCATTTATTCAGTATACCACTGCATAAATCTTTATACATAACATCTTCATTTACCCATTCATTCAGTATACCACTGCATAAATCTTTACACATAACATCTTCATTTACCCATTCATTCAGTATACCACTGCATAAATCTTTATACATAACATCTTCATTTAACCATTCATTCAGTATACCACTGTATAAATCTTTATACATAACATCGTCATTTAACCATTCATTCAGTATACCACTGCATAAATCTTTATACATAACATCGTCATTTACCCATTCATTCAGTATACCACTGCATAAATCTTTACACATAACATCTTCATTTACCCATTCATTCAGTATACCACTGCATAAATCTTTATACATAACATCTTCATTTAACCATTCATTCAGTATACCACTGCATAAATCTTTATACATAACATCGTCATTTAACCATTCATTCAGTATACCACTGCATAAATCTTTATACATAACATCATCATTTACCCATTCATTCAGTATACCACTGCATAAATCTTTATACATAACATCGTCATTTTACCATTCATTCAGTATACCACTGCATAAATCTTTATACATAACATCGTCATTTAACCATTCATTCAGTATACCACTGCATAAATCTTTATACATAACATCTTCGTTTAACCATTCATTCAGTATACCACTGTATAAATCTTTATACATAACATCTTCGTTTAACCATTCATTCAGTATACCGCTGCATAAATCTTTATACATAACATCTTCATTTAACCATTCATTCAGTATACCACTGCATAAATCTTTATACATAACATCGTCATTTAACCATTCATTCAGTATACCACTGCATAAATCTTTATACATAACATCGTCATTTACCCATTCATTCAGTATACCACTGCATAAATCTTTATACATAACATCTTCGTTTAACCATTCATTCAGTATACCACTGCATAAATCTTTATACATAACATTGTCATTTAACCATTCATTCAGTATACCACTGCATAAATCTTTATACATAACATCGTCATTTACCCATTCATTCAGTATACCACTGCATAAATCTTTATACATAACATCGTCATTTAACCATTCATTCAGTATACCACTGTATAAATCTTTATACATAACATCTTCATTTAACCATTCATTCAGTATACCACTGCATAAATCTTTATACATAACATCTTCGTTTAACCATTCATTCAGTATAACACTGCATAAATCTTTATACATAACATCTTCATTTAACCATTCATTCAGTATACCACTGCATAAATCTTTACACATAACATCTTCATTTAACCATTCATTCAGTATACCACTGCATAAATCTTTACACATAACATCTTCATTTAACCATTCATTCAGTATACCACTGCATAAATCTTTATACATAACATCTTCATTTAACCATTCATTCAGTATACCACTGCATAAATCTTTATACATAACATCTTCATTTAACCATTCATTCAGTATACCACTGCATAAATCTTTACACATAACATCGTCATTTAACCATTCATTCAGTATACCAGTGCATAAATCTTTATACATAACATCGTCATTTAACCATTCATTCAGTATACCACTGCATAAATCTTTATACATAACATCTTCATTTAACCATTCATTCAGTATACCACTGCATAAATCTTTATACATAACATCGTCATTTACCCATTCATTCAGTATACCACTGCATAAATCTTTATACATAACATCTTCATTTACCCATTCATTCAGTATACCACTGCATAAATCTTTATACATAACATCGTCATTTAACCATTCATTCAGTATACCACTGCATAAATCTTTATACATAACATCGTCATTTAACCATTCATTCAGTATACCACTGCATAAATCTTTATACATAACATCTTCATTTAACCATTCATTCAGTATACCACTGCATAAATCTTTACACATAACATCTTCATTTACCCATTCATTCAGTATACCACTGCATAAATCTTTATACATAACATCTTCATTTAACCATTCATTCAGTATACCACTGCATAAATCTTTATACATAACATCTTCATTTAACCATTCATTCAGTATAACACTGCATAAATCTTTATACATAACATCTTCATTTAACCATTCATTCAGTATACCACTGCATAAATCTTTATACATAACATCTTCATTTAACCATTCATTCAGTATACCAGTGCATAAATCTTTATACATAACATCGCTATTTAACCATTCATTCAGTATACCACTGCATAAATCTTTATACATAACATCTTCATTTAACCATTCATTCAGTATACCACTGCATAAATCTTTATACATAACATCGTCATTTACCCATTCATTCAGTATACCACTGCATAAATCTTTATACATAACATCTTCATTTACCCATTCATTCAGTATACCACTGCATAAATCTTTATACATAACATCGTCATTTAACCATTCATTCAGTATACCACTGCATAAATCTTTATACATAACATCGTCATTTAACCATTCATTCAGTATACCACTGCATAAATCTTTATACATAACATCTTCATTTAACCATTCATTCAGTATACCACTGCATAAATCTTTACACATAACATCTTCATTTACCCATTCATTCAGTATACCACTGCATAAATCTTTATACATAACATCTTCATTTAACCATTCATTCAGTATACCACTGCATAAATCTTTATACATAACATCTTCATTTAACCATTCATTCAGTATAACACTGCATAAATCTTTATACATAACATCTTCATTTAACCATTCATTCAGTATACCACTGCATAAATCTTTATACATAACATCTTCATTTAACCATTCATTCAGTATACCAGTGCATAAATCTTTATACATAACATCGTCATTTAACCATTCATTCAGTATACCACTGCATAAATCTTTATACATAACATCTTCATTTAACCATTCATTCAGTATACCACTGCATAAATCTTTATACATAACATCGTCATTTACCCATTCATTCAGTATACCACTGCATAAATCTTTATACATAACATCTTCATTTACCCATTCATTCAGTATACCACTGCATAAATCTTTATACATAACATCGTCATTTAACCATTCATTCAGTATACCACTGCATAAATCTTTACACATAACATCTTCATTTAACCATTCATTCAGTATACCACTGCATAAATCTTTACACATAACATCTTCATTTACCCATTCATTCAGTATACCACTGCATAAATCTTTACACATAACATCTTCATTTACCCATTCATTCAGTATACCACTGCATAAATCTTTATACATAACATCTTCATTTAACCATTCATTCAGTATAACACTGCATAAATCTTTATACATAACATCTTCATTTACCCATTCATTCAGTATAACACTGCATAAATCTTTATACATAACATCTTCATTTAACCATTCATTCAGTATACCACTGCATAAATCTTTATACATAACATCTTCATTTAACCATTCATTCAGTATACCACTGCATAAATCTTTATACATAACATCTTCATTTAACCATTCATTCAGTATACCACTGCATAAATCTTTACACATAACATCTTCATTTACCCATTCATTCAGTATACCACTGCATAAATCTTTATACATAACATCGTCATTTAACCATTCATTCAGTATACCACTGCATAAATCTTTACACATAACATCTTCATTTAACCATTCATTCAGTATACCACTGCATAAATCTTTACACATAACATCTTCATTTACCCATTCATTCAGTATACCACTGCATAAATCTTTACACATAACATCTTCATTTACCCATTCATTCAGTATACCACTGCATAAATCTTTATACATAACATCTTCATTTAACCATTCATTCAGTATACCACTGCATAAATCTTTATACATAACATCTTCATTTACCCATTCATTCAGTATAACACTGCATAAATCTTTATACATAACATCTTCATTTAACCATTCATTCAGTATACCACTGCATAAATCTTTATACATAACATCTTCATTTAACCATTCATTCAGTATACCACTGCATAAATCTTTATACATAACATCTTCATTTAACCATTCATTCATAACTTTTTAAGATGCATTTTTTTTTCTGCCAGTCTGCAAAATTCTTTCAAAACTGGTATCCTATTCCATCTGGTCCTGACCCTAACTATAAATTAACTTGTCTAAGTGCCTTACCTAATTCATGTAAGAAAATCTCATCTTTCCATTCCCTTACTTTCTTGGTCTGTCAAGTTTTTAACATGCCATTCTTCATTGCACTTTCTTTTTGCCTTGAAGCATTTTCTTTAAATATTTTATTATAATATTCATAACGTGTTCCTGAGATCTTGCCTCTCCTTTATTATCTCCATTCCTCTCATTATCTCTTTAATTATGCTATTTAAATAAGCTGACACCTCTTCTTTTTACATTTTAAATAATATATTTGCTTAAATGATAATTCTTAAATTTTCTCAATTCTTTTAATAAATTCTCCATTATATCACATACTATTCTCTACCATTCCTTTCCAAATCCTTTAAAGCATCTGTTGTGTCCTCTTTTCTTACTTCTGACTGCAATTCTAAAAACATTTTTTATATTTTTCTTTCAGAGCTAGTCACCACTCTGACCAGTTTTTATAACACATTATAGTGGAAATGTGATCGTTCCAGAAATGCATAGTTTTTCCCATTTTCATCCCATAATTTCTTGTTTATTCTTTTTATTCCTTTTCCCAATCTGATATACTCCTCATTTTTTTATTTCTATCCATATGGCTGAGTGATCTGAAAAGCGTATTATAGCAATAACCCACGCCTGAGTGTGGGTAATGTGGGATTTACCCACGGTTGTCTTCGTTGACAACCGTGGGTAAATCCCGCATTACCCACACCCAGGCGTGGGTTATCGCTATTATACTATGACATTATTTAAGAAAAAAAATAATTACTTTTCTTAAATAATGGCATTGTATAATGCCTCTTTGCTGCCCTTCCGCAGCTGCCTGGTATCCGCGGCAGTTCTGATGTACTGCTCATGCCTAAGCAGTACATCAGAGCTGTGGCCAAAAGCAACAGAGAAAGCAAGATCTCCATTGCTTTTTACTGTTTCGCTATGTTCAATGGGTTTAACATAGCGAGACAGCTTTAAAATAAGCAACGGAGATCTCCGTTGCTTATTTTAAAGCTGTCTCGCTATATTAAACCCATTTAACATAGCGAGACAGGTTTAAAAAAAAAGCAACGGAGAAAGCAAGATCTCCATTGCTTTTTACACACTGTGTCGCTATGTTAAAGGAGTTTAACATAGCGAGACAGCTTTAAAAAAGGCAACAGAGATCTCAGTTGCTTTTTTTAAACCTGTGTCGCTATGTTAAACTCTTTTAACATAGCGAGACAGTGTTTTAAAAGAGACTTATACTAATGGAAAAAGTCCGGGCGACCGGACCTTTTTCCATTAGTATAAGTCGGTTTACAACGTGCACGCTGGCCAATCAGCGTGCACGTTTTGGAATATTAATGGGGGGTCATGGTATAATACAAGTGTCTCTCCCTTAGCTACATTTAAAACTTGTGATATAATAAAATAATCTGTTTCCACCGTACACATACCTTGACTATATGTCCACAAACTATTCTTCCAAATCTTTAAATTGACGTGTTATAACTTCAAACATTTTTTCTTAACATCATTTCCTCTCTCCTTGTTCTGTTTAATCTCAAATCACAACAATAATCTCACATTTACCATTATGTATTCCAGGAAGGCTTTGCCTTTGTTTTGGTAATATTATATTTATATTAGTTACTACATATTACAAAATGTTATGGAATAATTTTTCCCTTTCTTTATTTGTAACATAGACATATAATGTTTTAATTCTATATACCTGATTATGCCATCTGAACAGTGTAAGTGGCACAGCAGGTAGCACACTTGCTTTTGATGCAGAAGGCTGTGAGTTCTACTCCCATGCCATATCAATAGATTGTTATTACCTCAGTGTACTATAAGGAGGATGGGGGTACTGCAGTCCTGGATGTATCCTCCTTTGGGCTCAATTAACTAGAGCTGCTCTACATTTGGCATCCTTTGCCATAGATCTTGAGTCTTTCTGCTTTAATCCAAGGCACCCAAGGCAAAAAAAAAAAAAAAAGAACAAAAGTAATTGTTACTATTATTCTGCACTTTTTGAACTGTATTTTATTGAATTGCTGCATTATTTCTGTTTTTTTACTGTCTTACTGTTTGCGACTACTTCATTCTCTGAACTTGATTTGCACTGTACTGATACCTAGATAGCATAGACTAGATTCAGACCTGCTGAATCTAGCCTGTTATTGATATACTAGAGCACTAAACCAGCCATCTTACATTAAGAAAGGTTTCTCTGCACCCTTGTGGCAGAACAGAGTGGATCCAGTCTTGTCTGCATAGCCGGCTTTAGGCACCAGCGAACCCTGCGGTCGCTGGGGGCCCCCTGGTCTTGGGAGAGGGCTCCCAACTACAGAAAGTTATTTTATCTTGATATTTTGTAACATGTCTGCTAAACCAACAAAAGCTATAAAGGAGTCTTGCATGCTTAATAAATGGGGGGGGGGGGTAATAATAACTCTTATTTATATCTCTTTCAAAAGTCAAAGATAGTTAAACCCTGCTGGTGAACATCCTCTCCACTAAAACTAACAACATAGCTAGCTGTAGGTACCTACAATACCTGTGGCTGCAGGGGGCCCCTTTATCATCCCCGACTGTGTGTGGGCCCCACAAAAGCTGCTGTTGGTTGGGGGAAAATGAGGAGAAAACATTTTATTAATTTTTGCTTGTACTGTTTAATCTGAACAGGGCTGTGATATGACCCTGTTAGGATAAAGCTGATAATACACATGAATAAGGTTAGAACTTGAGAGAGATTAGCAGCTCAGAGTGACTGATCCTAGTGCACACCATAGAGTTTGAGAAGAGTTAATGCTTCTGATCTTCAGGGCTGGTTTCTCTTTCAGGGAGTTTAATAAATGCTGCCAGAACACCAGATACTGTAACTCTCAATGTCCTTGCTGAAGAATTCTGCTCAGTGCCAAAAATAATAGCAGAATAAAGGCTCAAAATGAGGATCACATTTGAAACATTGTTCTAATTCACTTAAAAAGTTAGTAGAATAGCACATGTTTTATCAACCTGGATTTTTTGGACAATAAGAAGTATAAAACTATGCTGTCTGGATTTACTGACTGTCTGTAATCTTAAATGATTTGCTTGCAAATAAAACTTATTTTTATTTATTTTTTTATGAAGGACAGAGCAAAATTATGAGGCAAAATCAAGGAATATATGTGAAATCAGGGACAGTGACAGGTATTCACTTACTCCTCAATGAGATAAAGTGACTTACTCCTGCTGTTTGATGACTGCTAAACAGCAGTCAATGGTCTAGTGTGGCAGTACCAGTGTTGCACAATGTATTGTTATTTGCTGAAATAAGAACAAAACTAGTATTGCTGTGACATATGCATGAGTGTGTGTGTATAAAAAATATCATGATTTGTATCAGTGCACACATCCAATAATACCGGGACACACACATTTTTCTGGTGAGTATCAGTAAAAAATGCAGCTAACAAGTAATTATATTTTAAAAGTAAGGCATAAAATATATCACAGAACATTAAGACACTTAGATCTTCTAGGAGTATGGTGCCCCCCCAATCCCCAGACTGTATAAATGGATACAGAGGGGATCCCTTATTCATCCCTGACTATGTGGGCACCCCACAAAAGCTGTTTCTGACTGGGCAAAAATGAGATAAAAATGATTTAATTTTCTGATTATGCTCTTTAACCTGAACAGGGCTGTGATATGACCTTGCTAGGACAAAGAAGGTCAATACATTGGCTGCATGCCAGCCACCACTGTCTCCCTGCCATCCAGCAGCACGGGGCCAGTAACCCTGGTTCAGGGACCCTCAATAACACTCATGAAACCTCACCTGCTCTTCTCCCAGTGTGAAGCCACATGGTTAGTGGTGCCTGCGGTGACCAAGAAGGAACCATACAACTCTGAACAGTGGATCACTCGGCTTGTGTGTCAATGAAGAACGCAGCTAGCTACAAGAACTAATATGAATTGTGGGACACATTGATCACTGACACTTCAAATGCACTTTGTGGCCCCGAGTTACTCCCAGGGCTATGCCTTTCTAAGGGTCATTGTGCCTTCCATTGCCCCCAGACGTGTCCTGCCCCCAGTGAGGGTGTGGCAGGGGAGTCGCAGGAGCCCGCCATGGGTCCCTCCATCCCCCTAGGGTGAGACGCAGATGGAGGAGAGGAGGCCCTGCTGCTGCCTTGAGCTGGGAAGCCTGTCCATGTCACGCAGACAGAAGCATGGAGGCACACATCCAGCCTGTCCCTGGAGACTGTCAGCTACCATCGCGGGGGCATGTCCCAACATCTATCCACCTGATTCCCTCATGCCATGGCTGCATTGGCCCTTCTCCATTCCTGGAGTTTGGCAGTGGGGTGGCGAGTGCACAGGCTGGGGGTAGGGGTGGCACATCTGCCCATCTCCACGGACCCTGCCACCCACCCCCCCCAGCGACCATATTACTATGCGGAGGAAAAGAAACTAACCAGAATTCCCTCAGTAATAGAAAGTGAAAAGGGAAGAGCCCAGTGCTGAATCCCTGTCCAGGCGACTGGTGCAGGGAATTGTGGTGTACAGAAGTCCATCTACCTGGCACCGCCCATGGGGCCCAAGTTCTTGTGATTGTTGAGGCTCAACCCGCAGATGGTGTGAGACTGGTGGCAGTCCCTGGCATGTCAGGATCAGATCTTCCTGGGGTCAAGTTGTTTGTGAATGCAGACCAAAGCAGGTGGTAAACTCCATCTTAGGCTAAACACTGGCATGAGACTGATAGCAGACAAGTACCGTAAGGTAAACTTGAAAAGAACTCTGAAGAGAGAGTTCAAGAGGGTGAGCAATCATTCAGAGGTAAACAGGTCAGGTCCGTGCGGCCCACCTGGAGGATTCAATACATGTATACATGGGGCTGTACAGTAACTGTGATGGGGTCATGCTCATCATGTACACTGGCTCGGCCACATGCATGCATGATTAGCATTTCTGTTCATCACGCATGCAAAATAAATGGTGCTGCCTTGGGTATGGTTCTGAAAAAGGTATTTATAAAATCTCTAGATGAAAAACCGCACAAACCCCAAGCTGCTCACTGTTGACAACCAAAACACGATGAGAAAACCATGAAAATTAAAAAAGATGTTGATTTATTATTAAGCGTTCAATTTTAAAATCCACTTTTCGTCGAGTGCTCCTTACTCAGCTTCATCAGATAAAGTCATATAAACAGCCATTTCCTAGTAAAAGCCCTTTATATAGGCTCCTTACTAAATCACATGAACATAATGGTAACATTGTTATTGGCTAGATGTTTTTACAAGCGTGTAGTTATATCAAAGTTAAAAATAACTTAGCTCTTTGATGTTAAAATTGAATTACAACTGTTACCCAACAATTTAAAACTCCAAACACAATTGTAAACCGCACTAAATAGTACATATATACATACTGCAACATACGTTCTTCGCTGCCTATAACGTCAAACAGCTGTAGTCATTTCTTATATTAAACATCTCATTAAAAATGTTTGAGACTATTATTTTTAATGAGATGTTTAATATAAGAAATGACTACAGCTGCTTGACGTTATAGGCAGCGAAGAACGTATGTTGCAGTATGTATATATGTACTATTTAGTGCGGTTTACAATTGTGTTTGGAGTTTTAAATTGATGATTGTTGATGAAGTTGAGTAAGGAGTACTTGACAAAAAGTCGATTTTAAAATTGAACGCTTAATAATAAATCAACATCTTTTTTAATTTTCACTGTTTTCTCATCGGGTTTTGGTTGTCAACAGTACTCAGTGATTGTTTTCAAATAATCCTTTGCTGACAGGGCTGTTAGAAAAATGAAGAGTTACTTCAATGTAGTATCACTGCCAAGGGAGGTTCCAAAATTTCCTCTCTGGATTATAGGCCAATTAACTTGACCTCTGTAGCATGGAAAATATCTTGATGGAAAGGCTGGTTTGTTTCTAAGGGGTTAATAGCATTTAGAATAACAGCCAACATGTGGCCACAGTCTAATCTAATACATTTCTGACTAGGTCAAAACAAATGCAAAGTGGATAAAGATAACTTGGTAGTTATAGTCTACCTGAATTTCAGAAAATTTCTCTGTTTACAGAGAAGATTGTTGCTGAAGTTAAAAAGAGTGGGTGCTGGTGGAAATTAATTGAATGGGTAGAAGTATGTCTGGAACACAAGACCTATGATAAAGAGGGAAGGTGGGAAGTGGAATTGACTCTGATGAAATGAATTTAACTGCAGGTGTGACACAAGACTGAGTCCTGGGACCTACAGTCTTCAATACTTTTGTTTCTGATGTAGCAATGAAACACAACTTTTATGGGAAAAAAAATGGTAGCAACAATGAACTATAGAGGAACCAGTTCAAGAATAAGCCTGGGTGTGGGAAATGCGGCCAGCTAGATGGCAGCTGTGGTTTAATGCCAATAATGGTTGAGCACTTAGTGTCTGCCTAATTGTGCTTACTTTTCTGGAACCTTCTGTGTGAAGTTTCAATATTCACAGAGGTCTCTGGTTTTCCCTTCACATCCTAAATGCACTGACAATTTTACAGTGACTCTAGGTATGCATTTAATTGTGCACATATGCATGCATGTGAACTGATATTCACACATTTGTGCATTCATAGATAGTTAATAGACATGTAGTCCAGGAAACCATTGAGGAGCCTAGTCCAGTTTTGTAATAGTATTTATGTTTTCATGACCCAGGTTTGTTCCACTATGCCAATTGTCTCTTTTCCGGGGAGACCTGAGGTGGTATTCATATTGACTAGGAGAAACTTGGACAGGGTAACGGGATTTCCTTACTCTTTTTGATAAGTACTATAAGGTCTTTTACATTCATCTGAACTGCCACCAGCTTAGGCAGATGGGTCCTCAGTTTAACAACTAATCTGAAGAACAACAGTTGCCCCAAAGCACTGCCTAGTTCGTTTACTTGTTCAAAGTCACTCAGTAGGCAAAACCATTCCCCATGCAGATATCATAGACAAACTTAGTAATCTCTGGGTTAACCTTTTCATTGTCTATAGGAACTGGCAGTCTAAGAACTTTCATTTCACCACACATCAAACAGTCCAGCAAACACTAGAACTAGAGATCTGAATCTACTTCAGCAAATAAACAAATCAGGATGGAGAGATAGATTTGTCACGCAGTGAATACCCCTTCACTTCAACAAACTTCCTCTCCAGATCATGCAATGTGACATGCACTATCTTCCTTTGAGAAGTATATTAATAAATTATCCCTCTTACGACAAGGTCTAAGGGTGGGTACTAACAACGTGTAAATGGTAACATGTCCCAGATGCTGTCTACATTCTATGCTTCCACCACAGAAAGTAGCTCATATAACTGCAATCCTCTGTGCCAATTGCCAGGTTATAGCTGAACAAACTGGGTCTATATTATAACATTGAAGTGTTAAAACTTTGAATGTTATAATATCGAACCCATTCGATTAAAAGACCATAAAATCAAACAGTCAGAATAGTGAATTTTTTCCCAGGGAAAAAATTTGCTGTTCTGACAAACATACACACAACACAAGCACACCAAAATAAATAATCCACACACATACACTTCACAAAACCCTACACTAAACCATGCATACACTACTAGCTATCCACTTACCTTAACCCAACCCTAACCCTAAGGTCCCTAACTATCGCACACTCACCTTACCCACTCCCTAACCCTAAAGTCCCTATCTCACATTCACCTTACCCGCTCCCTAACCCTAAAATCTCTGTCGCACACTCACCTTACCCACTCCCTAACCCTAAAGTTCCTATCGCACACTCACCTTACCCACTCCCTACCCCTAAAGTCCCTATCGCACACTCACCTTACCTGCTCCCTAACCCTAAGGTTCCTATCGCACACTCATCTTAACCGCTCCCTAACCCTAAAGTCTCTATCGCACACTCACCTTATCCGCTCCCTGACCCTAAGGTCCCTATCCCCCACTCACCTTCATTCGCAGACTTACCTTAACCCGGTCCATAACCTTTGCTCCACAGTCGAGGAAATAGCGAAGCTGCAGAAACAGCCCACCAAATACTTTCCCTAGGAAAGTATTCGATATTCTGCAGCTTCACTATTTTCAGTGTTCGGTGCATAGGATTTGATATTATAACATTCGAAGTTTTAAGACTTCGATGTTATAATATAGACCCGAACAAACTAATAATGATATAAGCAACTTCCAATCCCTTGACACTAATCAAATTGGATTTGTTGAAGAGAGGTCATGTCCAGTCGACCTGTCTGATTTCTTTGATAAACTCATTCATATTGCCTCCCTAGACCGTGCTAAGGCCTTTGAAACCATTCACCATACAGATATCATAGACAAACTAACCAGTCTCAATACTGACTTTTACATTTTCTGTAGAATATCAAATTGCCTTACTGAAAAGAACTTACAAAGTAAAGTAGGAGGGGTGTCATTTAACTACAGAGGCTGTACTAGCAGTGCTCCAATAACAAAAGAAGGATGGGTCTTATTTAGTCACAGAGGCTGTACTAGTGGTGCTCCAATAACTCATTCTTGGGTCACAACTTAACCAGCATCTACTTTTTAGAAGTGAAATCAAACATCCATAATCCCTGGCTAACCAAGCTTGCAGACAACTGCAAATTAGGCACAGGTGTCCATTCCACTAAAAATAGCTATAGTCTCCAAAAAGGCCAGGATCAAAACAATGCCAGGTGGGCTAGACCATGGGTTCACCCTAAATACCAAGAAGTTCAGCATAATTACATTGAGTAAATCACCTACCCACCTATAATCACATCATTATGAACACCCCTCTCAAAGCAATTTATCAAATACAATTTAGGAATGTGGGAGGAAACTAGACCACCCAGAAGAAACCCACATGAACACAGGGAGGTCATACAGACTCTGCACAGAAGGCACCCCAGCTGAGAATTTGAACCAGGGAGCCTCTTGCTGTGAGGTGACAATGCAAACTGCTGTATCACAATGCAAACTGCTGTACCACAATACAAACTGCTGTATCACAATGCAAACTGCTGTACCACAATACAAACTGCTGTACCACAATACAAACTGCTGTACCACAATACAAACTGCTGTAGCACAATGCAAACTGCTGTATCACAATACAAACTGCTGTATCACAATACAAACTGCTGTAGCACAATGCAAACTGCTGCACCACAATACAAACTGCTGTACCACAATACAAACTGCTGTACCACAATACAAACTGCTGCACCACAATACAAACTGCTGTATCACAATGCAAACTGCTGTATCACAATGCAAACTGCTATACCACAATACAAACTGCTGTATCACAATACAAACTGCTGTAGCACAATACAAACTGCTGTAGCACAATACAAACTGCTGTACCACAATACAAACTGCTGTATCACAATGCAAACTGCTGTACCACAATACAAACTGCTGTACCACAATACAAACTGCTGTACCACAATACAAACTGCTGTATCACAATGCAAACTGCTGTACCACAATACAAACTGCTGTACCACAATACAAACTGCTGTACCACAATACAAACTGCTGTAGCACAATACAAACTGCTGTAGCACAATACAAACTGTTGTATCACAATGCAAACTGCTGTACCACAATACAAACTGCTGTATCACAATGCAAACTGCTGTATCACAATGCAAACTGCTGTACCACAATACAAACTGCTGTACCACAATACAAACTGCTGTATCACAATACAAACTGCTGTAGCACAATACAAACTGCTGTACCACAATACAAACTGCTGTACCACAATACAAACTGTTGTAGCACAATACAAACTGCTGTAGCACAATACAAACTGTTGTATCACAATACAAACTGCTGTACCACAATACAAACTGCTGTATCACAATGCAAACTGCTGTATCACAATGCAAACTGCTGTACCACAATACAAACTGCTGTATCACAATGCAAACTGCTGTATCACAATGCAAACTGCTGTATCACAATGCAAACTGCTGTAGCACAATGCAAACTGCTATACCACTCTGCTGCCCTAAAAGTTTGCCTCTGCAAGAGGGTTTTTTGTTACAAGAAAGAACTGATGCAGATACAGCAGGCAAGCAAGAAAGGAAGAGGGAACTGAATGGGAATGCATATTTAGAGTCTTTCAACAGCCACAGAGAAGATGACCAGTGCTAAGAAAAAAAAGTAAAAACAATGGCATTGTAAACAGGTATGACATTATTTATAGTATTATTTTGCCACTTAAATTTCACAACATATTAAAGGCATTGAGCATTAACTAATTCATTTGGGAGATGAACATTTTTGTGAAGTGACTTTGAAAGCTTTTACTTGCTGGGGAAATGTATAACTGAGACTGAAAAAAGAAATAGAGAAGCACCATGGAAAACTATTTCAGAGCTTGGAACCATAACTGAAAAAGAAAATAAACGTGCAGTTCAAGACTTCAGATATGGATGAGCATGAGTTAATAATGTTTCTTTTTTATTTCACTATGTAGTAAAGTAAATAACATTACAAAATATGTGTTAAAAGAAATGTGTGGACTTTGGGAAGGAAAGAAAGTGGAGGACTCTTCTCATTTACGAAAAGAAGTAGAAATGAGAGAAGAAAGGATAAATGCTTTCTTAGATGGAAAAGGAGACATAAAATATAAACAAGAAGATATAATGGATGAGGTAGAGAATTTTGTAGAAAAAATGTATGGAAACAAGGAAATGGATGAGCAGGAAGAATGGAAAGTGAAAAATTTACTGAAAAAGTAATTTTTTAGAAAATTATATAACAACAGAAGAAAGAGAAAGTCATAAAAGAAGGTAAAATTAAATCACTATTTTTTAGACTGCAAAAATAATAATAAAGAATTTAAGTGCAAAAAAAAGCCAAGGCAAGGCTCCAGTTTCTTAACCAACACAGCTGTTTATTAACAGAAGCGCTTTCACTAAATGCTTCTTCAGGTGTATCTACATTGTTGCTAAAACACCCATTTTATGCTATCCTCACAAACCACACAACAAAACCATTTAACTATTTAAAGAAAAATGCTTATAAAAACATATAAAAATATATACATTTAAAAATATGTACTATCAAATGTAAATGCAGAAAAATATGTACACATATAACACATTTAAAAACATCACCTACGCAATGGTCTATTTTTTAAAATGGGTCTCATTGACACATGGTAATTTAAGTCATGTCCTACATCAGCTCTCAACCTGACAATCCAGTTTGCCTCTAACTCTTATGTTCTAGCTCTGATATCACCCCCCTTATTCTCATAACATCTGCCTAAGACCATAAATTTAAAACTATGTCTTTCACTTGTCTCAGACACATGCTATGCAAGGGCATTAAATATGCTTTTCTTTTTAATATGATAGATATGCTCTCTTATTCTATCTTTGAGCAATCTATCGATCTTACCAACATAGAATTTATTACATAATTGGCAGATAACCGGATATACCACATGGGGGATACTACAAGTTGCATTAACACTCAAATAAAAGACCTCATGAGAATCTGGAGGTTCAAATTCTGTTCCTACATCTATATATTCACAATACTGACATCTCTTACAGGGTTTAGTCCCTCTATCTTTAGAATGCCCTATCTGATCTCTCGGTGTACACAGTCTCCTTTTCAATAACTTTTTTGTTCTTAAATGTAAACTGAGGATGTGGGTCCAGAAACTTACTCACTTGCCTATCTGTGGTCAAGAGATTCCAATGAGTATTAATAATATTGGTATATTTTCTTACGACTCTTGAATAACTAACACACATTCTAAGCGTACTATTATTATATATTTTATTAGCCCCAGAGTTTTTACAAGGTTCTGAAAAATAGGACTTTGCTCTCGTACCCCTTAATTTTTCTATCTCTATCATATTATTATGTACTTCATCCTTATTGTATGGGTGTTTTAGCAACAATGTAGATACACCTGAAGAAGCATTTAGTGAAAGCGCTTGTGTTAATAAACAGCTGTGTTGGTTGAAGAAACTGGAGCCTTGCCTTTGCTTTTTTTTGCATTTATTCTTGGACCTTTTGTGGCTTACTGCAGAGGCAACTGGATTTTGTTGGTTTGTTTTTCATTTTCAATAAAGAATTTAAGTTTAAAGTGAATATAAATTGGAAGGATTTAGATGTAGAAATATGAATATGATATTCTATGTGAAGTATGATAAACAAAAGAAACATTATATTGATAAATGGGATTTATGATAATATGGCTAATGTGGAAAAAAGATGTGAGGATTTGTTATATAACAATAAAATGTAAGGAGATGATATATAAGTTGAAATAAGAAAATTGTTGTGGAAGAAAAGGTAGAAAAGAGGGTAAATATAAAAGAAAAAACAAATAAATAGAATAATTTATGTAAGTTTTTTTGTGTTGATTGCAAATAATTTTGAATATGAATGTAAAAAAGAGAGTGTACGTAACTGATTTAAACTTTTTATATAATATAAAATAACACCCCTACCCTTTTTGATAAGTACTGTGGGATCTTTTACATCTATCTGAGCTACTACCAACTTAGGCAGATCTGATTTTGGTTTTGTTTTTTATGTCTTATCCAAAGGATGACATACTCAGGAATGCAGCCCCCGCCCCTTATGCTGCACTGCAGTAACAGTTTTGGAAAATTAATCCAACTGTCTGGTGTGTAACAAAAGCAAATGCATTTCCTATTTTTCTAATGAGACCACTCTTTTTTTCTACTACATCACATGCAGGCTCACAACGTGCAACATATGCTTAGCATTTTGTGTAATGAAAGATCATACACGATCATGCCCAGACCTGGCAAAGGCATTTGACACTGTCCCTCACTCGGGCATCATTGACAAACTCTCCCAAATAGCCATCAACCCTTATATCATAATGTGGGTTGTGAACTGGCTCACTGGTGGAAACCATACAGTCAAAATAGGGGAATCTGCCTCCAGCAGTAGACCCATTACTGGTGGTGTTCCACAGGGATCAGTCCTGGGACCCCTACTGTTTGGAATCTATGAAGTACAAGTTAAAACCAAGGGACTGTTGCTGACAAAGTTTGCTGAAGACTGCAAAGTAGGTGTGGTCATAGAATCTCCAAATGATGCCAATGTCCTTCAAGCAGGTCTTACCCAAACAAATGATTGATACCAAATTCATGGCCTCAAACTCAATACAAAAAATGTATTATCATCACATTCAGCAAGAGCAATGTTCCTGCAAATCATCACATCAATAGCAATACCCTAAGTATGCACTCAGTGGTGAGAGATCTTGGCACTCAGGTTGACAACAGCCTTGCCTTTGATCACCATGTCTCCAGAGTGGTAAGAAGGGAATTGTATATGGCTCACCTCATAAGTAAGGGCATTGCCTTGAGAAAAAGTGAATTCATCACCTCCCTGTACTCTTCACTCATTAGACCAATAATTGAGTACAATGCCCTTTTGGCATGTACCTTTCAAAATACCTGCTGCAGTTGGAGAGACCATAAAGGTTCCTCAAAAAGAAAATCCAAAGTCTTCAGCAGCTATCCTACGTGGATCAGCTGAAATCACTGTCACTTTATTCTGTTTCAAACAGACTACTCAAAGGCAATCTCCATCTTGTATATAAGGTGATTTCTGACCCCACTTTATTGGAATTCCTACACATCCGCAAGTCAAATGGTACATGGGTTACTCACTGTAAAGACCTGAACCTGATATTTGACATCAATAGAACCTGCTGGAGGGACAACTTTTTGTTCCAGAAGTAACCATACCTTTGGAATAGACTCCCACTTCACATCAAACAGTGCACCTCATCTTCAAATACAATCTGGACAATTGGATGGGTAACCATAAATTCACCATGGAGGTTCCACCTGTGTCCCTCTTGGACAGGGGCAATAGGTGCTGATCATGGTAACCAGGGTAAAATTTGGCTAGTCTTGTAAGGGCCCTTGGACCATTGGCCTAGTAACTTCCTATGATCCTATGTGCATTTTAACATTCTGCACCTTCCAACAGCCTATCAAATGCTCAGTCCAAGATCTTATGCCTCCACTGTAAGATTAACAATACCTGCTGAAGTGATAAGTTTCTTAGACAATGTATTTCCCACTTTTGGAATTGACTTCCTTGGTACATCAAACAAAGAACCTCGCTATTTACCACCCTCAATAACTGAATATGTGACTGCTAAATCATCCCAGATAGTAATGCAAATGACTTTCTGCCCACAGGAAACTAGTCTAACTTAACATTACAAGGGTAATGCAGCTAAGTTTCTCAATTATTTTCCAATTGTAAGCCTATCGTAAAGCTTTGAACCTATTAAAAATATATATTTAATTAGTTATTTGCATACTTTACATTGTGTTAATGCAGCTATCCATCCTAGAGAGTCTGTTAACAGTGGGGACCCAGGAAGAAAAGCCAAAGTAATATTAATGTCACAAAATGAAAACAATGTAATTTCAAATAATGAAGGTATCTGCTCTATAATCTGAAAATAAAGACATAGAAAAAATTAATCAAACAATACAAACATTAGATTACTATAACTAACAGAAATTTAAATAATGTTTTGCAGATTATCCCGATTTACAACAATATATAGCCTGAATGGTGAAGGACATAATATTCTAGCATGTTTTGCATTTAATGGTGCTTTCCACAGTTCTGATAAGTACTGAAAGCGTATTCCAGGTGGTTGACAAAAATAAGCTTGCCATAGTTATCCATTCTGGTGTTGGTCTTGCAAGCATTTAACAGCTTTTGTTGTGAAGAGATGAGTTTTCTGCATCTGTTTTGCCATTTTAAACATGAGGATAAATGATCATACCTACCAATGGTTGGTTAAATATTTAATGTAAAGATAAGTTGATAATATATAATTCTTCCATGAAGATGGGAGTAATGGAAGGCATGAAAGCACAGAAGGAACTAAAATCAAATGCAAGTCCAAGATTTTCCAAAGTCATGGCAGTGCCATACAACCAGAGATGCAAAGCAAAGCAAGGCTAGAGCTGCAAAAACAGGAAACCCAGAGACACTATCAAATGTACAATGGAATGAATGGACTACACCTATAGAGCTATTATATATGAGAGAGAGAAACTGAATGTTCATATAAGTGTTTCTTTCTTGGTCCCTTCATTTGTCAGTGACACTCATTCCATTTCCCAGTTAACTATCTCAACACTGCAGAAGGAAAATCATTTTACAGCCTTGAAAATTGTACTTAATGCACAGAAATTATAGAACTACCCCAGCCAGGGGGCTAAAAGATAAGGCATCTTACTTCAAATCATTCAATACTCAAGTCTTACCATGTTTACCAGAAAAAAAACACAGGTATAGCAGTTAATAGAGAGAAGAGTAAGGCTCTGAGCTTTTAACAAGCTGCTTCAAGTAGTGGGTTTGATTCCCTCATCCTCAGTGTGACTCTCATCAAGTCACTTAACCAGACATTGTTCTGTGGCAATTGTGAAATTGAGCTATGTTCCTTATTGGTCTGATGGACTGACTGACTAGTAACTGCCCATGAGCAATGACCAAATGAATATGCAATTACATTTTCTAAGCATCTACTATGTTATCATTTGTGTTATTTGAAGGTGTCTTCTCCTCCACTCCACTGCTGCTGAAAGTTATCATCATGGCTTCCAGAATGTGTATGCTTGCAAGATAGTTGCCTTTCATTTCTCTTTCTTTTTCATCTTATTTATTATTGATTGATTGACTCACTTCTGGATCATCTTCTACACTTAACCTTATCAGAAAATTAGCATTTAAACATGGTACCCAGAATTTATCATTCAATAAAGTTGATAATTTTGTTTATCTTCTTGGTACACACTAATGTCTTCTAGTAACAGCAATAGTCGCCACATTTGAACAGGGTAATATATGTATTTTGGTGAAGACATTGATTCTGATATGTCTGGCAAGATAAAAGGAACTCACAGGTCCCTATTGCCAAAATCAGTGCATTCAAATGATAAAGTGCGAATAGTCATAGTAATGTTCAATAACCTTCTTGACAAAGAAGAACTCAATAAAATGATATGGTCAAAAAGGAAGGCAAGATTGATAGGGTAAAAGATAACAGTTTTTTGACTACTCTTCCACAGTAATGAAGCAAAAGAAAACATTTTCTACTTATTAAATGTCTCAAAAATATAAATGTATTTAAATATCCTACTATACTAAGAATTATTTTAAATGGTAATATAATTTTCTTAGCTTTATTAACATAAACAATTATTTTTTGTAAATATGAGTTCAGCTATGTCTCTCCATGCTCTGATTTTTTACTGCCATCACTTGATCTAAAAGAAATAAGCTCTCTACAGGAAGTCAATAAAAGAAAATATGGAATGTCTTCTAATATCTACTTAAAGCAGTTGCTGGATTGTTGTATTCATTTATTGCATCTACTCCTCAAGTATGTTTGCTGAGGAGTGTTACTCCTTTTGGCTCAGACAGTGAATCAAAATACATGTCAACAATTTGTGTTTATGTGAGGCAAACCAGTGAGCTGATAACTGCTGATTGGATGAAAATGGTGTGCTGAGACTGATAAACCTATCCTTTCTATACTAATGTATAGGACTGATACCAACTTCAAGTTTATATTTACTTGTTTGCAATTATTATTTTATAGATATCAGTTTGATTATATAATTACTATATTAAATTATGGCCTTTTATAACTTCACCATTTTTATGTGGGGGAGGAATTTTAAAGAGATCTCAGATATAAACCATTTATACAAATTTTGATTTTGTGAGTTCCTATAAAATGGTACTTATTTAAATGCTCCTTTTGGTTTACTTGGTTAAAAGACTTTGCTATTACTATTGATTAACAATCCATGACTCTTACATATTTAAACATGTTTATCCTTACTTTACTTTTCTGAACTATTATCACCTTTCAAAAGTAAAAATGCATTACATTTCATAGAGTTTGTGAGACAAATCCTCTAATCTACATTTAGAACATAAGTTTCTGAATGATTCATGTGTTGTTCGCTGAGCTGCTCTGGATTGAATCTGTATGTCTCTTTGCTAACAGGCATTTAGTACCAATTTACCCCTTTCCCCTTCCTTTCCTTCTTTATAACCCTTTGGATTATATGGCTACTGGTCTTTTCATTCTAAAAAGTACTTCTCTTTTATATAATGTATGCAGTTCTATTTTTAGCTCATTTTTGTTCTCAGCTGCAATAAACTATTTTCATATTACTAGATTTTTCATAGATAAAAAATGATACAAAATATTGCTTCATGGAAGATATCTATATCCATACACAGATATATAATGTTTTTTGAAGTTCCAGCAGAAATAGGATTTTTAAGTACTTTAAATAATTAAGGTTGCTATTGTTTTATTGCAGGAGACCTGTTTAAGCAAATAAGAACATCTAAAGGTGCTAATAGATTAATTAATAATATTAAACACTCCCAATGATTTATATATTAGCTAGTGATGAAGGTTCTTTATGTGGCTCCTCGTTGCTTCTAAATGGTGCTACATACACTGTTTGTAATTATTATTTTATAAATATCAGTTTTATTGTATAATTACTGTTTTAAATTATGGCTTTTTACAGCTTCACCATTTTTTATGTGAGGGAGGAATTTTAAAGAGATCGCAAATGTAAATTATTTATACAATTTAAAAAAAAAAATCATCCACATATGGAAGAAATTATTGAACTTAAAATCTGGCTTTTTAAAGAAAAATCAGAGTTAAACAATTCATAATATCCAAAGTTACTGAATGTTTTAGCTAGTAAAGCAAAACTTCATACTTTAAAGAAGTGGCTTACTGTCTTACTTTATCGATGATACCACTGATCACAAAATTATAGGTTTATGATACATCTGAGTATCATTTTGACAATCTAAACTCTGGTATAATGAATCTTTCAGATAGTGATGTACTTCAAGCCCTTAATCAGTTCTCATTTAAGCAGCTTGGGCATACTACACAAACTAAATGTCCACATCCCTTTTAATAAATTAGATCTGCAAATGCGTGTGATAATGATATCTTCCCTACAGAACTAAATATATGAGTCATCCATGTATTTTCATCTAAAGTTCATTTCGTTTAAACTCATTTGATCAAGCCCATTTGATGAAAATTAATTTAATTGAAAACTCATGTCATTGAAATTTACTTTACAACAAGTATACCATTAAAAATGTTTCTACAGGGGGCAAGCCTCCCTGCACCCCCACCCCTTAGTTTTTATATATATATATATATATATATATATATATATACACACACACTAACTTCATGGTTATACAACCTTAGAGAAAACTAAAACACCACACACAATGAATTAGTGCTGAAGAAAAAACACAATCATTTACAGATCTGTGGGTATAACCTGATGCTGTCCATTGTAGTCCACACTTACTCTGCTAGACTCACTTCCATAATTCCTATGATAAAAAAATTAGACCAGAGATGCTTTCTGTAGAAGTCTACATCTTTGAATGCAATGAGTTTTCAATGACATGAATTTTCTGTGAAATGAATTTTCAATCAAATGGGCTTGATCAAATAAGGTTAGATGAATGAAGTGAGTGTGTGTGTGTGTGTGTGTGTGTGTGTGTGTGTGTGTGTGTGTGTGTGTGTGTGTGTGTGTGTGAAAAATAAAGGTTTCTGTAAGGATAGGTTTGACATAAACATAGTTTTGCTAGAATAAATTGTACATACATACAGTATTCTCTTTGCATGGGCATAGAAATGCAGCCATATTAAAGCAGGCCTATATCTTCACTTTATATTTCACAATTTTCATGCAGTTTCAATAAGAACGAGTATTTTGGTGAGGGATACAAATGAGCTCAGTGAAATAACTTTTAGGCCAAAACATTGATAAGGACGAGATGTGCTGAAAGAGTGTGCAGAGCATTTGGTACGGAAACACAACTTGCTTAGATAGTTCAAGGCTTAGAAACCAAGGTTAAACAGGTTTGCGGAAATTGTAGGAAATATACAGGGCTTTAGTATTTATGAGAGATGGTTTCTAGACAGAAGTCAGTCCAGTTCAATTTGGAGAATATTGAATACAGCAGCTCAGTCCAGTTCAGTTCAGTTTGTTACTGATATTCAGGAAATTTAATACAGAAATGTAGTTTGGTACAGATATTCAAGAGATTGAGTACAGACGTCAGGTCAATTGTCCAGCAGTTCAGAAACTAAAGAAAACAGGGAAGTTTATCTTAACTCTACCATTATAAAGAAAAGGAAATAATTTCAGTTCAGAGTTACTACAGACAGTATAATTCAGTCTGTTTCAGGTTATCAGTACTGTTATTTGAGACAGTACGACTTATTCAGATCTTCTTGAATTGCTTCATCTACCTCCACTGTATGCTGCTACTACTTAATAAACCACCTTTATTTGATTTACAATGACTGCAGACTTTCATTCTGAAAGGTACAAGAATATTTGACACATGATGGAGAAGCTGAGATATCTGGCATTTATTCAGCACAGCTCTGGTTAATTAAAAAGATAAAGACATTTATTCCAGTTGTTATAGTTTCTAATCTCACTTCATATAATTCTGATTATTTATTCCCCTTATCTATGAACTGCTCTTTAACTTCATCAGTCATCAAGACCGTCAAAGATCCACATAATTTACACAGCTGTCATACTATATATTATAAAAACCGATTAGAAACTTTGCATGTCACTTTCACCCCTTAAATTGCACATGCTTATTGGTACTCCCAGTGTTTGCTCAAGGGTGATAAGTATGATCTTTGGAACGATGAAAATGTAAATGTGATTATAAGAAAATATATGCCGATTCCAAAATTGCTATAACTTGAACCATTCCTTTTTTAAGTTACATTGATCTTGGAGTTAGTTCAATAAGTAACAGGGTTATGGGGGTACACCCCCCCCACATAGGGTCTAAATTATTTCATTGACCGCTTAGAATGTCAAACGCCTAAAACATCAACAGCTAAGGGTCGAAAACTAACAATGTCAAATGGCCAGTTAAGCTAATTCTTTCATCGGGAAAAATTCACTTGGCCATTATTGGGAGTTTGCCCTTTCCCCAATGTAGAGTGATCTTGGAGTTGGTATATTTAGTTGGGGTGGTGGGGGGGTGAAGCCCCCCACTTTGTTACAGCTAGGAAGTTTGTGTTACTTTGGCATGGGCAAGCAAATTCTTTCCTGATGAATGAATTTACTTAACTGGCCATTTGACATTGCCAATTTTCGACCCTTAGCTGTCGACGTTTAGGCGTTCAACAAGTGGTTGATGATTTAATATAGACCCCCACATAGGGGTACAAGGGGCTTGCCCTTGCAAAAAATACTTTTTTAGGTGTAATTTTGAGTTTTTTACTTCACTGTTATGTTGTGAGGATCACACTTACATTTTTGGATTTTTGGGACTCATATTAAAGAGCCTCAGAATTCTGATAGGACACCAACTCATGGGAACCATCTAAAGCTTTACTCTGCTGCATATCACCTACTCAGAGGTGATCTCTGCCTAGCATAAAAGGCCATGTCAAACCCAGAGTTGTTAGACATGCTACACTTAAAGAAATCCCAATCCCTCTGAGCCACGTGCTCCAGGGATCTTAATCTTGTCTTCACGATGAATAGCTGGATGGATAGCTTCCTGACTCAGAGACTCCCCATACTCTGGAATTGGCTGCCCATACATGTCAGGCAGAGCGCCTCAATGGCCCTCTTCAAATGGAACCTTGATGATTGGATGGGAGACATGAAATTCACCCCGGGGATTACATCAGTAGCCCTGCTAGACAGGGGTCCAGGATAGTAAACATTTGTGGGAAGCAATAGCCAGGGAATCATTATGGCTAGGCTTGTATAGGTTCTAGAGCTGATAGCCTAGTACCTTCCTATGAACCTATGAATATTGGCATTTTCTGAACAAATTACTTTCCTTACTAATAAGCAGCTAAGAGATTATGTAAGGAAAAGCCAGACTACCACTGCCTTGTGAATCACTTCTAATTCTTCTTTATTGCTTTCTATTTTAGATTTTGAGAATGCCTTTGATAAACTTAATTGGTCTTTTTTGTTTTCAGGTTTATTGAAAATTAATCTTGCATTACTTTTTAATATTCTTAAATTTAAGCCAGTTTATAAGAAGTATGTTGATTTAGTTAAATCTGGCCTATTTGCTTCACAAAAGTTTATACTTAAGTATGGAACAAGACAAGGTTGCCCACTCATCATTTTATTCAATCAATGGAATTGTTAGCATATATATTCTGGCTCATAAAATCTTCATAATGCTACCGTGACTTGTAGGCAGATGATGTTTTAGCTTCATCCTCAAATTCCTCTGTCTTTATTCTACCCATTTTTTTCAGTTAAATTAAACCACTGGTTCCCTTTCTAATCTCAAGATTAATACAGCTACGTCACATGCTTTCTTGATTGTTTCTTCCCTGTTTGATGATAATTGATCAATTGCATTTAATAACTATCTTGAAATTAAATATTTTCAAATAAAAATTAATGTTTCAAATGATAATAGGTTTTATCCTTAAACTATAGATTCTAAATAATTGTAATACCCTTTTTCATTATCAGAAGCTCATTATTATAAAAAAGCATATCCTTAAACTGCTTTATCCAATAGCAGTAACATAAGTCTTTCCTACTATTAATGATTTAAATTCTCTTCCAAATAAGCTTACAAAGTTTGAGTGCTATCCATTAAAACCTTGGTTGTCTTCCGAAGTCCTACTTAAAAGCAATCCCACTGGGAAAATTAATTTTCTTAACTTAAACTTTTATAGCTTATCAAGCCTTTTAAATATTTCCTCTACATTTATTCCAGGATTATAGAACTTAACAAGTAATATTAATAATATTAGTAGCAATGTAGAGAGTGTAATTGGTTTTGATTATTTTTGTTTGGGTGTTTATATCAACATACACTATAAATAAATCCATTAAATATTACATCTGAATAAAATAAGTGTTATCGGCTATCTGTAATTATACAGAGGAACATCAAAAAGAAAAACTAAAAATTAACTTTTTAATGTAGTTTAGTACTAGTACTGATGATTCTGTGCAATTAGTAAAAATGGCATTGCAAGATGGAGTGACAGAGATTTTTCTGTTGCTTTCAATATTTCTGAATGATTCATTGATTTCCACTTCTGACTAAAATGTCTGTCACTTTAGAAATTCTATTTTTCAATTATTTGGTAAGAAAGTGATTTGCATATGGAATGATCTTGATGACACTCTAACAGCAATCTGTTACCATCGCAGTAGTAGACAACTGGTGGAAGTTAATTAATCATAAAAATACTAAAGCATGTTAAAGTTCCTGTTTGTATAGGCTGCTTAGAAATAAGATTTATATTTTACTGGAATGCTTTTGGTATAAACCTACGCATTTGCTGTGAGAAGAATGGTCTCATGATTTCAGGAATCAGATTTTGTCTATACCTGTATCTTCATCCTTCTTTTCTAAACTATTTTTTTCTATTGGTGACATCACATGCACCTTTCTCAAGTCTCAATGAGCTAAGTAAATTGTATCCAGAACATCGTGTTCATACTAGTCGTAATTTGATTCACATTTTTAGCTACCTGTCCTAAACTAAACTAAATTAGTTATGGAATAATATAGGTAAACTTCTTTCCATTTTTAATAATAAAAAATAATTATATGTCCCCTTTTTCATATCCCCCTCCCCACTACCCCCTGTCTTTCCCAATTTAACATACCATTTTATTTACTTTCTGCTCCTCTCACTTTAATTTCCACAAGTTATAAATATAGTGTGCTTATTATATTTCTTTTTTTTCATCCTAATAATTACATTTTCATAAAAATATACACAATTAGACATTAACTCTCACCCTTTGTATCATATGCTTATAATTCCTGCAGTATATAACATTCTAATATTTTACCACTATTGTAATTTAGATACAAAATTTAAATGGATGTAACATGCTTTCATTTGTTATCATATGTTTGTAAGTTGGATGCTAAAGGTAAACTAATGTAATATGTTTTCATTATTGTGAGCACTGCTGGAGCTTTTCTCCCTGGGCCTCCCCTGAAAATGTGCCTCTGCCCCAGTCAGACTTTCCTGGTCAGCAAATATCAATAAATAAATAAATAAATAAATAAATAACTGTATGATTCTTCGAACCTTTAAGAGATTAATCTTTTAGATTTTATACTCGCATTACAGCTTGACATTTTCCAGTGTTTTATCAATTATTAGAAAATATTTTACTAGGCAATGGAGGTAAATTTTTCCACCTCCTTTACCGTTGTGAATTAGTCAGATTAAAGTTTATTGTTTTCAAGAAATAATGCTTTTCAAATATGGTAGGACTGCAAATAAAGAATATAATTTATGGACAGCGATTAAGTTAGTTACACATATTTTTCAATTATTAAATATTTATCTAGTTTAATTCACTGATGCATGCATTAGCTTTTTGTTAAAGTATGTTGCCTGTTTATGTGATCCTTTAAACTCTGTTATTCCTGACTGGAGGTTCATAGGTTTATAGGTGTTTACTAGGCTAATGACCACAAGGGCCTTTTTAAGCCCAGCCATGCATCCTGAATCTCTGACAAGTTCTGACACCCTTGATAAGTGTAAGCATGGGCCTGGGAGATTAATCATTTACAGGTTACCTGTTTGCATTAGAAACATAGGTGTCAAACTAGGGATGAATTTCTGGTTTCCTATCCAGTTATCCAAGTTGCACTTGAATTCGGTTAGGGAGGAACTCTGCTCCACATGGATGGGAAGCCTGTTCTGTAGATGGGGTAGTCTCTGGGATACATACCTATCTCTCCAGCAGGTCCTACTATATCACAGGCAAGCTTTAAGTCTTTAGAACGGGTAATTCTGGTACTGTTTGTTTTGTGTATATGCCGGAGGACCATCAGAGTGGGGTCTGACAATGCCCTGTATGTCAGGCATAGATCTCCCCTCAAAAGCCTGTAGGAAACAGAATAGAGGAATAGGGCCTTGAGGTCTTTATCCCCTCTGATAAAGTTCATTATATGTTTATTTGATTCTTTGCTCTCTGCTATAACTGACTGTGGTTTCCTTGCTCCTTTCTTTGTTATACCTTTCTAACCCTTTGCTTTTCTTGTTCACAATCTTTTGTAAATTCAATAAAAAAATGTTTGAAAAAAATTACAAATATCTTGGTCATTTCCCTGGAATTGGAGCAGGAATGGTTAAAAAATACCTAGGTTTTATTTCCAACAATTATAAAGGAAATCTTATACTGGGAGGAGACTTTAATTTTACCTTAGAAGCTTCTGAAACCACCAAGAAGTCTTTTCACATAGCAACTATTTCAAAATCCTTAAAAAATGGATTGATTCATTTCATTTAATAGACACTTTTAAAGTAAAAGATGATAAATCCTTATTATTTTCCCATAAAGACCATAGATTTGGAACACAAACCATAACAGACAAATTATTTGTAGTTCAAGATTTATAAACAAAAATCCTCAACTTCTCAATAGTTCAATGCCCCTTCTCAGATCATGATTCTCTGATAATGAAGCTCCAAACAGAGTTTAATCCTTTAATCCTCTCAACTAGAAGTCCATCATATATCATGAAAATTAAGGAATTCATATCCTGGATTTTGTCAGAACTACAATTATTTCTTGAAATTAATAATACAACAGAAATCAGTAGAGTCATGATTTGGGACTCATTAAAAGCATATTTATTTGGTAAGACCCTTAGCTTGTACAAAAACAAAGTTAGAGAGTGGGAATCTGAATCATTAGACTTGCAAACCAGGCTCTTGACAGCAAAATCTAAAAAAAAAAAAATCAAAATTGTCCAGAAGTCAGAAAAGAAATAAAAGAATTAAATAAAAAATATAATGAAATTCTAACACGCAAAACTTGTCTAGTCTTGGAAAAATTAAAAATAAACTCATTAGCCACCTCCCCCAGATATCTACATAACTTATCTACAAGAATTAAAATACAATCTAAAGCAAATAACATTAGTAGTATATATCATGAAAACAAAGGGGAAAAGTATCAAATATAGGAAACATCCTTGAAGCATTTTGGTTCCATTATATGGAACACTTCAAAAAAGAAGATTTAGATGCCAACCAAATAAACTTAGATACAAACCTTATCAATATAAAAAATTCCCGAAAACTTAAAACTAGACCTACAAAAACCTATATCCTACAAAGAAATTGTTGACAAGATAAAAGAAAGTAAATCTAACAAAGCTCCAGGGATAGATGGTATAATTACGGAAATTTACAAACTCTTCCCTTCAACAGTAATCTCCCTTTTTCATAAAACTTTGGTAGAAGTCCAGTCAGAGCAAAAATACCACCCTCATGGAAATATTCTCTCATAACACCAATTCTAAAAGATAATAAATCATCAGACCTTTGCACCTCATACAGACCTATATCATTACTGAATAATGATTACAAAATATTCATGTCAATCCTAGCTAACAGAATGAAAATCCCACTTTCAAAGACAATTAATAATGATCAAACTGGATTTTTATATAATAGGCATACACATGATAATATTAAAAGGATACTTACTCTTATAGAGTATGTGAATAAAGAAGATAGAGAAACACTTGTAATCGGATTAGACATAGAAAAAGCCTTTGATTCCCTGAACTGGGAATATCTATTTAAAACTTTAGCATTATTTGCATTTCCTCCTCCCTTCATCTTATTACTAAAAACATATATATTAATAACTTAGCCCACATTAAATTAGGTCCTTTCACCTCAGAATCTATCCATATAACGAAAGGTACTAAACAAGGATGCCCCCTTTCTCCTATTTTATTTGCTTTGGCTATAGAAATACTTGCAGAAATAATATGCAATAATCCCAGAATAAAAGGAATAGAAGTCTATGACCAGTACAAATCTAAAATAATGCTTTTTGCTGATGATATTTTATTAACCCTGTCAAACTCCAGAGAGTCATTAGGAGAGCTAGAAGAGGTAATGGAGACATTTTATAAGATTTCAGGTCTACACTTTAATAGATCAAAATCAAAATTTCTATTTTTAAATAAGAAAAAAAACCTACAAGTTACAGATAAATCCATCATAGGAAAACAAAAACTTATGCTAAATTATTTAGGAATAGTGTTATGCAAAAATATAAATGAAACAATATTAATAAATTATAAAAACATTATTGAAACAATAAAAATATATATAGAAAAGTGGAACAAAATTATATTAACTTTTGAAGACAGATTGCAATTAATAAAAATGGTCTTATTGCCAAAAATACTATGTGTAGCATTAGCAATATAGTTAATCCCGGAAAGATGCATTCTTAAAGAAATAAACACATATTTAATAACATTTTTATGGTATCCCAAAAAGAATAGAATAGCTCTAACTCATCACATTAGACCCTGGAAACAAGGGGGATTAAACTTCCCAGAAATAGAAACATATATAAAAGCATCTGTGCTTAAAACTATAATAGACTAGATAAACCCAAATTATTTTGCCAACTGGAAAGAATTAACAACGGCTATACTAACAAATGAATTTAACCTGTTAAAAAAATGTAATAGTAGACAAATCAAACAAACCCTGGTACATACTATGCATAAGTATAAAATATAATATAACAAAACCTTCTAAAACAAGGGTGGGAGGATGGTATAATGGTTAAAGTGTTTACCTTGTAGACACAAGCTGCAGGGTTTGCTTCTCACACAGGGTAACTGGCTAGGCTTAAAAAATGGCCCACAAGGCAGTTAGCCTAGTACTAACCTATGAATTTAACCTGTTAAAAATGTTTCAATAGTAGACAAATCAAACAAACCCTGGTACATAATATGCATAAGTATACAATATAATATAACAAAACCTTCTAAAGCAACACTGATTAATCATTACATCAATTCCTTTAGGAAACTTATCAATACAAACATAGATCTAAAACTTTGGTTTGACCTTTTAACCCCATTTACCATCACTAAGAACTTTCCTCACAAAGTATACAGGGAAACAATAACCTCCTGGGAACAAAATGGATTTTTATGCTGGTTTCAATGTGTAAATAAATTAAATGTTTTAGATATACATATGATAAAAACTGCTTACAATATTCCAAACCAGGACTGGTTAACCTTACAAAGCATTCTAATGTACACTCAAAATGTATGCAGATTAATTAATAATTCTTCATTTAAAGATATTCCAAATCTAATAAGTTTTCTGTATGAATTTATATATAATAGTTGTAAAAAGAAAAATTCCATTTCAAATCTATATAAAGAGTTAATAACATATAAAACAATTCCCAAATCATCATACTGGCAGTTCTTAACAAAAGGTCAGTCACTGCAGTTAACAGAATAAATTAAAAGTAACATCTTACTATCAGTTAATTACATCTCTAACACACAGTACTGGAAAATATTTAACTGGAAATACTTACACAGAGCATTTTTAATACCAGATAGAATTAAAAAGATCAGTACTACTAAATATGTTTTTTGTTGGAGGTGTGAAAAATCAAATTAAAGCAGACTGAATTCATATTTTTTATGAATGTAATAAAGTTAAATCATATTGGAATGGAATCAATTATTTTTTACAAGCTTTATTTAATGAAGCCTTTACCTTAACTAAAGTATTGATAACACTAAATGTAAATGAAGGTCCCTACATGTATAAGACAAATATGTATTTGTTATGGACAATACTTGCTATAGCTAGGAAATGCATAACCAGAAGGTGAAATTCAAATACACCCCCCAACCTTGGAAGAATTCTACACTTTACTGAAGACAATTGCATTGATGGAAATAAAAATTCAAAGAACTACAAATCTATCCCAGGCCATTGGTAAATAATCCTTGGCAGAAAGTAATATCTTTGTTGGACACTCTGCAATAATCAATATTGTGTAACTGATCTGTTAATTCTATATTGAATAACATTCAGTGTATATAATTGAAAGTGAGGCCATTGTAAATATTGTATATAGTTGTTTAAAATAATATTTAAAAATATTATGTAAATGTTATTTTAATTGAAAATAAAAAAAATATTTGAGAAAAAAAATATATTGGTCATAGCATTTTGAACTTACCCTCCCATCCCCACTAGAGGTGACATCAGTTGAGACAAAAGGCCATATCCTTCTTGAAAGGAGATGTAGCACAAGCTACTTTGGTAAAAAAAAAAAAAAAAAAAAAGCCACCTCCTATAGTAACAATGCTTATTAGTCAGACACAAGTCTCCTGGGTAACAAGCTGGGTCCCATCTCTATGTGCTGCACAGTGGGCTCTGTGAAGAGATTTGAAAATCGCTTTAGCATGATACTAAACACTGTGCAATATCCTCTTCCTTGATCTAAATAAATGTTGCATATTTGTTGGAAAGAGAGAGACATTTACAAAATTAATTTGGCACACATATTTACAAATAGAATTAGAATGGATATCAAATACATTTCTTACAATAAATGTATTTATAATCAGTTCATTTTCAGAGTGATATCAGCTCATTTCATTTTCCAACAAGTTATAAAATTAATTTAATGTTTGCTAACCAATTAAAGATCCTTGTTCAAGAACCCTTTCTAACTATAACCTGGGTCTTAAGCCCATAATAAACAACACATTAAGAAGTAAGAAATATACATAGTAACATAAATATAATGGCAGTGGGCAGTGTTTGCATTGATAGATCATAAAGACATTATACAGAAGCCTTTATACAGTGAGCAAAAATAGGTCAGCTGGGTGAGTGTTAGACTGAAACTCTAAAGGTCCCTGGTTCAGTCTTGGGTTTCCACAGGGAAGTGTTGGTCTGGCAGTTGGTGCACACAGTTAAGGCTGGCAGCTGTAGACTAGTCCCTGTGGTGCAGGTTTTGATTCCTTCATGTGCCTACTGTGTGAGCTTGACCAAGTCACTTAACCAAACAGTGCTTATGTGTAACAAAATATTTGGGTCAGACTTCTCAGTGGTGTCCTGGGCTACAAGCCTAGTAACTACCTACAAACCTGTATAATATTAGGACTAAAATATGTCAAGTACTGCAAGGTAGTCCCACTATGTGATATTAAGCTGATGTGAAAGAATGGAGAAAGACACTTGAGCAATTTGTGAAGGGTTCTAAATAAGTTAAACGTGTACGAATTTAGAGCAAACAGGGATTAGTGTGAATTCTTTAGTAAGAATGGACCACATGAGTCACAAGACAAGATGAGATTTGTACTAGGGGCAAAAACACCTCAAAACACATCACGTTTGAGGTATTACTTAATATTAGCAAATTAACTTTTTACCTAAACTCTCAACAGCTTTAATCACATTGCTGCGGAAGGAATATGGATTAAAGTGGATGGAAAACTGAAACATGCCTTCAAAGACATGAAGCAAATTATCACACTGGAGTGTGTTTATCCAGTTCAGGTCATCTTTACCTAATAGACTAGTTTATGATGCTTCATCATATGGAGTCTGTACTGCTGTATTGTATAAAATCCAGGATGACCCAGGCAGAGCACTGCTGTTACTTCAATATCATTAACCGAAGCTGATTATAACTGTGCCCAGATATGCAAAGAAGCCCTTAGCCAGGTCAGCACTGAAGGGAGAATCATAATACTTTCACAGAATCATATTGATATTGGTTATTGATCATCAATGTGTGATGTCCATTTTCAATCCAAGTAAAAGTGTATCCTTGATGACTGCAAATTAACTGAAGTGCTGGCTTCTGTTGTTAGTATGTAATCTTATGACACTGAATACAAAATAATAAGGCAACAGGGAAGTTCTAACAAACTGTCATAGCCACACTATGAAAAGCCAGAATAGCCAACATCTTTGCATCTTTGGATGTGTTCCTACACATATTCATTGTATTTTCACCCGTAAGAAATGTTAATATATACAGAGATACCAGGAATGACTAGGTGTTTTCACAAGTACACTGATTACTTACAAAGGAATGGACTAAGGCGAGGCCAGGCTATATCCTGCCTTTGTTGCCATAATAGAGAAATCATTAGTACATCATGGAACTCTGCTTTATGGCTATGAAGTAGAGACTTCAGCCAGGTTATGCTCTAGACTGCTAGATATGATAAATGAGGTGCATCTAGGAGCTGTCACGGTGAAAGCCGTTGCATGCTGTTTAGCATAGCAGGCTGACATTGATAATAAGGTTGAATACATAGCCAAATGCTGCACGGGATGTCAAATGGTACAAAATGCACCACTATCTGTGATGAATACCTTCACTGTGTCAGCATATTCACAAAAATCCTGTAGGCAGCTTCATAGGGTCACTGTTTCTAGTCATAGTAGACATCAATGCAAAAATCAGCCAAAGTAGTTTGCATTACATGAATGACTTCTGAAAAGACAGTATCATCAATGAGAATATTATTCATATGAAATAGCGTAACTTAACAAATAGTTTAACACACTACATTAGAGAAATTCAAAGCACTTATGAAATCAAATAGATTTAAATAGGAACATGCCATTTGACTAAATACTGACTCACACAAAATAAGTTGAGTACTCATAGATACCCTTGAAATTACAAAAAAAAGAAGTAGCAGTCCTATTTTCCCTACTAATTACATCAGACTAAATTTGCAGTACCAGTAGAACAAATATTCCCTTACACCCCCCTATGGGGGTACAGTTTGTGTGAAACCAAGTGGCAGTACATTATGTGGCTATTATTTTCTATTACAATCAGATGTCTGAGGTGTATACACTTAATAAAGTGGCTATAACCTGATGGGGATGGGATCTGGCTATGGATAAAGGCAAATTGCTCTCTTGCTGTTGGCTCATTTTAAAAAGTCTGACTTTATAAGATTAGTCTGCATTTGTATGAAATAAGTTGGAATATTTACTTGTCTTTTTCAGGCTACTGTTTGCGCAAAAGGCAGTTGAAACTGGCCTGGCTTTTACAGATTGTACCTGACTTTTTGCATCATATTTTTGATATGTTCTTTATAAACGTGATTTTCTGAGAAATCACTAATGATTTTGCAGTCACTAAATAATGACAGACATACAAGTCTCAAACTTCATATCATTCAGAAAATGCATGTACTTTAAGTTAGAATATTTGCAGCTACTGTTTGTGTGAAGCAAACCTGAAATTGTACAGCTTCAACTGTCCCTGATTTTGTCACGTCTTTTTGGCCTACTTCTCATAAATGTTACATTTTCTTACAAATCACTCAGGAGTAAAATTACTAAATAATTCACATTTGAGCTTCAGACTTCACATCCTCCAGAAAATGCATGCTAACCAAACTATTATTCCAGAAACTTTTTTTTTTAATCTGTGAGAATACTACTGAAATATGTCATAGATTTTGAGCTTTTGTCCCGTTATTTTTATTTTTTTTTTTTAGCTTTGTCCTGGACACATGTTCTAAGAGGTTGAGAGATATGATTTTTTTATCACAATTAGATGAAGTGTTTACAGTAAAGTAGCTATAGCTTGTGAGAGAAAGATTGGGCTCCCTGTGGATGAAAATACATTACCTTTTTGTCATTTGCTCGGTTTAAACAGTCTAACTTTGTAGAAGTAGTGTGCATTTGTGTGAAATAAATCAGAATATTTAGGACCTCTTTCCAAAAGACTTGCTGTCAGTTTAACTGGCCATCTACCCTGAGATCAGGCTGAGAGCAGGTATTTTGGAATCTGGCTTCCAGACTCAGCCTATTTATAGATAGGCCTTATACCGAAGTAAGTCACTTACACTGAAAGCAAGTCTTTCAGAATCAGAGCAGACACACTGAGAACAACTCTTTTGGAATCTGGCCCTTAGATTACTATGTGTTCATGTGAAACAAACTTGAAATGCAGTATTTTTCCCATCATTATTATGTATTTGTTTTACTACAGTCAGACAACTGAAAAGTATGCAGTCAACAATGGGGCTATACATGCTGGATAGGTGCACTGTCTGCAGATGACAATGACTAGCCCTGCTGTCATGATCAAGTTAAAATGTCATTGGTCAGGCTTTCCAGGAGTAGCATGCATTTGTGTAAAGCACGATGGAATACTTGACTGGAGCTATGTTTGCTATAACCGGACATTTTAGGAGTGCACAATCCCACAGCTGTAAATGATGGGTATGGACATTGGTTAATTGTAATGGCTGCAGTCTGTGCAGCCTTCTGTGGTTGGAATGTTATAAAATGGGTAATTTTTCATTTGGTTAGTAAATTCTGTCTTATTTTTTGTTGGAAAATGATCAAGGCTACTCAGATTTAAAGCAAATGCACACACATATTGCTTTATCAAACAATAAATATAATTTTAAACAATCTGGTTGGTGAGCATGCATTTAAAACTATCAGAAAGGTGAATCCAAAAGAATATTCCATTGATGTGTGGCCCCTAAAAGTGTGTGTGGGAAGTGTATCTGATATTCTTTGAAAAATGTCTTTGTCACAATATATACTTAATCAACCACTGATACCAATGCATTACACAATGGCTTAGTATTCTCACACACTCTTAATAGAGAGGGGTATCCAGACTGTTTCCTCAGTCAAAAACTAAGCAGAGTAGAGCAAAACTTAAATATTCTATTACTAAGAGAACACCTAACCATCAACTTGGCAATGAGTTACATAAAGTACTATTGCTCAGGGTCAGATTTCACTCTAGCATTGGACCATGCTCCCCTCTTATGGTTGTAGGATGACAGAATGTTCTGTACTGGGGCATGGATTTGTAGCCATTTATGCTACAATAAAGGTAATATTCTAGTCAGATGGCCTGCCTGGGGGCACACAGCCCATCTAATAGGCATAAAACGGTGGCATTCTACCTAAGGGGGCAATTATAGTATAGCTGAGTGCTATTCCCAAAATGTGTAAATAGTTGCATAAAAATGTTTATAGCAGTGTTATAAGAAGTCTATTGTAAATAGAGTGACGTTTGTTTAAATAAAATCTTTCTGCTATGTTGTACCTGTTTAAGAACAGAAAGATATCTGGCTGCATTGGTGCCAGCAGACTTGTTTAAAGAGCTGTTGAATGTAATAAAAAAGAGGGATGATGGAAACCAGGTCAAAGAGCATTTGTCTTTTATGAAAAGGAACTTTGTATACAGGGCAGTGGATCTGGGAGACAAATAAACAACAGGAAAGGAAGACATTGAAGTAGAAGGTGTGAATTCTTCGTACTAGAGAGAGCTACAATCAGAGACTGTTTCCCAGCAGTATAACACTGACTAGAAGGTTCTTGCTGTGCACTTGGTAATCTCAAGAATTTCCTTTAGCCTGGAAAAACCTGCCTTGTTTTAATTTTTTATAATAAACTGCATTATTTTTATAAAGACTGGTGGTTTCAGCTGCTTTAAACATCCATTTTGTGTGTGTGTGTGTGTGTGTGTGTGTGTGTGTGTGTGTGTGTGTGTGTGTGTGTGTGTGTGTGTGTGTGTGTGTGTGTGTGTGTGTGTGTGTGTGTGTGTGTGTGTGTGTGTGTGTGTGTGTGTGTGTGTGTGAATTTCTCTCCCTCTCTCTCTCTATATATATATATTATATATATATATATATATATATATATATATATATATATATACACCTATACAGACACCTATACACACACACACACACACACACACACACATCTATATATATATATATATATATATATATATATATATATATATATATATATATATAAATATATATACTATATTTAAGCAATAACCGAGTGGGTGTGGGTATATGAGGATTTACCTACGGTCGATGTGGTTTGATCAAAGCAAATGGCGAAGCCCATGTGATTAAACAAAGTCATTTATGAGTAAATACTCATATACCTACACACACATGAGTTGATTATTGCTATTATACATTGACATTATTTAAGAAAGAAATTGTATACCTTTCTTAAATAATGTCTTTGTATAACAGCACCGTGGTGTTCCTCTGCATAATTTCCTGTTCTTCCACATTTTGCATATGGGACTTACGTTCCCATGTTTGCACAGTATACCAGTGCTGTTCAATAGAAGCAATGGTGAAAAAAGAATCTCTGCTGCTTGTTTTTCTTTTTTTTTTTTTATTAAATCCAGGCAGTTCAGATGTATGAGAGTATGTCGAGACAGTGCAGGAATACAAGAAAAATCAGATCAGTTTCTTAATACAAGAAAAATCAGATCAGTTTCTTTAGATTTGCAGAACGTAACTGATTTTTCTTGGATTTGGTCTGCCCTGCATACATACCTCTCAGCAACAAGAAATCTGGACAAAGATTTAATAATGGGGGCAAAGGCCCCCAAACACAGACTGATTGTAAATGTTGCTTTTATAAAATTAGAAAGCTGCTAGAATAACAAGATTAGTGTTAATGTTAATTGTCTGAAGGATATGAATTCCAAAACTCAAATGCGTGCTATTATTTAGTTACTTATTCCTCAGTGATTTGTCAGAAAAACACAAATTTTATGAGGAACAAATGAAAAATATGTAGCAAAAATCTTCTTTGAAAATCTGGACAGTTGAGAGGTATACCTCCAAAACATATATCAATAAAAAAGCCTGGCCACTCAATTACTTGAATGGCCAGACTTTTTTTCTGTTGGTATATGTTTAATTTACAGTGGGTATGCTGGTTGCTCTGTTCAGTCAGTGTGCATGTTTTTGAATAACAATGACCTACCAGTGTATAATATATTATATTTAGTTTACTAACCAAGAGATTGGACCGACCTACAGACCCTTTTCAGCCACATCCCACACCACAAGGCATTTACAACCATTACAAAGCAAAAGTATTTACATCAATTTTAAACAAGAATACATGGAGTTGTCAAACAAGGTATATAATAATGTTCAGTCCAAAACTTGGACATAACATAAGAGCAAAATGTATAGTTAAGTAACATGAAATGAGAAAGAAAGGTGGAAGTGTTTGATTAAGTGGTAGAAGTTTAAGTAATGATTAATAAATGAGTACAGCTTACATATGATTTTATTATAGATGAATTATAAAGAGTTGAAATAAATAGGTGAACAAAACAGATGGCTGTCCATTGTCATAGAAACAATTAAGAAATTGAGGCAGGTTATCCATCACTCTTAATGCCGTAGGGAGTGTTTCCAGATTGAGGTGTCAAGTTTGGAGAATGAGTTTTTACCCAAAATTAATTGATTAGAGAGCCTATGCAGAAGAAGGCCTCCATGACTCCTTAGAGAGTATTCAGTTTAGTGAGTTTGAAGCTTATTTTTAAGTAGAGGGAAGTAGGACTTGTGAATAAGTTTAAGTGTAAAGTATTAAGAAGAAAGGAGGACCTTTGTTTGATTGGGAGATATTTAGAGTGTTATATGATGGTGCAGTTATGTTCTTTCCATTGTGCTAGATGCATAAATCTGACAATTATGTCCTCTGTTTTCTGAAGTAGAAAGAAGTTTTAAGTGAAGCTGAGAGCAAAGCTAGGGAGACCATTTTAAGATCTATAGATCGTCGGGCATTTTGAGTGAAAAAAATAGAGAAGTTACTAATTTCTAAGATGTTGGAGAACATCTTTGCAGTGTGTGATTGGAAGGAGAGAATTTGGTCAATGCATATGTCTAGAGAGAGCTGTTGTGTGACAGTGGGTAGGATATTACCTTGAGGGTTATAGATGTTTAATGAGTTAAATGGCACTTTTGGAGAGTTTTTTGACAAGAGAAAGAAGCATCATGTTAGATTTGTTTGACATTAATTTGCATTTGTTAATAGAAAGCCAGTTCCATAGACTAGAAAAGTTAGACTGAAGAGGATTGCAGAGCAGGGCGTTGTTTGTGTGAGTTGAGTAAAATTATATCATCGGCACAGAGTAGAAGATCAGGCTATGGAAGGTCTGTGGGAAGGTCATTAATAAGGAGGGGTAAAGAGGAAGGAAAAGACAACTGGCCCTTGGGGTATATCTTTAAGAAGGGTACTTATGAATTAGGTCTAGAAGTAACTGTAACTGTTCTGTATGATAAACTGTTTTTAAACCAGGAACCTACTTTGACAGTGAAACCACAACATGAACATTTCTATAAGCGGAGATTACCTTCTTCTTTCGTTTTTTTCCCAGTTAGGGGTCACCACAGTGGATCACCTGTCCGCTCATGATTGGCAGTGGAGTTTTATGGTGTCGAGTTGCTAGCCCGGCACCCAACCTTCCACAGAAGGCACACCTAGGGCCAATTTGGAGTGTCCAATCCACCTACAGCATGTCTTTGGGATGTGGGAGGAAACCCACGCGACCACAGGGAGGACATGCAGACTCCGCACAGAAGGCACCCCAGCCAAGGATCGAACCGGAGAACCTCTTGCAGTGAGGCAGCAACGCTAACCACTGCACCACCGTGGCCACCCTCTGTAAGAGGAGATTATGATTGACATTATTGCCAGCTTTAGTAAAACAATAGCACCTGTGCCATTTTCCATATTTACATGCATCTTGTTTAAGAAGTATAGGATCGGTGTGATAGTACTATGGTTGTTTCTGACACCATGTTCTTTGATAATAAGGATACTATAGTTTTGGCTATATTCAAAGATTTTTTGATATATCAAATTTTCAATAATTTTTACAGTAATCTTGTAATTGTGTGGTGAGGTGGAGTGGAATAGTTTGGCTAGTGATAGGATTAGCTATATCCCACTATGGCAGTGGTAAAAGAGAGAGGGAGATTAAAATGTAGGCTAAAGGCTTTCAAAGAATGTTAAAGCCATATTATAGGAAGAAAGGATGAAATGAATGCAAGAAGGGACTGTATGTGTATTTGAAATGTTATGTCAGTTCTTTGACTATTTTTCTACTTATTATGGTTTAAAAATAAAATGGCGGTTTATCAATTAAAATGTGAAAAGGGTACTGGTGCTGTATGAAGGGTGACTGACAAAAAAGGAAAATGCTTGGGGAAGAGGAGAGTAAAAAGAATAGAAGAAAGATGAGTAGTCTGTGAAATTTGGGAAGGAGTGATACTGATATTTTTTTAAATAGCTGACCTGTAAGTTATAGACTGATTTAGTTGACAGTGTTGAAGAATTGTCATATATGCTATCTGTGTTTTTAGCCTGCTGTTTTTTTTTTTTTTTTTACACAAGGTGGTAGTTGTGCTGTGTGCTACAGTGTCTTTGAGACTTGAGATCCGTGGTTTTCAGGCTTTTACTTAATCAGAAATGATTTTTCCAAAGAATGGGGGTAATCCAGGGGTAACTGAAGTTTTTAATTTCATTGTTCTAAGGGGAAAAGTTTGTTTTGGCTAGGGAAAAGAATACTGTAGAAAGAAGATATGGCTGAGAAGCAGTTAGTGCATGAGTAAACTGGGGAACAGTCAATGTTTTGAAGTTCCAGTCATATGAGAGCGCTGATGTTAGCTTGGAATGATCATGTCTTGACAATATTTAGTGAGCAAAGGGCAGCGATCACATAGTGAGGGAGACAGAATCTGGATTTCCTTAAGTTATTGGGGATATTTGTAAAGTTAAGATCAAGAGTAGGGGATCTGTTAGTTATTGGAGGGTCTGGTTACTGAGTTAGCAAGCTAAGTGAGATAAAAGGAAGTGGTTAAGTGATTGATTGCTTTAAGTGGAGGAATTTAAGTCCTCACAAATTATTTTGTACTTTTTAGTTAAGTCAAGGATGTTAGTAAGGTTATTTTGAACAATGGGACATATAGCAGAGGAAGAGATGTAGACTGTGGCTATAAGCATTTTGGTTTCAAAGTTGAGTGTGTTTTGTATTAGTGACCAACTGAGATCTGTTTTGTTTTGAGAGTTCTTAGAAGGTATTAGAAAAGGAGCAAGGTTGTAAGATACGTGGACTAGGGCTAAAGTTCCACTTTCTCTGTAGGTACTGAGTCGGCAGTCAGGATAAAAGTGGTAAAAGCTAGAGATTGAAGTAGGAATCAAGGAATTTGTATTAAGCAATGTTTCAGTTGTCATCATAATCTTAGGATTGTGATGGTTTAACGAACGTTCCAGTCATGTCTATGGGAAGTGTATTGGGTGACATATAAGCATATATATATATATATATATATATATATATATATGGTTTACTATTAAAATGTCGACGTGAGAATGCACATATATGCAAAATTCGAACTACAGATGTGCGAATGTTTCATATGTTTGCAGTCTCAATCTTTGAACGTTTATATTAGTGAATGCACTGTAAATTCACTAATATAAATGAGAAGAACTGTACAGAGATCATGGTAGAGTGTGGTTAGGGAAAATCATCCCTTTCCTCACTGTAGTGTGATCTCGGAGTTGTAATATATAGTTAGTGGGGGTGTGGTGGTGCAGCCCCCCACAGGGCAGTGTAGGAGGGCTTGACCCCCTGCAAAATCCTTGGAGTATGGGACTTCAAGATAAGGATTGCATATTGGGTAACAGCCGTAAAATGTCGAATTTGACATTTTCGTCAACAACCCATGATTTTCAACATTCTAACCTTCCGGTTTTATGACTTTTCAGCATTATTTTTTGATTTTTAGTTACATTTTTTTTATTTTTGATTTTTTAATAGTAAACCTATATATATATATATATGTATATATATATATATATATATATATATATATATATATATATATATATACACACACACACATATAGATACAGATAGATAAATACAAAGAAACATAGATAGATATAGAAACATATAGGTTCATCGGTGTGTACTAGGTTAATGGCCCTGAGGCCTTTACAAGCCTAGCCATAGGATTACCCTGGCATACTGCCACCCGACCTTAGTTCCCAATGCCTCTGTCGAGAAGAGCCACTGGAGTTATCCCCGGGGTGAATTTTCTGCTTCCCATCCACTCATCAAGATTTCTCTTGAAGAGGGTCAGTGAGGTGCTCTGCTTGACATGTATGGGAAGTCTATTCCATAGCATGGGCAGTCTCTGGGTTATGAACCTGTCCCTCCAGCATGTTCTGTTAATTGTGGTAATGAGGTTGAGGTCTCTGGAGCATGTAGTGTGGAGGGATTGGGATTTCTTCAGATGTAGCATTTCTAACAGAACTGGGTCAAACATGGCTTTGTAAGTCAAACAAAGATCACCTCTAAGTAGGTGATATGATACAGAGAATAGTTGGAGTTTTTTGAGTCTGTCCATATAGGACAAGTGTTTAAGGCCTAGGATCCTCTTTGTGAGGTACTTTTGTGGCCTCTCCAGTTGTTGCAGGTGTCTAGTGAGGTACATGCCAAATGGGGCATTGTACTCGATGATTGGCCTAATGAGGGAAGAGTAGAGGGAGACAATGACCTCTTTCTTTCTGGATGCAAAACCCTTAGTAATGAGATATGCCACATAAAAGGACTTTCTGACCACAGTGGCAATGTGGTGATCAAAAGAGAGGTTGCTGTCAACCTGTGTTCCCAGATCTCTTATAATGCCTTCTGTATTCTGTGGACTACCATCAATGTGGTAATTCATGGGATCTGGGTTTTTCCCAAAGGGGATGATGACACATTTTTTGGCATTGAGCGGCCATGGTTCTGACACCAGTTGTTGGTCTCAGTGAGGCCATTCTGTAGGATGTCAACATCACTTGCGGAGTTAATAATAGCTCCCAACTTGCAATCATCCTTGAACTTTGATAGCCAGAGTCCCTTCATGTTGGCCTGGACTTCAGAGAAGTAGATACCAAACAGGAAAGGACCCAGGACTGAACCCTGTGGGACTCCACTCGTGACTAGTCATCAGTCTGACTTGGAGTCAGCTACTTTCACACTGTAGGTTCTATCTGTGAGCCAGTTTGCAACCCACCTGGTGATATAGGCGTTGATGCCAAGCTTAGTGAGTTTTTCTTTGATTCCTGAGTGGAGAATGTTATCAAAAGCCTTGGCCAGATCAAGGTAGGCTGTATGAACCATCTTGCCATCATCCACAGCTCTGCTAACTGACTCAAAGCAGTCGACCAAGTTGAGCAGGCATGATCTACCCTTCACAAAAACAAACTGTGTGGGATCCAGAGTATGGAGATTCCTTATATCCTTGTTTATTAGGTCCATGATGATGCATTCGATAGCTTTGCATATCAGACTTGGCAGGCTAATGGGTTGATAGTTCCCAGGGTCTGTAGTCGCTCCTCCTTTGTGGAGATGGATGTCTGTAGCAGTTCACCATTTGGTAGGGACAAAGCCAGAGGTGAGGCTGTGATTGAACAGGACACACAGGTGAGGTGCCAGTTCACTCCGTAGTTCATGTAGAACACAACCAGGGATATTATCAGGTCCCATCAAAGCTGCATTCTTGGCTTTGGGCAGTGCTGTTTTAACCTGTGCAGCAGTAATACTGGGTGCCCGGCAATCTATTGGTATTGTGATTGGTCCTTTGGGAGGGTTGAGAGGGTTAAAACTGGCACTGAATCTGTCGGCCAGTTTACTTGCAATATCTGTTGGCTTGGTATAGGAGGTACCATTGTGCAGTAGCTCAGAGCAAATCTGGGTACTGCCATGGAGATTCTTTATGTAACTTTAGAAGGCCTTGTTGTTGCCTTTACTATCTGCTGCAATTCTGTTTTAATAGCTAGCTTTAGAGGAATTGATGAGTGATCTCAACCTTTTGCTGAGATTGATAAGGGAGTTTTTCCAGTCTTGGGACTTCACCTTATTCCCCATCAGTTTCCTCCTTCTGTTGTAGAGTTTGTTTATGGCAGGGGACCACCATATTGGCTTCCTTTTTTTGGAGGAGAGTGTCTTGGTTCTCTTGGGTATGGCGAGATCCATGCATTTGTGTACATGTTCATACAGTGCAGTGCATTGGTGTGAACCTATAGAAAACTTCCAGATTCTGGATCCAACCCAATTTGGTTCCATCAAGTACAGGTCATGTCTACTCAACCTGGTAGACTTTTTCTGAGACGGTAACTAAAGGAATGGATGATTACAAAAGAGTTCACACTACCTACCATGATTTGGGCAAGGCATTTGACACAGATACTTCACTCAGTCATTGTTGATAAACTCAAGAGGTTAGATATTAACTCTAATGTCACCCAGTAGAGAGCCGGGTGGCTCACAGACAAGACCCAGGAAGTTAGAACTGGGGGGGTCCACCTTTACAAAGAGGCCAAGTCACAAGCGGAATCCCTCAAGGGTTGGTCTTAGGACCAGTTTTTTTTACATTTACTTCTCTGAAGTCAAGGCCAATGTCAAGTGTGTCTGGCTAAGTTTGCAGACAATTGCAAATTAGGAGCAATCATTGAATTCCCCACCGACACTAATGTTCTCCAGGAAGGTCTGACACAGACAAATAATGTCTGTCAGAGCCCCAGACTAAAACTAAATACCAAGAAATGCATAATAGTATCATTCAGGATGTCATCCACCCCTGGAAACTGTCTTATTGACCACACAACCCTAAGAGTCAAACTAGTAGTCAGGGATTTGGGGATACACATAGACAGTAATCTAGCCTTTGACCATCATGTATCTACAGTAGTGAGGAAATCATTTATGTTGTGCAACTTTGAAACAAAGATGTGGTATCTAGGTCTGAGGAGGTCATGGTTCCACTTTATTCATCATTCTTCAGAACCTATCATTGAGTGCAATGCCCCCTTTGGTATGTACGCAACCAGGCACATCCAACAACTGGAACATCCACAGAGGTTCCTTACTAAAAGGATACAGGGTGTAAGTAGTACATCCTGCGCAGGCCACCTCAAAGCCCTATCCCTGTATTCTGTCTCCTGCATGCTTTTGAGGGGAGAGCTATGCCCTGTGTACAATGTGTTGTTAGACTGCACTCTGATGGACATCCTGCACATCTGCAAAGCAAATAACAGTAGAATTACCTGTTCTAAAGACTTAAACCCTGCCTGTGATATGAACAGAGGCCTGCTGGAGAGACAGGTATGTATCCTTTCTCTGGAACAGGCTCTTAATCCATGTAAAGTAGAGTTCCTTCCTATCTCAAATCAAGTGTAACTTGGACAGATGGATAGTGAACAGGACACTCATCCCTTGTTTGGCACCTATGTCTCTAATCTCTAATGGACACAGACAACCTATAAATGTCTCATCTCGCAAGCCGCTGCTTACACTTATTAAGGGTACCTGAACTTGTCAGTGATTTGGGATGCATGGCTAAGCTTAAAAAGACCCTTGTGGTCATTAGCTTAGTACACACCTATGAACCTATGAACCTATGATTCTGCGGTCACACAACTATTTTCCATTTGCATGGGTGCCATAAAGTTAGCCACCTCTGTTTTTAGGAGCCCAAAGTTAGCTTTGGAGAAGTTTTTCATGGTGGTTACCAATATACTGATTATATCAATAAACAGACATATAGATAATTTATTTTTAAGTTAAGGGAAGTAAGTATGTGTGCGTGTGTGCGTGCGTGCGTGCGTGCGTGTGTGCGTGTGTGTGTGTGTGTGTGTGTGTGTGTGTGTGTGTGTGTGTGTGTGTGTGTGTGTGTGTGGGGGTGTGTGCATGTGTCTGTGTGACTGTTTTGTATGTTAGTTTGGTTTGATTTCTGGAATGACCTTAAGAATATTGCTGATTATTTTATTTTGTAAGCTTAGCACTATAGACAAAGAACATGCATTATGTATGTTTTAGTGTAGGCCAAAGCACTATATGAGTTTTTGTGGTATAACTGCTGGATAGTTAGGGTTTTGTTGAGTGACAACTGCAATCTGTGCTTGCAGTATACCTCAATTCATGTTCACCTGTCCTGTCAGGTTTGTCATGACTATAACCTTGTATGTAACAAATAAGAACTCTTCTTTTTTATGAGCCAAGACTGTGATGCAATGTATGTCTTGTTTTCTAATTATAGATAAAATATGTAATTTAATTTATTTGGCATGTTCCAAACACTAATTAATTAATCTTTAGCATGTACTGTATGTACAACTGAGAATGTACTAGACAATATTGCCTGTTTTCATAGACACTTTTGCAGTTTTGGACTCCATTTCCCATTGTATGTATGTATGTATGTATGCAGCAAGTGTAGCAGTGGAAGTGCTAGTTGCAAGAATTAGTTTATTCTTAGCCAATGAGCTTAGCCAGTAATCTGCACTACCAGCAAAGAGTGATGTGCATACAGTGCAGTTATTATCAAAATTGATCTCCAAACCTACATAATGAAACCAAAGCAAGCTAATGAAGGGACTGAGAATAACAGCAACACCAGCAATAGTCATGCATGGGAGTGAAAATGACAGCAGCAGCAGCAACAGTCATGCATGGCAGTGAGAATAGCAGCAGCAACAGTCATGCATAGGAGTGAGAATAACAGCAACAACAGTCATGCATGGCAGTGAGAATAGCAGCAGCAGCAACAATCATGCAGGAAAGTGAGAATGACAGCAGCAGCAACAGTCATGCATGTGAGTGAGAATGACAGCAGCAGCAGCAACAGTCATGCATGGCAGTGAGAATGACAGCAGCAGCAACAGTCATGCATGTGAGTGAGAATGACAGCAGCAGCAGCAACAGTCATGCATGGCAGTGAGAATGACAGCAGCAACAGTCATGCATGGGAGTGAGAATAACAGCAGCAGCAGCAATCGTGCAGAGAAGTGCGAATGACAGCAGCAGCAACAGTCATGCATGGGGGTGAGAATGAAGCAGCAGCAAGAGTCGTGCATGACAGTGAGAGTAACAGCAGCAACAACAGTCATGCATGGGAGTGAGAATGACAGCAGCAGCAGCAACAGTCATGCATGGCAGTGAGAATGACAGCAGCAGCAACAGTCATGCATGGGAGTGAGAATGAAGCAGCAGCAACAGTCATGCATGGGAGTGAAAATGAAGCAGCAGCAACAGTCGTACAAAACAGTGAGAGTGACAGCAGCAGCAACAATCATGCATGGGAATGAGAATGACAGCAGCAGCAACATGCATGGGACTGAGAATGAAACAGCAGCAACAGTCATGCATGGGAGTGAGAATGAAGCAGCAGCAACAGTCATGTACGACAGTGAGAGCGACAGTAGCAGCAACAATAGTGCACAGGACTGAGAGTGAGAGCAATAGCAACACTCGTGCACAGGACTGGGAATAACAGCAATAGCAACACTCATGCACAGGACTGTGAATGACAGCAACAACAGTCATGCACAGCAGTGAGAATGACAACAGCAACAAAAGTCACACAAACTGCCACATAGACTGCAGGATACTGTTAGACATGGGCATAAGACCTACTGCACAATACAAATCAGTGTGTAGTAACTGTGGACTATTATATCCATAGCTGAATAAAGTAATTTGCACAATGTAGCAGCATGCATTTCAAAACAATGAAACATAGTTAGAGGCATAAACTGAGACAATAACAGAAGGATATTGCCCATCGGAATGCTATTGTTTTATGTTATTATATTAGTGTTATGTTTTTAATCTGTTTCATTTTTTTTCCTTAGGGCAGATTGGTATAGGTGAATTTCTACTGCAATATATTCCTCTTTTGTGTAGTTACCTGAATGAGCTACTCAGAGAAGCCTTTAGTGAATATCATCAACTAAAAGTAAAAATCTCCAAGCTAAATCCTTATCAGGCACGCCTAGAGTAACAATTATAAAACCTGACAAGCATTGCAAAGCTACTTGTAGGGGAAAGGGTTTTCCTATGCTAACTGCCTTAGTAGTGCAAAGGCTAGCACACTTTGCTTTAGAGCTTGAAGAGCAGAAAGTTATGTGTTCTTTTCCCGCACCAGGTAGTTCGAATAATTTTCCAGTATGGACACTGCAGTGCAGCATTAAAGGGGTGCTGTACTCCTGAGTGTAACATCCTTCAGGGATAAATTAAACTAAGGCCCCATGTGAGTGAGTATGATCCCATAGCACTTACTGAAGAGTTCTTATTGACAAGCACACCTCCCCTCGAGAATACTGATGTTTGTTCAGTCACTGAGACATGGTTTAAAACCACAGAGAGCACCCTGGCAATGCAACGCTATAATGCCTTCCACACATTTATACAAGTTACTACACAGGCAGGGAGTAAAGGTGGAGGTGTCTCAATTTACATCAGAAATGCATATGCCTAGAGGGATATCACTCTGCAGAGGAAGAGTTCCATCCTAATCCTAAACAGGAAAATCAGAAATCTTGTAAAGTCTTCTAAAGCAAATTATGAAACTAAAATCACACCCCTAGCCAGGGATAATCATAAGGCATTCTTTAACTAGGTCCAAAGTCTAAAAGGGCATGCCCAGCTATGTGCTGAACTGACTATAGATGGGATCACTCATACTACACTGGAAGATATTGCCAACCTGCTAGCTGACAGATTCAGTGCAAACCTCAACCCCCTATCCCCACCTACCATATCCCAAAGTATACCTGACACCAGTCCTCTGCCTATTATTTCTAGAGAACAGGTCATCTCTGTGCTCGCCAAGGCCAAAAAAATGGTCTCAATGGGACCAGATAATATCGCAGGTTGTGTACTAAACAATCTATAACAAGACCTAGCAGACCCGCTTGGCGTTCTTTTTAATCAAAGGTTGAGAACTGGCTATGTTCCTGCATAATGGAGAACAGCAACAATAATCCCCCTGCACAAAGGGGGGCCATCATCTGGCCCTGGGAACTACAGACCCATAAGTTTAACCAGCCTCATCTGCAATGCCATGGAAAGAAATATCATGGACTTTATCAACAAGGACATAGGTGAGCTCCAAATGCTAGACCCAACCCAACTTGTCTTTGTTAAGGGTAGATCATGCTTATTAACCCTGGTAAATTTCTTTGAGAATGTCACCAAAGCCATGGATGAAGGTAAGAGTGCTTACAATCTATCTCGACCTTGCCAAGGCTTTTGACACAATTCCCAACTCTGGCATCATTGAAAACTCTCCTAGAGAGGGATTAACCATTACGTTACTAAATGGGTAGCCAACTGGTTCACCAACAGAACACACTTTCTCAAAAATTGGTGACTCCACCTCCACCAGTAGGCCCATCACCAGTGAAGTACCACAGGGGTCTGTGCTGGGCCCCTTACTGTTTGACATCTATTTCTCAGAAATCCAGGCCAAAGCAGACAGCCTTTGGCTCACCAAGTTCACTGATGATTGCAAAATAGTAGCAATCTTTTAGTCCCCCAATGATGTCAACATATTACAAGAAGGGCTAACACAAACAGTTGCTTGGTGCCAAAGCCATGGTCTAAAACTAAATGCAGAAAAATGCATTATTATTCCTTTTGGCAAAACAGATTTTCCTACAAATTACAATATTGGCAACACCCCCCCCCCCCGAGTTCAAACCCCATGGTGCGAGACTTGGGAACACAGGTTGACAGCAATCTGAACTTTGACCACCAAGTTTCCACAGTGGTAAGGAAAGCCTTCTACATAGCACACCTCCTAAGCAAGGGCATAGCATCCAGGTCAAGGTATGTTACAACTCCACTGTACTCGACCCTCATCGGATCACTAATAGAGTATAATGCACCCTTTGGCATGTACTTCACCAGACACCTGCAGCAACTATAGAGACTTCAGAGGTTTCTCACAAAGAAAATACAGGGACTCCAAACCATGACTTACGTGGACAGGTTGAAAACCCTGTCACTTTACTCTGTGTGTTATAGGCTGCTGAGTGATGACTTGTGCCTGGCCTATAGTGCAATCTCCAACCCTGCCCTAATGGAAATGCTGCACATCCACAAGTCAAATGTCTCAAGGATCACTTGCTCTAGGGATCTCAGCCTTGCTTGTGACATTAACAGATCATGCTGGACAGACAGATATGTCTCCCAGAGACTGACTCTTCTCTGGAATAGACTCCTTATTAAATAAAACAGAGCTCCTCACTGACTCATTCAAATACAACCTAGATAATTGGATGGGAGACTGCAAATCCACCCCTGGAAGGGCACCCATATCCCTCATGGACAGGGGTAGCCGGTGTTGATCACAGACCCAGTCTGTTCATAATTTCATTCTCTGAACTACCCAAAAAAGAACAAATGGGGATACGTGATATTAACATGGCTAGGCTTGTAAAGGCTCTAGGGCCACTAGCCTAGTAACTTCTATGAACTCATGAACATCAACACTGGTCAAACAGGACAATGCAGTTGAGTTTTTCCACACTCAAATCATCACAGGCAAAAATCCCATACCATTTTCTTGCAAGCTATAGGTTCCTCTCTATGACCCAGGAAACCCATAATACATTTTTAAGCTTACTGGAAATATACACCATCCAACCCAATACCAGATTCATGGGCAACTTTAATTACCCAACTAGTAAGTGGAAATCATATACAACACCAAACATTCAGGTCCAGGGGTACAAACGTATTAGATCTGGTCCTCACTAATATGGGAGAACTCTGCACAACCCCTCATGTAATGTCCTTCTGGTAAAATCAGACCACAAAACAATCTTCTTTGAAGTAAAAATAAAACTCGGAACCCCAGCTAACTCTGAAATGCTCAGGAACCACTCTAAGGCTAACTTCTTACTAATAAGTGATAACCTAGCAAAATTTCAAGCCTCCTAAACCCTGAAAACATTGCTGCCTATGCGGAACTGTTCAAAGAGACTGTATACAAGCATGTTAATAGCTGCATAGAGGCAGCTGTACCCATCAAGAATAAATACAGTACCCTCTCAAAAAACAAGCCACTCTGGTGGAATCACAACATCAACAGGCTGTATAACAGAAGGAAAGAAGTCATGGCAGAAATTAGGAGGTGTAGTACCCAGCAGGATACAAGCACTTTCATCAAACTAAACAAACAACTCAGAGGACAAATAAAGTCTACCCAAGCCAAATCTGAGGTAAATTTGGCCTTTCAGGAAAGGACAAGCACATGGCAGCTATGTCTGCAACCTCAGTGGCAATACACAATTGTGTGCAGAACTCATTTTTAGTGGAGCTACTTATACTCAGCCAGAAGATATAGTAAATGTACTGGCAGACAAATTCAGCTCCAGGTTTACTCCCCCCCATATCCTCCCTTCAGGAAAAAAACATTAAATACAGCTTCCCCTGCTATCACTAGGGAGCAGGTCTCTCTAAGGCCAAGAACACTGCATCAATGGGCCCTGAAAATATCTCAGGCTGCTATCTAAATAGCATGAAACATGACCTATCAAGCCTTCTAGAATCCATATTTAACAGTAGTCCCCAAACAGGCTTTGTGCCTCATAAATGGAGAACAGCAACCGTCATCCCTAAGCACAAAGGGTAGCCATCTACAGACCCTGGAAATTATGAACCCATAAGTCTCACTTGTCTTATATGCATAGTCCAAGAAAAAAGTTATCATGGAAATGATCAATAATGACATAGAAAACTGCCAGACATTGAACCCTGGGCAGACCATGCCTACTCAACCTAGTGGACTTCTTTGAGAAAGTCATCAAATTAATGGATGAGGACAAAACAGTTCACACTGCCTACCTTGATCTGGCCACGGCATTTGACACAATATCCCACTCTGGCATTGTTGACAAATTCAAGAGGTTAGGTACAAACCCGTATGTCACCCAGTATATAGCCTGTTGACTCACAGACAGCACTTAGGAAGTTAGAATTGGAGAATCCATCACTTGAGAGACACAAGTCACCAGTGGATTCCCTCAGGGATTGATCCAGGGACAGTTCCCTTTTCTCTTCTACTTCTTTGATGTCAAGGCCAGCATCAAAATCCTCTGGCTGACCAGATTTGCAGAGGATTGCAAATTAGGAGCAGTCATAGAATCCCCTGCCAACACAAATATCCTCCAAGAAGGGCTAACACAAGACAAATAACTGGTGTCAAAGCTATTGACTAAAACTAAAAAACAAGAAAGGCATAATAGTGTCCTTTGGGAAGTTATCCACCCCCCCCCCATAACAATCATAATAACAACACACACCCCTAACAGCCGACCCAGTAGTCAGGGACTTGGGGTCACACATAGAGAGTGATCTAGCTTTTGACCATCACGTGTCTAGTGAGGAAATCATTCTATGTTGTGCAACTTATAAACAAAGTTATGGCATCTAGGTCCAAGGAGGATGTTTTTCCTCTGTATTCTGCATTCATCAAACCTGTCATTCAGTACAATACCCCCTTTGATATGCATCTCACCATGCACGACTAGCAACTGGAACATCCACAGAGGTTCTTCACTAAAAGAATACAGGGTGTAAATAACATGTCCTGTGCATACTGCCTCAAAGCTCTATCCATGTGTTCTGTCTCCTACAGGCTGTTGAGGGGAGATATATGCCTTGCATATAAGGCATCATCAGACCCACTCTGATGGAATTTCTACATATCCACAAAACAAACAGCACCAGAATTACCCATTCTATAGGCTTAAACCTTGCCTGTAATATAAATAGGGCCTGCTGGACATACAGGTATGTATCCCAAAGATTACTCCTTCTTAGGAGCAAGATCCCCATCCATGTGAAACAGAGATCCTCCCTAACCCAATTCAAGTATAACTTGCACAACTGAATGAGGAACAAGAAATGTATCCCTTGTCTAGCACCTATGTCTTTAATGGGTACAGTCAACCTATAAATGGTTCATCTCCCAGGCCCCTGCTTATAAATGTTTCATCTTCCATGCCCCTTCCTACACTTATCAAGGGTATCAGAACTTGTCAGAGATTTGGGATGCATGGCTAGGCTTAAACCAGGTCCCAGTGGCTGTCAGCCTAGTACACACCTATGAACCTATGAACATAAGTAGGTAAAGTTCTCCACTAACCTGGTCAAAGTTCCCAGAGGCTGTAGGAATACCATCTCATGTCTTCCCTGAAAAGTGACCACTGGCCTTGTGGGACTAACCCAGACAACAAAATGTAAGTAAAATAAAACTATAATATAAAGTTGCACTGTTGATGCACAAATTATAAACCCCAATAAGCAGTTATCATAGAACTTATAGCCCATTTCTATTAAATTCTATTCAAACACACATTAAACTAAATCCAAATTATGTGTAAAGTCAGCAGCAAGGGTCAGAATGCATGTAGCAAAAACGAGTAATCATTTTCAAAATTTGATTAGACTTGCCTGAAAACTTTGTGTCGTTAAGTTTCAAGTTTGCTGTAATTTTTACAAAAAAATCTTCCTTTACTTCTACTGCCTATTGTATGATGTAATTACTAGAATCCAAAAAGTACCTGGCTCTGCACACCATTTGCAATTTTATAAATAGGCAGAGAATTACCTTTTAATAATATATAATTAACTGAATATACCTCAAGAAGAAAATGTTTATTATTTCTAGTATAATCCCTAAAATATATGTATAAGGATATATTGTGTTCAATATATTACCTAATATTCTAAGAACATGCAACCAAAAAAATATTTTTACTGTAAGGTGAAGTGATTTTGGAGGTGGCATTTTTGACTAACAGACAGTACATGATGCTAGACTATCCAACAAAAATAAATGTTATCTTGGATTTATTATTTTATGTATTAGGTAGTGTCATTCATTAAGATCCCTCCCATCTCTATTATCTTCAGACCACTCTGCACTAGAATTTACTATAATCATCGGAACAACTATCTATTATTGTAGTAGTTTTATAGAACACCACTCAGTTCATAGCATACAAGATTTAGATAATTTTGACTTTCAAGATAATCCTTCAACTATATGGCCTGAATTTTAAACAACTTGTTAAATAATTCTGAATTCCTGTAAAACAGTTAAATGTATTAGCCCAAAGCACGTTAAGACTCCTTGGTGGACTAAGAAATTACGTAAACAATTAAAGAAAAAGAAAGGTAAGTACAGTTTATGCAAAAATGTGTGTATCTTGTAGTATAAGGGAGCATTAAACAAAATATGGAGAGAACTTAAAATATCTATCAGGATTCAGGACCTGTGAAACTGCATAAGAGAATTCACTGATGAAGCATGTTCACCAAAACATGTTTTATGTTTATATTAATAGTGGCAAGTGTGTGCATAATAGAATAAGTCCTATACCGAGCGAGTGTGACATCATTGTTGACATTAAGGACAGTGCTTAACTACTGAATGTTTATTTTGCACCATTAGCTACTTTGAAGAGCATTCTTTTGGCTAATATTTTAATTACTGATGAGCCTTCAGCAATATGCCCTGAATTCTCTGAAGATATGATTAAATTTGCCCTGTATAGGATCAAAAAGAATAATTAGATCTGACTTGACTTAATAGCAAGCTGTTTTATTAACTGTCTTAAGGACCACTTAACACAGTAACCAAGTTATTTAACATGATGCTGGAAAATACTCAGGTTCAGGCTACCTGGAAGTCAGCTGATGTCATGCCAATATACAAGAACGGTGCACATTATGTTATCTCCAGTTGCTACCTGATTAGTTTGACCTCACTTCTAGACAAGTGTTTTGAAAGGTGCATACTCCAACTATTAACTAACAGTGGGAATGATTTTGCACTTGCAAATCTGAATCAACATGGATTTATTAGAATAATGTTCGACACTAACTAACCTATTAGTAACAGTTTTATGAAACAGTGCTGCACTTGATATTGTCATTAGCTCTAGCGTGTTATATTTGAACCTCTTCAAAGCCTTTGATAGCTTCCTCATACTGTAACAATGCAATCTTTAATAAGGTAGGAAAGTATTCCTTACATTATTGAATGGCTGATATGCTGGTTAAACAATAGGTGCCGATGTCTTAAGTTGAATGGACACTATTCCAGCTGGTTATTACTTTCTTCTGGGATATCACAGGCTTTGGTCTTGGTCCATGCATTATTTAACTATGTGGTTTCTTTATTCCCTATTGGTGTTATGTATTTGGTGTCCAAATATGACATCAGAATTGGTGGTCTTTTATCTTCCTTGTCTAATTTTCTAGTTTTCATTTCACATGTTCCTGGTGCATTTAGATGGCTAAACAAACATGGAATATGTAATAATTCTGCAAAAACTGGTGAAATGTACTTGGCATTTTTTGATCAGATCAAGAACATATCTTGTTTGTTATTGTGGTTCATAAAATCCCTGAATATAAGGACTTTGGAGTATAAATCAACTCAGACTTACAATATAAGAACATGAACTGCACTATCAATGCAAACGTCATGCATATTTTAGGATTATTATTATTATTATTATTATTAAAAGGTTTTGTTACTAGCTTTGTGGCTTTTCTGGTAAAATTATTCACCTCATATGTTAGGCCCATTAGTGAATACTAGGTCCTCTTTTTGCTCCATTCTAAAGGTGATCTGTCACTTTTAGAAAGTGTCCAAAGGAAGTTTACAAAAACAATACCTGATTGTAAAACATTTTCTTACATTGTCTACTAGAAAAAAAAATCAATCTATATTCAATAAATATTCAATAAGTTATTGTTGGCTGTGAGGTTGATTATGTACAGCATAAGTGGTTTATGTGATGAAGAATTATGGCTCTTATTGAATACTGACATTTTGCAGACTAATAAATCATATAGAGGATGTAATTATATTTCTTAAATGTAAAATGGCCTTGTACAGTAAATTTATATCTCTTGGCATTGCTCTGTACTGGAACAAAGCTGCCTTTGTATGACAGGCAGAGTAGTTCTTTCATTATTTTTAAGAATAAGTAAGATAATTGGTTTGGGGATACAATTTATTCTTGGGAGTTTGTAGCCTGTGTTCTGATGGGCAATGACCTCTACACAATATACAGATTGTGAAACTATGACATTCAGCCCTCTGCACATGAAATGTGGGCCTTCTCTTCCCTTACAGTAAAGTGTATGTGTTTGACCCTTTCTTAATTCAGTTACTACACAAATTTCTAGTAGTGTGCATATAGCTTTCAGCTCCATCTTCAGGAATTAGCTACAATTTCAGCAGTATTTGGTTGATAGTACGTAATACAGAAAATCAACTTGGCTCAATCTCTTTCGTGGAAAATTTTCCAAAAAGGAGAACAATAAATAAAATCAGAGCTAAAGCTGGCATGTTGAATTCATAGGGTCTGAAGTACATTTGAAGAAGAACAATAATTCAAGGATTTTTTTGTTACCTGCAGTATTCCAGGCTATCAAAACAGTATGGGATGGACATGTACCTGAAGAAAGAGTACCTTCATTATACTGGGACAGTGAAAGAGCGAGGGGTCCTTTATCTCTTGACAGCCTTACGTCAGGTAAGAGTTAGTGTCTAATTTTAATACTGAAGAGGTATCCTGCACAGATCTTGCCTGTGTATTTACACAAGGGCCAGAAGTGTAATATTAAGAGACATTCTGCATGAAACCTACAGCATTATATGGTGAAATATACTAAATTAGTAGTTCAAGGTGCTGTAAAAAAAAAAATGTTACGTGAAGATCACAGTATTATAGGATGAAATTCACTAGATCAGTAGTTCTGAATGTTATAAAAGAGAAATGCCATGTCAAGATCACATTCTTATAGGGTAAAATGTATTAAATTAGTAGTTCAATGTGTTGTAAAGGAGAAACTCTATGTGAAAATCACAGTATTAAAGAATAAATTCACTAATCAGTATTTCAGGGTGCTATAAAAGGGACATGCCACATTAAGATCACAGTATTAGATGGTGAAATATGCTAAATCAGTAGTTCAATGTGTTGCAAAAGAGCAATGTAATGTGAAGAATGCAGTATTATAATATTAAATGCACCAAACCAGTAGTTTATATATGTCATTACAGCAGTTCAGTACAGAAATGTTATTCAAATTAATGTACTGGCAGATATGCCCTTTAAATCAGTCCTCCAAAATGCTTAGCACCATCAATAAATTAAAATTATTTAAGTGCTACTCTTCCCACACAAACACAAATGCTCATGCACACACTTACACACACTTACACACACACACACACACACACACACACACACACACACACACACACACACACACACGCACACACACGCACACACACACACACTCATGCACGTACACAGGCGCGCACGCACACTCACACACGCATGTACATATACAGGCGCGCGCGCCCACACACACACACGCATGCACATACACACGCACACACACGCGCACACACACACAATTAAAGGCACTGTCTGGAGTACTTTACATAGCTCACCCACTTGCCAGGTTCTGGGCAGTTTACATGGTTATTCTCATGAGAGTTATGGCACCTCTTCCTTCTCATCATGTAGGGCACTTAGATAATAAGTAGTGAGATTTTTTTAGGAAGGCAATCCTTGAACAAACCACAAATGTGTGAATTGTACACAGTTCTGTGATGTTAGGTTGTAACAATACCAGAAAAATGAATGTACAATTCATTTGCTCCCAATGAAAACTGCATGACTGCATTAAATATGCCATTCATGATGAGGTGTAGTGTCCCAGAGTTGATATATTTTTAGGGGTTGTGTTGGACAAGCAAACTCTGCATTGGAGGTGCAAGGAACTCTATCCCCGTCCCCAGTTTATACTTAGTTATACTCATGTCCTTACAAGATTTTCAGTGTACTTTAATGTTGACAACCGCATGAAAGAAACTCATACACATATGCTTTGATTAAATAAAGTAAACCCATTTTTAGATATCAGAGTATATTATTTTTCTGCAGATACATTTGCATTATGCTGTGCTGTCATATACCTAGAAATACAAATAAAAACTCGGGACTTGCCACATCAAGTTATTTTCATTAAGTTTGAGTCCAGGTGTCACTCAGTAGACAGCCCTGAAGAAATCTATTCTCTAACAGTTTAGTTCTTACAGTGAAAGACTTTTTGTGGATGCTCCTACTCAGCCAGCATTGTAGCTTTTTGTGTGTTTTGCATATATTTTGACTTAACCCCACTACTCCCATTTCTTGGTATTTGTACATGTATAATGTTTCTTTTGTTTTGACTAATTCAGATAATTCAGAGCTTCTTCTATTGAATCAGTGCATAAATTCAGAATTTTCTGAATTCATCCACTTTATAATGGGTGCATGTTAAAATGTGGTAGTTGAAGTTGGTGCTGTTTTATTTATGGCAGCTCAAACATAGTGGTGAGTCCTTTTGAAAAAAGTATTCCATGTCCTGGCAGATGTGATTATTCCTAGCAAACTGCCCCTCTTGTGAAGCTTTCTATAAGAGGCAGCTTAGCAAGCATATCCAGGAACATATTTATAATATTAAAAGTAAGAATTCAAAAACTGCTTTAATCAAACATGAAAGAGTGGGGTCTATATTATAACATCGAAGTCTAAAAACATCGAATGTTATAATATCGACCCCATTCAATCGAAACACCAGAAAACCGAACAGTCAGAATAGCGAATTTTTTCCCAGGGAAAAAAATCGCTGTTCCAACAAACATACACACAACTCAAGCACACCAAAATAAATAATCCACACACATACACTTCACAAAACCCTACACTAAACCAGACATACACCACTAGCTACCTACTTACCTTAACCCAACCATAACCCTAAGGTCCCTAACTATCACACACTCACCTTACCCGCTACCTAACCCTAACTCACCTACCCCACCCTAACCCTCACATCCACACAATCGCACATTTACCTGACCCTCTCCCTAACCCTGACTCACTTAACCCACCCCTAACCCTAAAGTCTGTCACTACCACATACTCACCTCACCCGTGCCCTAACCCTAAAGTCCCTAACTACCGCACACTCACCTTACCCCAGTCCATCCGCTCACTTACCTTAACCCGGTCCGTAACCATTGCACCACACTTACCTGAACCCAATCCGTGATTTCCGTTCATTCACTTCCCTAAACCCGGTCCGTACCCATTGCACCACAGTGTTGTAAATAGCGAAGCCGCGGAACGGACCACTGAAATCTTACCCTAGGTAAAATTTCGATGTTCCGAGGCTTCGCTATTGTCAGCTTTCGCTTTAAAGGGTTCGATATTATAACATTTAAAGTTTTTGAACTTCGATGTTATAATATAGACCCGAAAGAGTGTGTCAAAATTTCCAAATGTTTGTATTTTTTTGTACTGGAAAACATACAATCTGGAGTTAGAGAAGGACCATAGGAAACAACTTTAGACTATCAGGAAAATGCTGTAGCAGCTACGTTTAAATGCCATTCAGTCACCCAGTTTAAAGGGTAAGGTATCAATCAACAGCATCTTAAATACAAGAGCAGCCAAGCTTTAAATTAATTCACTTCATTTTAATGATCTGTAGTAATATTCAGTTTTTAGAAAATGTATATTTTAATATAGTTTGAGAGGTAATTTATTAATACATTGAATACATCTATCAATATTTGTATTTTATAACATTATTTTATTTATATGTATTTAGTTATATTTTTACTTGTCAGACAATAAGATCTGTGGAGGTTGTTTATAATTTGTTACAATTAGTTTTTAATGTTGGATTCATAACTGTATTGCATAATTAATCATGTGACTTAAATGATATATTTACAGACAACTTGTGTGTGCTTTTTAGATGTTTCGGAAGAGGTCCTAACAGAATGAGAACGAATGTGTTAAAATAAGCTCTATAAACATTTTTTTCTCTTGTGTGAAATTATTCAGTGTGTATTCTGGATTTTGGTTATTTTTTTACACACTGTTTGGAGAACTCTTTGAAACTAAATTTCATAGACTTTGTGGTTGAATTTAAAATCATATCGTCCCTGTCACTTAAGTCTTTATTGTTTTAATGGATGTTGTTTCCACCATCCAAATGTTTAAATCATTCTGTTCTTATTATCCCATGGCTATTACTACTGACTTGACCCTATACTATAGCCATCAGGACTGACCATCATTTTCTTTGCACAAATGTTTTGGAATTGTTGGTGGACTATACAGAATCCTACTGCCACTCACTCCTAGCCCCCCGCCTACTTCTTCCAACACCAAAAGCACTACTCCAACTTGGATAATCTGGGTCATAGTCAGGGATTTATCCTTCAAATTTACAGAGCCAGTGGACTGACCTCAGTTTAAATTGATTCTAGCTCCACAATGTACTGGGATGGATCCCTGACTGTGACCCAAATGGCCTGAGTTCATTTAGTAGCCTTGGCCTCTGGAGGAATGGGTACAGCAGTGGGAGTGTGGATAAGTAACATGTATTGGTTTGCCCATCCTGGTGAGGACTGGAGGTTTCTGTTTATGATTAAATGCTTCCCACTGGAAACCAATAAGCATTTTCCAGTCAGGTAAAAAACTATCATTCAGTTAATCAATGAGAGTGGTTTAATGGATGTGTTACCATGCATGGTAATTCATACAATGTCACATACCTGCACTGCTCCATTTAGGGTATTTCTTCATATTGCTTACCTAAAAATCCCTCTCCCCCACAATAATTTGTATGATGCTCACCTCCCTTCTTTCAATCTATGAATGCTGGGTCAAACACATCATTAAAGGAAAAGCCAGTAAGGCCACAATATCCATAAAGAAGAGAGGTCATCTGTCGTAAGGCTTATTGCAGGATCTTGCCACCCCTGCAAAATGAAACAAACGAGTTCATGGGGTCTATTGAAAATGTTAGTGAAGGAGGACAGGGGGGTCAAAACAAAATTAAATTGGTTAGGCCCTAGTAAGCCACAAAAAGGATGAAAGGGGCACAAACTGTCTGAGGGTATAATTGACATTGATGAAGATTAAGTTTGATCAAAGTGTAGGTATCTGACACACCATATCATGGCTGCTGAAATGAATGCATTTAGTAGCGCAACTTGTATCACATAAATTATATAAGTTCCTTAATACAGTTCAGAATTACCTTGGAACATCTTGGTCTTCAGTTTAAAAAAATCTTTTTTGGCCTTCTATTCCCCTTTTTGAGGTATCAAAATTGGGTTGAAGGGACTGCTATTCTGGGGAACAGCCTACAGCACCAAATAATCCAGTCATGGTTCAAAACCATGCAACATGAGGAATGGAAAAAAATGAAAATTTTATAGAAGCTTTAAAAATGAGTCTACTTTGAACAGTTGACATCAAACCCACCAAAGTAAACTGTGCATGCCTGCTGAAGGCAAAATAACTGTCCTCTTTTTTACAGAGTACAAGTTCCGTTGTACCACCCCCCACATGAGGAACATTTCCTTCTTTCCCCCTTCACATACCATTACAAACATTTACTTGTTTCATAGTTATGCAAGTGGAGGGAGAAGAAAAACACCCTGAAAAGGAAAAAGGAACACTAGCTACATATTATGTCAAGTAATAGAAAATACAGTTGGGGATAGATACCTTCGGGAAAATGGGATGAGGAAAATAATTGTCAACTAGTTAGCTGTTAAATGCATGTAGGAAAAGCATTAAAAACTGGGCTTTGTTGAACAAAGGAATTAAAATATACCAGAACAATTAATAATAGGTACTGGTAGAAACAGAAACATTGCAGAATAATATGAATTATTATGACTATTATTATTATTATTATTATTATTATTATTATTATTATTATTATTATTATTATTATTATTATTATTATTATTATTATTATTATTATTATTTCTTTGGTGGTAGAAGACGTAGGAGAGACTGAAACCTAGAAGTAATAACGATGAATTATGGGCTAAGGATGGCAGTATTCAGCTTCCAGAGAGTAATAATAATAATAGTAGCAGCAGAATTAAGCGGATCATTTTCAAATATCATTGAGTATTAATCATCACAGAAGGATGAGAGATGTCTCAGCTACCAGGTCTCAAGCATAGCACATACTTAGAAGTAATGTTCCCGAGTACCAAACAGCATTAATACTAGCAGAGCAAATCACCAGATAAGAAGGCGCATAACTGAAGGTATCCAAAGTTTCAATGGAAGCCACAGAGTCTGAGTACTTGAGATCTAATGAAGTAGAATAGGATTTAAGTACAGCAGAGAGTGAATTAATGGTGAGCATTAAGTACTGTAGTATAATATAAGACTGCGAGTATCGTGGAGTAAAGTTACTGCAGATTCAGACAGTGGCTCTCATTTGCAGGTAGATCTGAGGCAAGGTTAAGGTTGGGAATGGGTTAATAAAGCATGAGATAAGGGGTACTGGTGAGGAAATGAACAGGGCTACCCTACACATTCAAGACAGTATTAAAGAAAGTGAAAGTAGCAAACATATAATACCTCAGAATTTGAATTTCAGGTAGGAGAGCAGATTCATTTCATGAAGCATCAAAGGTGGAAAGTAGCTGAGAAGGAAGGGATACCAAGAACCATGAGTACTGCTACCAAAGAAGGCAGGGTGAATTAAAAAGCCAGTACCTCATAGCAAAGGAGTGTCTTCTATGGGGAAAGGGATAAGGAATCATTTTACAAACAACAAACACGCATCATATTTGTTTTTGTTGTTAAAGCTATAAACATTTTTAACAGTCTCACTTCATGACACTAATAAAAATCCAGAAAATCTCCACAGTCCACACAACTGCATGCTATGAGACTATCAGTAAGCCAAAAATTAAAACCAAAGGTGACATATATGACCCGGCTATACTGATCAACTCCTTTTAATCATTTTCTAAATCTTTGTGAATGATTTTTTTTTTCAGTTTCAGTCCTGCTTTTTGGCATTGCAAGTTAGGTTAACTGCAGAAATACTTGGCTTAATCATCATCATTTCCAATTTAATTTAGAAATATTCTAAAATATCTTTATAATTATTACAGGACCAGCAGAGAAAGGGTGTCATTGTGGCATCTGACAGTAACTTTGCCATGGCTGTGGCCTATCATGCAACCGAACTCCACATCCCAATTTTTGTCATCATGTCTACCAACACATGTCCAATGCGAGGGAAGATGTGCCGGGAGTATGGTGCCATGGTCATCTTGTACGGCACAACAGAGAAGGAAACCCAGAGCCATGCAAGGAGACTTGCCAAAGAAAACTGCTATCTCTATCTAGAAGAGTAAGTGCATATTATTGAAATAACATAAAACATACCATTAAAAATTACTAGCATGTATTATATATCATGCAAACAGTAACTTGGTAAATAATGTTTAGAGAACAACAGTTGTAATAGTAAACCATAACAGATGTATACCAATAATAAATTATGATGAAGATAAGTGGTGGGGGGAGAGAGAAATACAGTCCATTAGTACCGGTATAGGCTATATAGTTTGCAACTGTACTGTTATATACTCTACAGGTCTGTCCTTCCTTTATGTATAACAGTGCCTATAGCTGCTGTAGCAGGTACATACCTCTCAATCTATCCACATGGGACAGTATGGGTCGAGCTGTAACGCCTACAGGTATACAACTACAGAGGACTATTATATGTCAGGTGGACCTATATGACTATCAAGGTGTACTGTGGACTGATGTAGTGTGACTGTGCTATTCACATAATCATGTCGATAGATCTGTGACAGAGGGATTAGGCAACAGTGATTGCAGTCCTTGACAGCGTGACACTTCAGAGACATGTTTTGTGTACAGTACAGAAAGTAAACAACTATCATACCATCCTTGGCAGGCATTGGGTTAGACTGTTAGCAAATATACACAGAAGCACCTGGCCCACAACCATACCAAGATTACACATTTTATTTACTGTAATATATTTAATTAGTATTGTACTTGTTGCCTTTATTTTCTGACGTCTTATCACATTCCTGATCAATGCTGTTAACAATTTGTTACTTCTAAATACACAAATTATTAACCCATAATAAGGGCTACTGCACTCATTTACCTGTAATTCCTGTGGTGAGAAAATCTGTTAACAATACATAACTGATTCAGTAATATTTATTAGTACTTGTCACTGGATTCAAACCCTGGTCTGTGTGTCACAAAATGTATATCAGACACAGTATTTAACAAACTGAGCTACTGAGCCACTGCTGATTATTGACTGCCTGATAATTGCCTAGAGCTCACTTGGAAACACAATTTGACCTTGTAATAGTAGTACAGTTTTATACAAGACTGCAGTGACAGTTGAACACACATGCATGAGAATCGTGCATGACAGAGATACTAGGTAAACTGTACATTAATACATAGAATGCAGGTGTAGACAATAAACTCTTAGTGGGAGAAAATATCTGTTATGTGTACAAACCATATCGGAGTATTGGGTTGGCTACCTGATCTATATATAGTTGCAGATAGTATATTTGCAGTCTACAGCTATTACACTTTCATACTTGCCTGCAGCGCCGTACCTCAGAGCAGGAATGGATATAGCTGAAATGCTACAGTTAACATAAGACAAACTTGATATACACAATATACCTTGGGTGTTCTACGTATTGCTTCAGATGTTAGTGCAGAACATTTCACAATGCATATAGCTTGTAATACAGCTCTAAATCCGCAGTTTAGTATAACACTCTTTCTTAGCTAACCGTGAGTCAGTTAGTGGTATTCTTTTTGTCATTATTTCAGAGCAGATGTCACACTCGATTTCATGAACAACAGCACGACATACACACATATTGCACATAGCCTTATTAGGGGTACCTTCATGCAGTTATTGTCATATTTTTGAGTCTTTATTAAACAACATTTGGGATAATGCAGGTGTTGCAATACAGCTGTAATTCCACAATTATTGCAGTAGAATATTTATTTCATAAATATTATCAGGTTTAATGCTTTAATCTTTATTGCACTATACTTTGCAGTAGACAGTTATTGCAGTTCAGCCTTATGTCCACATTCATTACATTACACAAATCTGATCAGTATGTAGCTACCGGCAGTGACTGTATTACTCTATCTTGTGTATTTGACTATAGATTGCAAATTAATCTGTACTCACCACACTCATGGTGCAACCAGGCCAGGCACCCTGCATGGGCTTCTAGGTTGCGAGATCTCTCCTCTGCAGCTGTAAGGAGAGAGGCACACCATTATGCGTACCTGTCTAGCACACATTCAGATTAGGTATTGGTGAAACAATGCTAAGAGTACATACTAACTTGTGGGGCATTCACGTCCCAAACATCCTGGACCCAGGTGTTCAGAAGTCCCTTCTTCTACTGCTTCAGATCATTGAAATGTTGATGGACCTGCTCACCTGTGTGGGGGATACCTGTTGCACTGGTGAGATCATGTGCCAGCTGGTCCCAGGCCTCTGACTTATACTCTGATACCTGGTACTGGCCCTGCAACAGCCAGACATCATGGTATTTCATTAGGAATCCAACCATGACCCTGGACTCCAGAATGCCCCACCGCTTCATCCAGAAGTGCGCACCCTCTCCAACATCTGTCATAGTTCCTGCACGGTTCAAACTCCAACAGGTTTAAAGGCCATTTTAAAAATTCAGCGTGTCGCTTGGCACTGAGCAAACTGGCTTAGCTGAGCTCAGCAATGCTTAAATTGCCAGTGCTTAGCAATGCTTAGTGGTGCACAAATAAGCTTAGCTGAGCTGAGCAGTGCTTAGACTAGCAAATGCTGAGCAGTGCTTTGCACCGATTAGCAGTGGGAAAACCAGCTAAGTGGTGCTAAAACATTCCTTGTTTAAGCAGTGCTTGACAAGTCTTAGCTGGGCTTAGCAGAGCTTAGCTGAGCGAAGCAAAGTAGGATTTAAAAATAATTGACATCATTTGTATTTGCAAAATAAATGCTTAATAATCTGTTTATTCAAACCCTGCACCTACTGCACATAAGGCTGTCAATCTAACCATTTGGCTATGTGGTCGTGCTGAACTCTACTATATTTTTACATATACATATACCTCTCTACTACATTTAAGCATGGCTGATTACCACGGCACGCCATGCAAACCCACTCAGCTATGCTGAAACTTGACCTTTGCATTCATAATTAAATGTATCCCATTTCTATTTTTAGATGTCTGGCATGTGTCAATTGCTGTGCACCATGCCACACTGTGCAAGCATAAAAAAATATTAAATTTAATACGTATGCATACATTGATATACTGCACTTTCACAGTGCAGGGGGGTGTTACTCATCTCCGGACACAGTAACACACTCTCTACACTGATTCAATAACTGTGTTACATGCTTCTCCCTTAGCAATGCACCATCATTAATATGAATGGCGCACTACCGAGGTGGTACCACGTACACAGCCACGGCACCTTTCGTGTAGGCTTTATACTATGCCTGCATGGATTTTATTAAATCTGGGAGTGAGATTTTTGAATACAATTTTATTATATCTCCAGCATTCAGTATCTCGTGTGTTGTATATTTTGACGATCTTATTAGGAGTCCATGAATACATTTCCATGAAAATATCTTCCAGAAAAATGAGAAAGTAGTTAACTTAGAACACATCATGATTAATTTGTATCATTAATTTTATTATTATCATTATGATGAATGAATAACATATTTTCCATGTATTTCCAATTACCATTATGAAGTTATGCATTAATTAGCTAAAACTAACTTGTATAATCTCAATAGTTTTCTACCTGCATCTGGAAATTACTTGTACAAAATAATCCAACAAATGAAAAACAACTCTCAATCACTGATTGAAAATTCTTGTATATAGTTTCTACTATTTTGTATTAATATCCAGCCATTCAGATTTAGGTTATATTAGCTGATAATGTTATCTATAAAAATAATTTTATGGCCCTTTGACCATTCGAGCCAAAATGATAAGTTTCATTGCTTTAAAGGAAGCATTGTATTCAAATCTGGGCCATCTAGAAAAGTAGGAGTATAAGCAGCGGGAAAGACTGAAAATATCCAGTGTTTCATTCCTATATGCCTGTGTAGAAACTTTTTGAATGTTGCCAAATTATTAATAAATAAGAAACTTATATTTTAATACTAACAATATCATGTGCATTTAATGAAGTTCTCAATTTAGAATCTACAAATATGTATTTATGAATGTGGTTCCATCCGTCCCCATAGTTAAGATCTAACCACTGAGAGTCTTCTTTTGGCTTTTCCCAGTTAGGGGTCGCCACAGTGGAACTCCAGTCTGCTAATGATTAGCAGTCGATTTTTATGGTGCCGAGGTGCCAGCCCAACGCCCAACCTTCAAAGAAGGCACGCCCATTCACGCATGTCTTTTGAACGCACTCGACCCCAGGGAGGACATGCAGACTCCACACAGAAGGCGCTCCAGCCGTGAATCGAATGGGAGAACCTCTTGCTGTGAGGCGACAACACTACCACTGCACCACCGCGGAAGGTAAGGTCTAACCACTGAGATATTGTCTTAAAAACAGATGCTATGAATACGGCTTAATATCAGGGAACTGTATTCGTCCTGCAACACAAGACTTAATATGATGCTTCAAAGCAATTATGGGTTTATTCAGGTGCTATAAAACATTTTCATTATTCAGGTGCTATAAATCACTTTCCCTCACTCAGATATAACCTCTAACTACACTTATATCCACTCTATAACTCATGAAACCTTCTTCTCCCTTACCTATATCCCCTTGTCTTCCTCGTAGTTGTAAACTGTATTCTGTCAGGTGACAAACTAAATGTACTGTCGAGACTTAAGAATATCTAAGACTTGTTGTACTGTATTTGTACTTTATTGATGTGTTAATCTCATCTCTCATGTATCAATTTTTGTTGATTAATCTCCTAAATTGCTTTACTGATCTCTGCTAGACTGTAAGTAGATACATATAAGCTGTATAGTAAACTTTTTCTTTGTTGTACTAGACATGTATTAGTAAAAATGTACTTTGCTGAAGCTTTTCTCCTCGGGCCTCCATTGAAAATGGACACTGTTGTCCAGTCGGACCATCCCGGTAAACAAACGTTAAATAAATAAATAAATAAATTTACAAGTATTGTATTTAATTTTGTTATGATTTCCCTAGAAATAACAAAATATTTTGAATTATATATAACTACTTTGGCAGTATAATCATCTTAATCAGCTCCAGTCTATTGCCAGAGAAAAAGTAATATCTATTCCACTTTTGGGTTAAATTAAGAAAATTTTGTCAAAACATGTATGTACCATATCTCCTAAGCTTTCAGCAAGTGTGATACCTAAATATTTCCCCTTTTTTTATTCATATAAATATTTAATTTATGATTCATGTTACCCAAACCTTATGATGTATCAATATTACATCTTTTGATCTGGATTAAACTTCAGTTCAGAAATTTCTTTAAACTTATTTAAGGAGATCAGAAATTAAGATAAATTAAGATAAATATCATCTATTGTCAGTAAAATATCATCAGCAAATATTTGAATTTTGAAGTGACATGAAGATGATATTTTAAAACCTTTTAGATTTTATTATTATATCTTATGAAATTTGCAAAATGCGCAGGATAAATACTAAAAAAATCAAAATTATTGTTTAAATTGAAAGCATACTATTCTACTGTTCATCACCTTCTAGCAATTTTTATCTACCTCATTATGGCTTTAATTCCAAATGTAGGACAGAAATATCTCTGATGGCCCTTGCCAACTGTGTCAGGACTGAACAGTATAGGGAGAGAGAGACTACTTGTTATTGTTTTCTTGGATCTTTGAAAAGCATTTGATATTGTCAGTCACTGTCTTCTGATAAACTGCCTCTTTATTTTTGGCATTCATTCTTGCTGTATCTGTTGTTTTTTTGTGTTTCTATAGCAATACAGAAAAAAATACACAAGAGGGATACTTTCCTTTCTTTACCTAGAACCATGCAGCAAGGCATCACCCAAAGTTCTATACTAGGACCAATTTTGTTTGCCATTTTTGTCAGTACATCTACTTTTATTGTGTGGAATTAACCTTTTACAATATAAGGATGATTTCACCCTTTTCAGTTGTTATGCCATAGTATAAAAAGTCTATTATACAACGACCCCCCATTAATATTCAAAAACGTGCACACTGATTGGTCAGCGTGCACGTTGTAAATCTGAGTTATAGTAATGGGAAAAGGTCCTGTCGCCCGGACTTTTTCCATTACTACAAGTCTTTTTTTTTTTTTACAACAACGGAAAACGCAAGATCTCCGTTGCTTCACACTGTCTCGCTATGTTAAATGAGTTTAAAATAGCGAGACAGCTTTAAAAAAAGCAACAGAGATTCTCCGTTGCTTTTTTTAAAGCTGTCTCGCTATGTTAAACCCATTTAACATAGCAAATTGTAAAAAGCAACGGAGATCTTGCTTTCTCCGTTGCTTTTGCCCACAGCTCTGATGTACTGCATGGGCATACGCATGCGCAGTACATCAGAACTGCTGCAGAATACCAGACAGCTGCGGAAGGGCAGCAAGGAGGCATTATACAATGCCATTATTTAAGAAAAGTAATTTTTTTTTTTCTTAAATAATGTCATTGTATAATAGCAATAACCCACACCTGGGTGTGGGTAATACCCACGGTTGGCTTTGTCTGGCCACTCGGGCTTCACCCTCGTGACCAAACCACACCATCCGTGGGTAAATCCAGCATTACCCACACCCAGGCGTGGGTTATTGCTATAGTAGTGTATGTAGAAGGCTTTCGGTGTTCTACAACAATAGCCAAGTCATCCATTCTCTTGAACCCCAACAAATGTAACCATATCCTCTTCACACAGACCCACTCTGCTTCTAAAGCACACCTGTTCCCAACTCACTACACTTGAAAATATCACTTCCCCCAGTTGTTCCCTCATTAAGATTCAATAAATTTCAGGACACACTATATCATGCCACCATGTATATCTGCTCAAACCTGACATCAGACCATGAGTTATTAAACCAGTTCTACTACCAAAACGTCTGTATAGCCAAACACTTCTTACCCACTTATCTAATGTTGATATGAGAAACTAAAAGAATCCTACCTGACATTAGCCAAATTTGCAGAAACAACTACAGACTCAAACAAACTCCACTGGCAGTGATGAATATCCACAGATAAAAGATACATTTTTAAAGTTTTTTTCATTCTTTAATTTCATTAGAACTTCATCTCATAAAGTTCTCATGAAATTAAAGAACAAATGCGCTTAAAAATTAATCTTTTGTCTGTGGATATTCATTGCTGCCAGTGGAGTTTGTTTAAGTCTTCAGTTTTAAGTTTTGAGTTGGTGTTGCAGTGTTTTTATAAGCTTTTTACTTATTTTTCAACTATATTACTTTTCCACTATGAAAGCACAGAACTGGTCTTCTCTGTCCGTTTACATAAAACTCTCTCAGCTAAGTATTACTTGCAGGCTTATATACAAAAACTTTAACCTCTTTCTACAGCCTGTTAGTTTTAAAAGAGTACCACTCGGATAACAATGTGCCTTTCATGCTATTCACTTACAAGTGTTGAAATCTAATAACTGCTTCAACTGCGTCATTTTCTGCTTCTTTGATCTCCTTTATACAGAAGGTTTCATCTTTATCTACTGTGAGATCTTATAGAACACCACTGCTAAGGCAGCTCCTGCATATACAGTCTCACACAGTACCTTTCAAATAACTGGTTTTCAACCACAGCCTTTGACTTGAAGCCCTTCTCCCCTACTCACATTTTGATCCCATGCCCCCCTTTCTTGCCTCCCTGTCCATGCCCAGAAGTCACCCATTTCATTCTCCTTCTGAGTACCCTATTATTACTCTGAGTACCCTATTCTTACTCTAAGTACCCTATTCTTACTTTTCACTGCTCTACTCAGTCTTTTCAGACCTTCTTCTTTAATCCCCTCCATACTAACAGTGATTCCCTCCTTGTCTCTCACGTTCTTCCTTCCCTGGTCCCTTTCTGCTCTAACCTTAGGAAAATTGCATCTAATTTTCTGCAGTTAAAGAACCTTCTACTACCATTTATCCTTTTTCTTCTACTGACTTTCCCACCAGTTCTTCTACTGACTTTCCCACCAGTTCTTCTTGAAGAACTGTTGTAATCAAATACCACTGTCCTATTACCCTAAACCTTGTTCTCTTGTATCTCTGTCTTTGTTACTAATATATCTTCACTTCTACTCCTCCATATTTTCCATTGTGTATTCTTGGAATTTAAAAGATGCAAAGCTTTCAATGCTAATTCAGCACCTCCTCACAACCCTACCATGAGTATCTACTCATTACTTTATAATATGCTTTTCTCCACCCCTAATTATGAGTGTGTGTGTGTGTGTGTGTGTGTGTGTGTGTGTGTGTGTGTGTGTGTGTGTGTGTGTGTGTGTGTGTGTATACATATATCTATATATATATATATATATATATATATATATATATATATATATATATATGTATATGTATATGTATAGGGTCTACTTTGTTTTATCGAAATTAAACTTACTCAAAAAAAAAACACAAGATGACTTCACCGAAGACTTAATATTCTGAAGTAATGAATCACTGATAATTTTTACAGGGAAATGAACCACTTGGGCACCAGGATACAATAAAAAAAACTAAGCAAATTAAACACATGCAACTGGTGGCCTTCCCTCACAACACCCCCAATGTGGGGGGCTGACAGCCGCCCACACCCCCCTAACTAAATAAACCAACTCCAAGATCGCACTACACTGGGGAAAAAGGCAAAGTTCACCTTGGTTGCCAAGTGGTTCGTTTCTCTATAAAAAATATTGGTTATTTGTTGTTTCGGAATATTACGTTTTCGGTGAAGTCATCTTATGTTTTTGAATTTTGGGTAAATGTAATTTCACTGAAACAAGGTAGACCCATATATAAACAGGGTCTATATTACAACACCAAAAAGACCGGTGTTCTAATGGCTTAAAAATCGAAAATGCCATACCTCAAAGTCACTTTTGTAGGGGGCTGCACCCCCCACACCCCCCACTAATTATATATACGAACTCCAAGATCACACTACAGTGAAGAAAGGGCAAATTTTCCAGTCTTCACTGTACCACAATCTCACAAAAAACACAGCTGAATGGTATTTCCGGTATTAAAGCCATTCGATCTTCAACCTCTTCGATTTCATAATAGGAACCCATATAAACATCACTGATTTAGGTAGACCCATATATAAACATTATTGATATAACTAACTAAATCTTTTTGGGATGTTGACAGAGAAGACATTGGGCCGGATTCACGAAGGCTTGCACGGAGTCTAAGAGTAGTGTAAGACTCCATGCAGCCTTCGCGATCCAGGAACAGCCCAAAGTCCGTGTAAGAGTCAGGCTAAAACGGCTCTTACACGGAGTGGGCGTGGCTAAGCTAATCAGCCCACTTGCAGCTGAATAGCATGCAAATGAGGCTGATTAGCGATCCAGGAAGCCAAGAACAGCCCGTGTAAGAGCCGTGTTAGCTGCAGAAATGTACTCAGTTGACAACTGAGTACGTTTCTGCAAACACGGCAATGGAGCCATGTCAGCTCCAAATAAAGGGTGCACATGTTATAGGTAGCATGCCAATGGCCAAATATGTGGCCATTGGCAAGGTAACCCCATGCAAAAATATTAAAAATATAATTTTTTTTTTTGGCAATTGCCGATGTGTAAACCCAGCGCAGCCCAGCAAGCGGGCTGCGCTGCATAGAACATAAAAATGAAGGTTTTAAACCTACAAATGTAGGTTTTATGCAATACATGGAATGTCAATGGAGGGACCAGCAGAGCAAAACCAACATGGCCACCGTGTAGTGGTTGTCAAGGGGGGAAGCTAAGTCTAAGAGATGTAACTAAGCATTAGTAGGCAATCTGATGCAAATGAGTGTAAGGATACTGAATTCCACTGTCACATAGCAAATGAGCACATTCTGAGTAGTGTAAGAGTTACAGAAGGGGGAGGAACAGAGTAGGAGATAGGTGACATCACAGGGGGGAATGGTAGAAAGGGACGGAGTTCATTGGAGGGTAGAGTTACATGACAGATGTCAGACAGATATCAAGGAAGGAGGTGTGCCACTAAGTAAACATGAGAAAGTCAAGAAATGGAAGGTGTACACTGTTGCCTACACCAAAGTTTCTTGCTGGATGTGTATGCGCACGTGTGCGTGCCACGAAGCGCGAGTAAGGCGGTGTGCGCGTGTGTAAGACAGTGTGCGTGCGTGTAAGGCAGACTGAGCATGTGGGAGCGTGTTGGTAGATGTTTAACACCGTTTGCTTGGCGTGCACGCGTTGTAATCCGAATAAGCAGATCAAAAACTGTGTAAGTATGTGTGCGCGCGTGTAAGCCACTGTGAGCGTGTTTCTGCTGGTTTGCACACGGCTCCACCCTGAGGAAAAAGAGAGGAAAAAGGAAGCAACAGATGTACTAGGAAGTTAGCAGGGAATACTGCTGGAGCTAGCAGGTGAAAACAATTAGATGCAGGCAATTACACAGGCAGAATACTAGGCCAGCCCAGCACTTAAAACCCTGCAAACAGCAGTGCAGAATGTTTCTCTCAAGAGACACTGCAAGACAGGAGTTAAGTTATCAGAAGTGAAAACTGAAATAGCTGAACTCACAGCAGAAATGTTAGGGGCTGCCATAGCTGTCATAATGAGACATAGGCGACTTGCTGAGGGTGGTGACAATGCAGATGGTGCCAGACAACCTGCAGTGAGGAGACGGAGAAGAGTGTACAGGCCCAGGGTCACCTACCACGGGTTACATGAGCTGGAGATAGTAGAGCGCTATAGAGTGGACAGAGACCTCCTGCAGCAAATAGTGGAGCTGTGCAGGCCACGCCTCACATACAGAACCAACAGAGGGGAACCCATCCCAGTGGAAACCAAGGTATGTGTTGGCCTAAGAATACTAGCAACAGGTACCTTCCAGAGACCAACTGGCGATATGATGGGGATATCACAGGCATCAGCTTCCAGGGTACTGCACCAGTTCCTGGATGCCATGTCAGCACATGTCAGTGATCATGTATACTTCCCCAATGCCCGTGAGGTATTGGCCAGCAACATGCATCTCTTCCAGCAAATAGCGGAATACCCTGAGGTAGTGGGTGCAATAGACTGCACGCACATACGCATCAAAGCACCTGCCGGTGGCGGGGTAGGGCATACATCAACCGCAAGGGCTTCCCTCCATCAACTGCCAGGTCGTGTGTGATGCCCAGGGCATAATAATGAATGTGTGTGCTGGCTGTCCTGGGAGCTACCACGATTCCCACATCTGGCATTTGACGCAGCTGTACCAGACATTTGCCAATGGGGACATCCCGCACGGACACCTAGTGGGGATGCAGGATATGCACTGGAGCCGTGGCTGATGACACCCATCAGAAACGCACACACACCTGAACAGGAACGCCATAATGAGGCACACGCACAAACACGTAATGTAATAGAGCGTGTGTTTGGGCTGCTCAAGTCACGGTTCCGGTGTCTGGACACATCCGGTGGAGCCTTGCAGTACACACCAACTACATGTACCCAAATTGTCATGGTATGTGCTATGCTACATAATATGATCTTGCGAAAACAGCTGCAGCAGGACCAGCATAGGGCTGGGCCAAACAGCCCCCCACCATCGCCAAGGCCACCACAGGCACAGCGTGACTCGGAGGAGGAACAACCTGAGCCTGCCCCAGTAGGCAGAAGGAGGCATGCCCAGTATGCCCTGGCCTTGGCAAAGAGGCAATGCATAGCACATACATTGGCTCAGTAGGAACCTTGGGAATGATACCCCTCTCTGACTCACTCATATAGTAACAGGGATGCCTAACGTGACACAACCTGCTCACAAACATGTACAGGGAAGTGTAATATGTGCATCCGACAGAGGCAGCCCTGTAGCACCACCTGAGGCATGAATGCTATGTGTTAAGCAATGTAACACCAAGTACCATATGCACACCTGAAGACCCCGACTAACATCCTACCCGCAACAAGTAGCATGCCACAACATGACAACGAGATGAGGAAGTGCAACAATCGCTGAAGTATTGCAGTGAGGCAAAGGGGACCCAATGTGTGCCAGTCTGGGATGACATGCTGAGCATGACATGATGCACCACCTGCTAGGACTGGCATGCACCTATCAGTGCAGGCTGTATGGATACTGGCAAAGGCTGTTGTCACGCACAGTGTGCCCTGAATAGGTAAGGCTCAAAACACAAACCTATCTCCATAGGCACCAGAAGGGATAAGAATAAGATAAGGGATAAGTTCAAACAGCAAGATGCATGCAGTCTAAGCCCACCCAGTATGGAGAATGTTGATAACTGTGCTGTAACAGAAATCTGAGGCAAGGCTCACAACAGCACCCTAACACTACCAGGTTACACCTCATACTGTGCTGTACATCCTCAACACTTGGAACAAGCTACAAAAGGAGGGTGACTAGCAAGAACTGTCAAGGATAAACACACCCCCATGTTGGTACCACCACGAAAAGCAGTATGGACTAGCCATGCTCAAGTAACAGTGGCTAAAACTGCCCCCCAGTGTATAGCCTGCTACAGACTACTGGCCCAACACCAGGAACTGCATCCGGCCCATGCTGGAATACATGAATATATCAAGTCCTCCAAACCACATTATATTGGGTGACTGCAAATACCCAGACATAGACTGGGAGCATTATACTAGCTCCAACAGTGTAGGACAAAAGTTCATAGAATCCACAATCCAAAAGGCCCAGGAACAACGTACCACTCCCACAAGAGGGGTAAGCATACTGGATGTGATAATCAGCAACATGGGTACGGGATGTCAAGATGAGAAGTGTATTGCTCACTGATAAAACCAGACCATATAGTAATCACACTGGATATACAAATCCTGACCACAGTCCCTGGCCGGAAAACCACAGTGGAAAACATGTGCTAAGCAATACTGGCACACCTCCAAACTGATGTGGAATCCATTAAAGGTCCCATGCAGGTGCAAAATATGGGCCACACCTCAGAACCTGTAATACAGCCATTCCATGAACACTGCCAGGAATGCTTGGATTATGCAGTCCCAAATTAAAACAGGACACAGTGCCTATAACTGGCATGGTGGACACCAGCCATAACCAAAACATGCAAGAGAATGAGGAAGCTACTACATGATAGAGCAAACATGAACATTGAAGTAATTACTGATCAGTAGTATGGCAATATAATCTGTCCACACATGCAATCCACTAAGGCCAGCCTCAACAAGTGGAATCTGTGAATCCTGAGGCAATCGTACACCTGCCCCAAGTACACAGACAACCCCCAACTCCACCCAAGAAATACAAATATATGTGAAAGATGCAACCACCCATCCAAAATGGAGGCAGAGCTCCCCCAACTCAGTACACCCAAAACAAGTCAGTAGGAGAAGGTAACCACACACACCACAAACACATACCCACATAGACCTATCACAACTGCAAACCAAACACATAAACACAGAAATACATTCCCGGAGGCAGAAATCACAAACACAGCACACCAACAGAGGCCACTAAAGCAGACACCCAATGAAACAGCCTCCAAACATAGCACATGCAACACATAGCACACAAAGCTGGTGTGCCAAACAGTCACAGGCCAGAAGGAGAAACAACATGCCTGGTACAGGTGTAATAGGTGACTCCATAGTCAGACACACTGCTGTCCCGCACACCAGACTGAACAAGGGAAAGGGTACAGTAAGCTGCCTGTAGGCTGCCACAATATGCCACATAACAGAAATATGTATGTCACTCCAAAGCAAATAGAAATATGATGCAGTCATAGTCCATGCTGGTGTGAATGACCTGAGATGTACTGCCCTAGACTACATGTAAAGAGACACAGATGAGCTATCCGACTATGTAGTCCAGGCGGTATGACACTCACCGTTCGCAGCAACCTACCCTTACCAAGAATAATGCCACAGTACAAACACGGAATGAGCAGTCATAGCAAGTAGCACACTCACTGGTGTCATTCCAAGGGGATCCAATGTCTGTCTGCGTGGGATGTCATGCCTGACAAGCCATGCAGCTGCCCTTGGGATGGCCTGCACCTGTTACCCTGGGCGTCTGAATATTGGATAAGGCCTTTGCCACCTCCATACAGCCTTTTGTAGGCAAGGCTGAAAAGACTGACCCACCACCCGAGAAAACATAAGTGGGAAGAAACATAAGGGAAATGCTGACCAATGCCAGATGTGTACACCCCAATATGCATGCTCCCGAGGCCATCCCCAGAATAGAGAACATTGATGTCTGTGCAGTGACAGAAACCTGCTGCAAGGCTCCTGACAGCACACCAGCACTACCAGGTTATACCACGTATCATGTGTCATGGCCCCAAAACCTGGAACACTACATAAAAGGAGGTGAGTATCCATAGGCAGCACAGACACCCATACGTCCAGGTAACTGACAATGCACAAGGCAGTGGAGTTCACCCATGTGCAACTAACTGTAGGCAAGACTGCTGTGCAGTCTGTAGCATGCTACAGACCACACTGTCACACACAATAACCCCCCCCCAACCGTCCTGAAGACACTGGACAGTATGAATGTCCCACCAAATACCAAACAAGGTAACACGAATTACCACATAGGTGGTAAACCATTATGTATGGAAGGAGTAACCAGGGACCTAGGGACATTTGTGAACAGTAACCTGTTATGTGACACCCACATTGCCAATGTGGCTAGGAAGACTGTCTACATGTGACACCGTATCAGGAAAGGAGTCACATCTACGGCAACAGAGGTCACTGTGCCCCTATACTTTACCCCAATCACACCCATAATCCAGTACAATGCCTCACATGGGATCTACCTTACCTGACACCTGCAGCAGTTAGAAAGACCTCAAAGGTACCTCACCAAGAGGATAAAGTGTCACACATATATGTCATATGCTGCCTGGCTGTAGACACCCCAGCTGACTCCAGTCACAGACTGCCCACACAGAGGCATTGCATGCCTGTTGTAGGAGGCCATGCCCAACACAGGAGTAATGGACATGCTCCACCCCAGACAACACATATCCATCGGAGCTGCGAGAGTGAGAGATGTCAACCTCAACAAATAATGAAATAGGATGTGCCGGTGGGACAGATACATAATCCAGAGGCTCCCCACACCCTGGACCAGAATCCCACTCCATGTTAGGCAGAGCCCCTCACTGACACTCTTCAACAGGAATCTTGCCAAGTGGATGGATGATTGTAGAGATACAGTGGGGCCTTCACTGTGTCATGTCCAGACAGAGGCACAGCAAAGCAAATCATAAATGGCCATAATATCCACATAGCAAGGGGTCTCAAAAGCCACACACACTCTGGCTAGGCTAACAAATGCCCAGGGTGGATAGCCTAGTATGAACCTATGAACCTATGTAGATACAAATTGTACAGGACACTAAGGATAATCCCAAGGCTTACACAACTGATGGTAGGAGCCATGTTGGGAATTCACAGATATGCCCTGAATCACACAAATACCACAAACACACACACATATTGCCAACATACATCCTGACAGGTGCAGTGCAAACCCCCACCCCACGAATGCAGAATATCTATTCCAGCAGACTGCTGGCCCCCTGACATTGCAGATGCTGAGGTAACAGACAACATCTCCAAAGCAAAACACACAGCAGCAATGGTATGAGATGGTGTCCTGGGCTTAGTGCAACATGGAGTCTAAGATGTATGGAATGCCAAACCACACTACTGCTCAATGTCAGCCTTACCACAGAATACGTACCCAAAGAGCAGTGTACAACAACAGTGGTCCTTCTCAACAAAGGTGTTGCCTGAATGGATACTGAACAGTACTACCCCAGAATCCTGAGAAGCCCAGATTGCACAGCTATGGAAAGGATCAGCATGTACCACAGACATAAGGATGTTGGGGACCTACTGACACCGGACCCAACCCAGTGTGGCCTTCTCAAGTGCAGATCCTGCCCCCAACCATGTTTGACTCAATTGAAACAGTCATTAAGGTCATTGATGAGGGCAATGTGCTCCACACAGTGTATCTGGACCTTGCAAAGGCATCTATACAATACCCTACATGTTCAGTATAGATAGGCTCACCAGCGTAAATATAAACCCACATGTCAGTAGAGGGGTTGCAAACCAGACCAAGGACACAACAGACATGGTCAGACATGCTACAGCCATGTCAGACTACAAACCGGATATAACTGGCATCCCACAAGGCTTTGTCCTGGTATCTCCCTCGTCTGGTATATATGTCCCATAGGTACAGGCAAACATGGAAGGACTGTGTCCTAACATGTTTGCAGAGGACTACAAACTGCTCACCACATACGATCCACCAGCTGACACATGCATCCCACAAAAGGGCCACATAGAAACAGACAACTGGTGCCATAGCTATGTCAGCAAGCTAAGTGCAGAAACGTGTATAGTCAACCCCCGTGGATATACAGTAAGTGCCCACCAATTACCACATAGGTGTTAACCCATTATGTAGTTAACATGTAATGAGAGACCTGGGGACACAGGGTGATAGATATCCTGCATTGGACAAACATGTGCTGTAGTGTTGACAGAAACATACCATATACCCACCTAATCATGAAGGCTGTCAGATCTACAGAAGGGGAGGTCATTGTGGCTCCGCAGTCATCCTGCAGCAGTGGTACAATCGACCACAATAGCCCCTGTGGGATGTACCTCAGCAGACACCTCCATCAACTGTAAAGTCCCCAACAGTACCTCATCAGGAGTATCAAACAGCCTACACAGATGCCATGTGTTGCCTGTGTTGCTGGCATCAATAAACATGATGCACATAGTACAAACTGAATGGCAGTGAGCTATGCACATGACAGACCTGAACCCCAGCACTGACTTACATAGGACAAGCTGTACTGTGTGATCCATAACACAGAAGCCACTCCCACCCATGAGTGAACCCTCAGCACAGGCTACCCATAGAGTCACTTATCAATCTTCCTCAATAGGAATCCTGATGGGTGGACGGGAGATGGTAGGTTTATCCTGGGTATCACTGTCATGTCACAGGTAGACAGAGGCACAGTATACTAACCATGACATATGTCATGGCAAACCCCTCTTACAATGTGTGTTGTAGGACAAACACACTCTCCAACTTGCATTAGACATGGACTAGGGCACATCGCTAGTGTTTGCAATTGTACACCTATGTTGTGGAATACACTAACAATGTTGGACAAGCCTGGTGTAAGTAGTTCATATCTGAACAGAATGCAACATGGTCAGATGTACACAACTGGCCCCAACCAGGCTGTTGTGCCCACTATCGAAATGTAAAGCGGTGATAGCAGTAAAGCCCAGGATACTGTCCACCACAGTCAAAGTACTACCAGTACACTATACAGTACTACAGTGTTAGGTCAGTGTGAAAGGATGTTGACAACTGTATGCAAAGTATCCCATGCAAACACTGCAGGCACAGTATAATCCTGTTGTGTTCACACACAAAGCAGTTGTACAGTAACTACACAACATGACACACAACCCACAACCATAAATGGGTGATAGTTTGTGAAGTTCACACACATCCACACATGTGGTGGGCTGCAGAGTCCAACATATGGAATGCTCACACTGGGCATGCTCACACACTTTGACAACATGCCATGGGAAGGCTGAACTGGGCATGCTCACACACTTAGTCCAAATCTTGGTTTAGCAGTTGGACACACATATCTGGTATTGTTATGTGTTATGCCAGGAACCAACCACATGACAGCAGTCTGCCCAGTGCACACAGTTAAATGACTGCAGAGACATACGTGATATAGTGGATCCCTCCCATATGCAAACATATTCCACAGATGCAGAAGTTGTTCATACCAACAGGGAATGCTATGGCAATAAAGATATGCACACAGTCTATCAGCAACAAATAATGTGCATTTCACATGTAAACATAATGGTGTAGAGGTCAACACTAGGCTGTTTGCCCTAGGGAATGACAGCTTAGCCATAGTGTGCTTGGTGTCTGCCTCCCCACAGGATGCACATTCCCCTTTCCAAACACAGATGATGTCAGCACCCTATAAGTACAACAGGAGAAATGAAACCTCCCAGTAATCCGAATAGCGCGCTCTGCTAATGCGTCCGTCTCAAGTGTCATTACATAGTTAGGTAGGGGTTTCAAATCCTGCAAGTGCTCAGTGTGTGTGAGTGGAGTTGGTGTCTGTGTGAGGGAAATGTGCCTTTTGGCAAATAGGAAAAGACACTACAGGATGCACATTCCCTTTCTAAACACCGATGATGTCAGCACCCCATAAGTACAGCAGGAGAAATGAAACCTCCCAGTAATGCGAATAGCGTACTCTGCTAATGCGTCCATCTCAAGTGTCACAACATAGTTAGGTAGGGGTTTGAATCCTGTGAATGGCAAGTGTGTGTGTTTGTCTGAGGGGGGTTAGTGTGTGTGAGGGAAATGTCCCTTTTGGCAACTAGGTGAACAGACTACAGGATGCACATTCCCTTTCCTAAACACCGATGATGTCAGCACCCTATAAGTACAGCAGGAGAACAGAAACCTCCCAGTAATGTGAATAGCGCGCTCTGTTAATGCGTCTGTCTCAAGTGTCATAACATAGTTAGGTAGGGGTTTGAATCCTGTGAATGGCAAGTGTGTGTGTTTGTCTGAGGGGGGTTAGTGTGTGTGAGGGAAATGTCCCTTTTGGCAACTAGGTGAACAGACTACAGGATGCACATTCCCTTTCCTAAACACCGATGATGTCAGCACCCTATAAGTACAGCAGGAGAACAGAAACCTCCCAGTAATGCGAATAGCGCGCTCTGCTAATGCGTCCGTCTCAAGTGTCATAACATAGTTAGGTAGGGGTTTGAATCCTGTGAATGGCAAGTGTGTGTGTTTGTCTGAGGGGGGTTAGTGTGTGTGAGGGAAATGTCCCTTTTGGCAACTAGGTGAACAGACTACAGGATGCACATTCCCTTTCTAAACACCGATGATGTCAGCACCCTATAAGTACAGCAGGAGAACAGAAACCTCCCAGTAATGTGAATAGCGCGCTCTGCTAATGCGTCCGTCTCAAGTGTCATAACATAGTTAGGTAGGGGTTTGAATCCTGTGAATGGCAAGTGTGTGTGTTTGTCTGAGGGGGGTTAGTGTGTGTGAGGGAAATGTCCCTTTTGGCAACTAGGTGAACAGACTACAGGATGCACATTCCCTTTCCTAAACACCGATGATGTCAGCACCCTATAAGTACAGCAGGAGAACAGAAACCTCCCAGTAATGCGAATAGCGCGCTCTGCTAATGTGTCCGTCTCAAGTGTCATAACATAGTTAGGTAGGGGTTTGAATCCTGTGAATGGCAAGTGTGTGTGTTTGTCTGAGGGGGGTTAGTGTGTGTGAGGGAAATGTCCCTTTTGGCAACTAGGTGAACAGACTACAGGATGCACATTCCCTTATCTAAACACCGATGATGTCAGCACCCTATAAGTACAGCAGGAGAACAGAAACCTCCCAGGAATGCGAATAGCACGCTCTGCTAATGCATCCGTCTCAAGTGTCATAACATAGTTAGGTAGGGGTTTGAATCCTGTGAATGGCAAGTGTTTGTGTTTGTCTGAGGGGGGTTTGTGTGTGTGAAGGGAATGTCCCTTTTGGCAAATAGGACAGGACACTACAGGATGCCCATTCCCTTTTCCGAAACACTGATGATGTCAGCACTCCATAAGTATATCAGGGGAAGAGGAAACCCCCAGTAATGCAAATAGCATGCACTGCTAATGTGTCCGTCTCAAGTGTCATAACAGTCAGATAGGGGTTTGACACCTGCACTTGGCAAGTGTGTGTTTGTGGCTGAGGGGGGTTAGTGTGTTTGAGGACAATGTCCCTTTTGGCAACTAGGTGAACAGACTACAGGATGCACATGTCCCTTCTAAACACTGTTCAGCAGACGGCCATGGCTCTGGCACAAGTCGCCTGTTGCTATGATGCCCCTTTGGATGATACTTGTGTCAGCTGGAGAGTTGAGTATGGTGGCCAGTTCGCAGTCATCTGCACAGGTGTACAGCCACAGTCCATCCGTGTTGGCCTGTACCTCCAATAAACATATACCAAACAAGAGGGTCCCAGGACTGAGCCTTGTGGGACACAACCTGTAACTGTTATGGGGTCTGGCATGGCTCCAGCAATGCTAACCATGTGGGTTCTGTTCTTGAGCCACTGTGCAATCCAGCTAGTGACATAGGGGCCCATATTTAAGCTGGGGAGCTTCCCTAGAATGCCCAAGTGGGGTATTGTTGCAAAGGCGTTTGCAAGGTCCAGGTAGTCTGTGTGGACCACCTTCCCCTCGGCAATGGCCTTGGAGACTGTATCAAAGAAACAAACGGGTTACACCCAGTAGTGCTGCTGGGCCCCCACTAGCCCTGAACCAGGCATCTGATACTGCATAGATATCGATGTGTTCCATGCCAAGGAGTGTGTCGGGTGCATGCATCTGGAGGTTCAGACATCTGGCGGTGGGTAGCATTGCTCCTAGTGTCTTATCCCTTGTGATACCTATGAAGGTGGGTTTGTCATTTGAGCCCTGCCTAACATAGGCAACATGGGTGTAGCTAGAGCCTATGCCAATATGTGGAAGGCCAGGGGTGACAGGTGCAGGCTGTCCCTAGCAAAGCAGGTAGTTCAACAGAAGATGAATGTGTGAAGGTGTAGTGCCTGTGATTGGTTAGCAGTAGCATATATGACTGCTCACGTGGACACATGCCAGGCAGGTCATATGCACTGTGTCACAGGCAATGTACATGTGAACAGGACCAACAGTGACAATCTGTCAAGTGGGACATGGACATACATATAGTAGGCTATGCAGATGGCAGTAGGAGTCCACAGAAGCTCTATAACTATGCATCGCAGGTGTGATCAGTATTCCAGGGTAATTGCAAGCTCACATGCATGCAAACAATGTTACAGTAAACAGGGCTCCATGTAGTCCATTGTACAACAAACAAGCTGTACCAGTTCCAGTAGGTAACACTGCAACTATGCAGGCACTATGCACATGTACATGGAAATACACGGGTCAGATGGCTAGGGTCCAGTCTCAGTGCACACAAGTGTACAGAACATGCATGTACTGTCAGGCTGTACAATAACTGGATAGAAACCCATGTGCACATACCTGCAGTAATACACATGTCAAATACCAGACGGTGAGCCCTCGCTCAGTGGTGCCATACTTAGTAGGATGTATGCTCCCTGGCCTGCCACCACAGTATCCCTGACATATATGGGGACCCCCCTCCTGTGACAGTTAGTTATGTGTCTTGGGGCTGTCTAGCATGGTATGATATGTGCGCATGCAGTGCTAGGGTGCCCCTGTGTGTCCTGTACCAGTCGTGTAGTACTGCACACATATCAACATCCTCAAACATCTGCATTGCAGAGTCTAGTGTGGGCAATATGCCACTTGCAATCTACATGTCCATCATTGTGTATTACTACATTCATTACCCTATCCCCCGTGCTACCTATGTATGTCGCCTTCTGTTTACATCATTACCACCAGTATGCCAACATGTGCAGATGATACACTATGGTACTTACCATGGGTGTAGACAACAGGACGTGACAACCACACACTTACTGCATCAGGCATGCTGTGATATACCCACAATTAATTCAGCACACAGTACTGTTAACAACATGATGCTATTACTACACATCTATGTGGTCACCCTGTGCATCAACAACATGTTAACCTGTACCTGCACAGTTGTTACAGATTGCAGGAGGTGGCACAGTTTCATCATATGCACAGGGTGTGAACTTGGTATGCCTGAGCCAGCCACCCATACCGCCAATTGACATGTATGTGTATGTGTGTTGGTGAGGGACAGCAGTAGAAGGTGGGGCAATGTTGGTGCAGTGTGTGTGTGTATGCGGTAGCCCTAGGTGTTGTCAATTTGCATGTGTGTATGGATGACACAGTTCCACCTCATGGCTGCCATATACTGGTGTTTGTGGACAGCCACAGACTGTACCTGCCAGGTCAAACAGATCAGTGTCTCTGGCCACGGACACGGTACCTGTGCCTTGCAGGGGTGCTACGGACCGTATCCGGTACCAACCCAGACTGGGTACTGTCATCAGAAGCAGGTGTTCGTTGACTGGACACAGAGCCCTGTCGGGCCTGGCCAGAGCCACGTGCACGTGGTCTCCTGGGGTGGTCAGATGACAGCACAGACCCAGCATTGCTGGGGCTGCTGCTGGCACTATGGGGGCGGCCGCGGCCCTGTTGCCGTCCGCGCCGACTGCCAGCTGCTGCTGTTGCTGGCATACGGCCACATCGACGCCTCAACCGCCCACCATCACCCTGGCTCATGGACATGTAGTTGTGGAACTGGTCTAATATGTCCCCACAACGTCTGTCTATGACATTGGTGAAATCACGGATGGCAGCCGCAATGTCACGCATACTGTCAGTCATGGCTGTGCGACATGCTGCCAGCTCCCTCAGACCCTGTCTGGTGTACCGTTCCATACGTGACTGTGCCTGCATGACAGTCCGAAACATAGCTGAGGTTGTAAGACCTCTGTGGGCACGTCTGACAGGGGCAGTATGCCCACGGATGCTCCCACGAGAACCCCTGGACATCTGTCTGTGTGGTACCATCTCTGGGCCATGGCCATGGCTGCTGTGTGGGGAGGCATGTGCCACAGGTACCACATTACCCTGGTCAGTGCCCACTGTATGCTGTCCATCACCTAGGGACAGTGGTGACAAGCGGTGTATTGGCAGGATAACTGTGCGCATTGATGGGGTCGACAGCTGTGTACTGTCAATCGGCTGACCAATGGCGGACCCTGGCATACCATCCTGTGCCATTACACAGATGTCATCATCATCAGTACCCATGGCACCTGACTCAGGTTCCCTGCTACATGACACCAGAGCAGCAACAGAACCTGTGGGAAGGAAACAGGAAACACAGTTTACAGTGTCTACACATTACCAGCGATGCACACATGCACAGGTGCACACATGCACAGGTGCACACATGCACACATGCACACATGCACAGGTGCACACATGCACACATGCACAGGTGCACACATGCACACATGCACACATGCACAGGTGCACACATGCACACATGCACACATGCACAGGTGCACACATGCACACATGCACACATGCACACATGCACAGGTGCACACATGCACACATGCACACATGCACAGGTGCACACATGCACACATGCACACATGCACAGGTGCACACATGCACACATGCACAGGTGCACACATGCACACATGCACAGGTGCACACATGCACACATGCACACATGCACACATGCACAGGTGCACACATGCACACATGCACAGGTGCACACATGCACACATGCACAGGTGCACACATGCACACATGCACACATGCACACAGTCTCACACAATTGTACAGTACTCAGTATGCGTGATATCGACACACAGACACAGACACACCTACATGCATACAAAGAGCACTACTAAGTGTGCCAAATAGTACTATTACTATCAACACTTTTACAGGTATTGTAAATAGACACTCACCAGCATGGATGGGCTGCAATGCAGTGATACCAGAGGGTCCTGCAGACATGAGGAAACTAATGTTAGTGGGCACAACTGTGCCAATGTTACTGAGTATGATACAGGTCAGGAGTACAACAGTCGCCTTTCACAGGTCTGCAGCTAATATTGAGGATATCACGCTTGCACATTAAATACTATGGTGGCAGCTACGAACCAAGGACACACCACACACATGCATTAACTACCAGTGTACACAACAGTCAACTACACATATGACATATTACCTGCACGTTCACTGTCCTGCTGCTGTGTGGCTCCAGCCTCCATCATGATGCATGTCTGCTGCTGTTGTTGTTGCAGGTGGACTGGAGCCACTACACTCAGGAGTAGTCCCTCCAGTCTGGTGAGTGGGGGATGTGTAGCCACCCCACCACCTGTGGCGACCTGTTGCCTGTGGATATCTGACGCACGCTGACGGACATGTCTGATCAAATCACTGCAGTGATGTCGTACCTGCTCATATGTCCTATTATGCATGCCTATATCATTTACCCGACGGACAAGGTCCTGCCACAGTGCAGCCCTCACCTGCTGATTCTGGCTGGTGCAGGAAAAGAGTGTTGCATAGTCCCGCACCAGGCTCTGGTGTATCTCCTCATCCTCAGCCGCGGAGTAGGTGGGATGCCTTGGGTGGGCCATGTACCTGAGAAAGAAGATAACCTGGTATCAGCAATATATGTCAGCAGACTTTGGCACACATACTACACATGCTACTCGACTGTTATGATACAACATATCTCACATATGTAGCATCTGTCTGTCTATTGGTGGATACACATGTAGATGGCCAGGTATCAGTGCTCGGCCAGCAACTGTGCAACAGTACCTGCCAGGCTCCATACGACATACTACCAAACACCAGCAGTCAGAACACCAATTCAGGTCAGGAGCACCTCCTCACTCTGGGGGTTTGTATCTAGGTACTGTATGGCCTACATCGGCAAATACTGTGGGCTGACCACACCCTGCTTGCCCTGGATATACATATCCCACCTCCACCACCAGCACAGATGGCTACAGTGCATAACATTACAGATACGGACATTACACTTTGTAACAGTGATATGGTATCCTTACAGCCCACTGGGCCAGTGGCAGAGACAACCCACAATGCTGACCCCTACACAATTGCTTTCTACAGACATCTCCAAGAATGCATGGCTCATGCATTCCCATATATGGCCAAGACACTATCCACAAAGGGACAGCATCCTGTCTGGCGGACCCCAGCCATAGACAGATTGTATTACAGAAGATGTAAGCTACTGCAAGACAGAGCATCAGTCACTGAAGGGAGGGCATGTCTGAGCAGCACTGGTAAGGATCTATTTCCCATCATACTGACTACTTGGGCAATGTGGAGTGAGACGTCAAGCGTGACACTACAGATGACCAGGAGGCCTACCTGAGTTATGTTAGCAACCTGGTCAGGAGCCAACCTCTATGCCCATAGGTAGTACACAACACATATTTCACTGACACCACAGATAGATGACATTGTGGCGGACAGGTTCAGTGCAGGTGTCACCCCGCCCTCTCCCCTGTAATAAGGCATAGTTATCCCAGCTGACCCTAACCTCCAAGTCATCACAGATGTCCAGGTGAGAGACACCCGCAGGTCAGCAGAATACACGACATGGATGGGACCTGATGGTATCCCCGGTTGCATGCTACATAACCTCTGACAGGAGCTAAACACACATATAGAAGTGCTATGTTACACTACCTTGACTACAGGATATGTACCTGTACACTGGCGCACAGCACCAGTGGTTCCACTCCATGAAGGAGGCACCTCACCATACCAATACAATACAACACAATACATTACATTATATTACAATACTATACAATATGCTAATGCCCCTGTGTCTACAGCAGCGTACTGTTCTGCTAACCTGACCATTGTGACACATGTGGTGTGATGGTACCTGCTGCCGTCACACAGTTACACAGGGTGACTCATATGGCATATTACCTATCTGACTAACATTCAGCAGGGGTATGTGTGACATGTACACATGGGGAGTCTCGCTTCTTAACACTGTGTGGTTTGTTGCAGGGTGTGTCCTATCTGTGAGTTGGAACCCGTACCTACACATGTGCACACTATTGCAGTGGCACAGATGACACACAGCAGACATTTAGGTTGTGGATGGTGGGTGGTGTTACTATGGTTGTTGGACATCTGTCATGGGTGTGACCTCCATATGTGCATCTGGGGGTGGTAACCTCTACGTGGGTAGCATATGTGTACTCTGTGGTGTTGTCAGTCACTGTGCATTGGTACTGTGTTTGGGTGCATTGTCACAGTGTTGTACATGTCACTGTGTCCTTCTCCATATCTGTTGCTGTCATGTGAGGTCCATACCATGGCATCCATTATGTGCTGTGGGGTACACCGACCTACATGTCCATGCCTGACTCACCATGTCTGCGGACACATACCATGTGCAGCTATTCCAGGGATAGTGTGCCACTGTGACTATCATTGGGGCCACTATTGTACACATGTCTGACCCTGCCCACCCCTGACACATGCAGTGGTGGGCGGACACTCACATATATGGTGGTTACTGGTGTAGGTGATCTGGAATGTGGTATGTTACTCCGGATTTGACACTGGTGTTCACTCCGTGCCTTTGTCACCAGGCACCTGTTGCAATACATCTGTACACATGTGCCTCACTCAGACTCTATATACATCTCTCTCTCTCTCTCTCTCTATACATATATATATGTATATAGATATGTCTATATGTATATAGATATATATATATATATATATATATGTAAATATGTCTGTATACATGTGCACATATATATATATTGATGTACATATTCTGCTGTAGATGTGGAGGGGGGGCGCAGAGGGGGTGTGGGCGACAGGGGGGGGGGACAGGCTGTGTTGCAGGTCATCATATACAGTCATACCTGTAGGTGGTCAGATCAGTCTGTCTATGTATATGTATCTACATATATCTATCTCTGCATGTGTGCATTACATAGATATGTTGCTACAATTTTCTATCGACATCTGTCTATGTAGTCCTACATCTCTCTCTCTATGTATGTATACATATATGCATATCATATGTATATATATACATATATATATATATACACATACATATGTTGACATACATACATATCCATATGTTAGTCAGGTATATCAGCATATTTGTCTACCTTACTGTATACACACACTAACATACTGCTAAACATACATAGCTGTGTAACCTAATTTGTACATGGCAGTACAACCTACAATCAAACAACATTGATATGTGCACATAGATGCTCACACATACAAATGTATGTACAGCCTTCACTGATAGTTGCTGTATGTCTCCTGCCCTTTACACATCTTCATATACATATGGATACAGACCAATGACACATTTGGAGGGTTCACAGTATGTACACCTTTATAGTATTACTTTACAGTACCTGTGTTTGTCACAGCTGCTTCTGCTACTGTCTGGCTCTCTGTCCTGCTGCTCCACATCCCAGTTGTCAGCTTCCAGGTAGCTGTTGCTGAGGGATTCATTTCCGTCTGCTTAGTTGCAGTCTAGTCCTCTCTATATCTCTCTCTCTCTCTCTCTCTCTCTCTTTCTCTCTCAGGGTGCAATGAAAGTATTGCATGCGTGGACATGGAGTACAGCATACTTTTGTAGGTATCTGCATATGCCCATGTGATGGCCTCTGCACCAATTGTTAGCCAGCATTTGCTAATTGCATGCAGCCTGTTGTGTACTGATTGCAGTTCTCACTGTGATTTCAGAACTGTGCTATAAAAGGGTGTGTGAGATAGGCGTAGCCCTTTCAGATGTTAAGGGCAGGGACCATGCTGTTATGCTGTGGACAACGTTCTGTGAGTGTAAAGGTTGGTATCTCTCATTTTTCTCAGTGTGTTGTGGATTAACATTCCTCCATTCATTTCTCCAGTTTCCTGTACTGACTGTGTATGTACACTAACAACTACAACTACTACTATTGTTAATGTGTGTGTGTGTGTGTGTGTGTGTGTGCTTTCCTTTCACCTTTGCTTGCACTCTGTTGCTAAGGCTTCAATAGTTGCCCTTTACTGTCAGTACTGGTATGCCTGCTAGGTGTCTTGACTGTAGTGTGCTGCTGTAGCTTTCCTATTTTCCATGTACATTCACACCCTGGAATGCTTGCTATATCTGCTAGGGTGTTACAGCATGCAGTGTGGTCTGGCCATGGTGTGGGCCTTGACATCTATTAGGGTATGTGAGTATGCTGCTGAGCAGGCCCCAGAGGCTTTCCGGTTCATCAGTTATGTGCCTCATGGAATGGTACATATCAGTGGGGTACACCCATTGAACTGTCTGGTATGCTGCAGTTGTGACTGTGGGTTAGCATGGGCATATGTATTACTACTGTTTTTCTGCCATGCAAGTGGTGAATACTTTCCAGACTCCATAGTTACCATTGCATGTGTTACACCTTTCTGCCTACTGTTTGTACATTTCACATGGGGTCTGTGGTACATCCCTGTAAGACATTCACTGTTGCTATGTCTAGGTCCTTGACTATGCAAATATGGTGGTGTTGGACCCGTCATGTGTACAGATATTTGCAGGCTGTCCACATGTCTGCCTCATATTTGGTCAGTATCTCATGCACACCTTTATCTGGCAAGGCAGTCTGGGCTGTAGTCAGAATATGGTGACAAACATTCATGTGCCAGACTGCATACCCTTCCAAACATCCCACAAGGTGTAGACCCTGTTACTTTCTGCACTGTCTGCGTGTGTTTTACCGTTATTTGTAATGTGTCCCTGGTTCTGGGCCTTTGCCCCACATATTTTATTACTTGGTCCGGATGTGTTCCTGTAAGGGGTTGTGGGGTATGGGCAGTGCTTATCCTGCTGTGAGTATGTGTGTGTCTTGCAAGGTGCTATGGTGACATTATTACCTACTAGATTCCCACTAGCATGGCTGTTTCTGTTCACACACTACTATGATTGAAATCCACCATTTTTGTTTGTGATTCTAAATGTCATGCTTTGTGTACTACACATCTATATTCCCTTTACATTCATTCCTACTGTTACATGATATATTTACTTTAGCACAATGATTTTATATCAGAGTCATGGCTTAGTGGTAAGTCATGCAAACTATAGTTGCCAAGGTCCTGGGTTCGGGACTCACAGTGGGATTTTATTTTTCTTTGGAACTGAGTACAGGACCTGTCAATCACAGTGACTAAGGCACTTTTAAGCAGTTGTAACCGGGTTAGCGCTGGTTTGCGCGGAGCTCACGCATGCGCACTGGTGGTTAGCTCCGCGCACACAAGCGCACACCCGCTTACAACCGCTTAAACGTGCTTACTCTTGCGCACACCCGCGCTATTTTCTTTGAAAGAAAAGAAAACGGGGAGACAGGAAAGTGGTGAAAAAGGGGTCACAAAGAGGGTAAGACAGTAGGGAAACAAGCTTGGGATGTGCAGGAGGGATGTAGGTTAGGCCCATAGCTGTCCATTTCTTCATCAGCAACAGCTGTGCATATGTATGTAATTTGGTGTGACATTTGAAACCTTCCACCCCTGAGAGAGGTGTCAGGGCAACAATAATACCTGTTGTACAGCCAATTGGAATTGATGGGTTCCATGTCCAGTAGACATATGTGCGGAATGGGCAGCTATGTATGGGGCGTAATTTTTTTGTGGGTACAGAGTGCCCTTTTTTTTTTTTCAGGTGAGAGTGGTATGTCAGGTGAAGGTAGTCGGTACAGCTGGGGAGGTAGGTTGGGTAGGTTAACAGACAAGACAAACAAGACGCATACAGGGGCGGTGTATGACACGTGTGGGGGGGGCTACACAATTGATGGGGACGGAGGTTTGGATGTCCAGAGCCCATGAGCCCACAGATGGCAACAGTGGAACTGATATCCCCACCCATAGGCAGTTGCCACTGTTCCTTCACTGCCCAGGACGGGGCTGTGCTGGGGGCTGTGTAGGCGGGGCAACGGGCATGCCCGTTAGTTGCGCCACCCGTGCCTCAAGCTGGCGTAGGGGCTCAAGGACAGAGTCCCGAATCTCCCTACGCACCACAGTCCGGACGCTACGGAGGGTGAGTGGTGGATCTCCTCCGGCCACACTTGCAGAGGGGGGGCGAGCCCCATCCCCTGCAGCGCTTCCACCCGCAGGTGGCACAGGGCCACCGGAGGAGGGTCCGGACTGGGCACTAGTGCCAGGTGCACTCGCCAGCTGAGGTGGGAGAGGTGGGTCCGCCGGAACCCGCCTTCCCTGTCGTTCTATGTTTTGCATTATATCATGACAATTTGGGTTAGTGACATATAAATACCATTCACAGTTAGTTGTAACAGCATGCATTAGTATTCCCATTAACCAAACACCCAGTTATTCACACCATTGAACAGCGTGCATAACACATGCATATTTTAACAGTAATACACAGTCCAACAACATGCAGGGTTGATTGATGGCAACAGGCCATCAGGTGTGGATGTATGAACAGGGCGGATGCATCAACAGACATGCAAATATATATGACCCAACAGGACAGACGTCCAGGGGTGGTAATTGTGATTGCACATACCATTTTCACGTGGAATGGGTTATAGATGGTTAGAGGGTGGGGTAAATCAAACATAATATTAACACCTTCGAATACAACTACATATGCTGTACATTTCTAATAGCTACAGTTATATACACACTACTGTTCTAACTACAGTGTCCTATATGTTAACTACTTAACCTTGCAGATGGGACTGTTACTGCAACATAACTCTACATTTTATTGCTGTTCATACACATTCATATCGAACTTTGTGCAGATACATCATCCTGTTAACTGTGCTTTCTATACTTGTGGACAGGTGTGGATGTTTGGTATATCAGACAATCATCCTATCTGCATATTTCAGACTGGGAGCAACATATCCAGATTTTGGTGTACACATTCCACATGCAGCAACACTTTGAACAGATGTTTCTGTTTGGTTCTGAGTCTCACATGCATTTAATTATGTCCTGACTGCAGTATAGTTTATTCAGGGGTTATTACTACTGTGGTGCTGTATTCCTGACACTTTCTCACACTCTCTCACTTGCTTTCATGTTACTATTCAGACTGGTACTTCTAGGCTTTATTGACATGTTTTAACAGTAGTTATTACAGTTCTTTCCAGCAGTCTCACGTCTGTCATGTTTCAGTATTTCCACAGGGATATATTTCACACATGTGATTTCATCCTCTTCTGCAGCTATACTTTACCTGCTGCTGCAGGTTGTGTACTATTTTCTTACAGGCAGGGCAGTTTTATTTCAAAATATGTGTTGGACAGTCTCATGATTAGTTTCAACTTACAGGCTGGGAACTGTTGTAATCAGGCAATACTTGCATACACTTTCACACTGTGACTTGCAGATTTAATTCCTTCCTGGCTACACTGCACTCTTATGCTGACTGTCATACATTTATATATCTTTACAGTTACTAGTAGTGGATTACTGACCTGCCTGGTGGCGCAACCGCACCAGCCTATCGGCATAGGCTCTGCGGTTCGCAGAACGGACACCTGCAGCTGTAATATAAATGAAGTAATATTGGAATACACATCTCCATGATTTCAGGTAGTTTAACTTTCTACAAACATAATTAATTGATACTTACTCAGTGGTGGGGCGTTGGGTGATTGCCGGGCCTCCTGGATCCAAAGGTTCAGTTGGTCCTGCTTCCATCTCTTCAGGTCCGCATGGTGGTGACGGACCTGCTCACCTGTCCTAGGAATTCCTGTGGCACTGGTGAGTTCATGAGCCAACTGGTCCCACGCCTCAGCCTTGTACGCTCCCCAGAGGACCTGGCCCTGCATGAGTTGGGCATCATGGTTGTGGACTAGGAGCCAGGCCATGTACCTGGACTCCTCAACACCCCACCTCTGTGCTCAAAAGCGACTACCCTCACCTACACCTGACATTCTGCCTGCAGGTCTGTTCTACAATCGTTTATGCTGTGTATTCCCGCCTATGGGGCTTATATAGTCCGTTTTTCCCGCACATATCTGTGATTGGCCAATTTGGAATTGTATCAACTTCAGTAAACCTGCATTGTCATGCTGCAGTTTGTATTCATTCCTATATATAAGCTATTATTGCATTTCTAGGTACTGCTGTCATGGCTCAGTGGTTCTGTGCCTTGACTATGGTGTATAGTATCCTGGGTTCGAACCTGACCACTGCTTTTTATTTTTCATGACTGTCTAGACATGCTGAGGGGTGTGTCTGTGTAAAGGCAGTTTTGATATGGCTTGCTCAACGTTGCCCGTCGGTTAGCTTGTTTGCGCGGTGCGCAGCTCCGCGCAAACGGGGTACGCTGGTTTAAGCCTCATTTGGCTATTGGCACGCATATGCCGCTTAGCTCAATTAGGGGCACATATATTTAGTGTGGTAAACCACTGCTCGGCTACAGGCACTCATTTTGCACCAGTTAAACCAATGCTTATCTACGGGCACATACCCTCACTCTGTTGAACTGTAGCTCAGCTATGGGCACATCTGGCAGTTTATATTCATTTCTTAGCTCACATTTATTCAATATAAATGGGCTATTTCATTGCATTTTACATATATTCTGGTTTTATGTGTACATATGTGTCAGGGACTTGTTTCCTGCTTATTTTGAAAAAAAAAAAATTTGTGTTGTGGGGGCTCGAACCATGAATGCCTGCTCTGCAGCCAGCATCTCTACCGCTTCGCTATTGCTTCCTGGCTTATTTTGCATATTTAGTTCTTATATGCTTTCCCATTGACTGCTAACTGTAGCTGCGCTTACGGCACGCCCGCAAACGAGCGCAGTCACGGTTAAACATCTTTACAATTTAAAAAAAATATGACATGTTCATTTAGATTGTTTTATGTTTCATAGTCTGTAGGGGCATGTGTTGTGTTGTGTTGTGTTTATTCACATTTCCGTGGACTCTGTTGTGGGTGTCTGCTTTGGGCACTTTTACACTTCTGGGGGCGTGTCCGCTTGCAGGGCTCTGCCTACGGTCACGCCCCCTACTGTCTTACACGGACCGTGTTCGACTTAGGTGTGATTCAGCATGCTCTCATGAATATGCAGAGCATGCTGACATCACTCAGTTTAACTGCAGCCTCCGTGTAAGAGTTATAACTCTTACATGGAGGCTTCGTGAATCCTGGTCATTATTTTTTTTAACTTTTCCTGACAAATGTTTATGTTAATAGCATATAGTACTTAGCCTGTCATGCATTCCTTTGAATTGTTCCCAGAACTATGAACTTTCATTTCCAGGTCTCATACTTTAACTCTATGGATAACAGTGATACGTGTTACATCTTTAAGGTCTCTAATCATCTCACTCAATATTATCTGCATTACTGCTAGTTCTTTAATGTTTTTTTTTTATAATGAGCTCTAACTATAACAACTATGTGTGTGTCTGTTCTACCTTCTCCATAATAATTCAGATACAGCTAACTGTATCAATGACCATTCAGCCTAAGTGAAGGAATTCAGTCAAAAAGTGATTTAAATTTTAGAAAGATTTAAGCCTTTGATTTTTTTTAAAATGCTAAATGCAGAGAAGGGCTCCAAGCCATTACATTGCATAGTGTGTAAGTAGAGCACCCGCAACTCAACTGGGGACACACCTACTACAGTATAGCATGTGGTCTTATAGTTCTTACCCATCTACAGAAACAAAAATAACTATACAAATGATGAAAACCTACCAGTTAGTCAAACAGACGTTAAGCAAAATAATGTGGACTGAAGACATCTAACCGATACTGCAGACACTGATTTTGCTCCTATAAAGTTCATTAATATCAACTTGGCTATGATTAGTCAGTGTTCTGCTTCTAAACGTCAGCTTCACAGGCAAGAGCCATAGCCTTAACAACTCTGTTAGATAAAGTATGTCTGCTCTACACATCTTACAAAAAACTCTTAGAATGTCCTGTGACATATATCTACAAAACCCGATAAAAAAATGTCAGTCCATGATCTATTGTCAAAGAAATGTTACTGATCTGGCCTCAAAATTGGAAACACTGGAAATCCAATAGGCTAGTCTCATTTTTTGACAGCTACCAAATTTCAGATTATTTTTCATGAGTAAAGCAAAAACTCATAAGTGCGCCATGCATTCATACACTACAAAATGAAATTACCACTAATCCGCTTAATTTACAGCTTGCTTGTGTTCCTTTTCAGTCAACCTTATCATGAATTTCTTAGCAAAGGTAAAATATTGCAGTTGTTTGTCAGTGGGCATCCTGTCCCAAACCCCTGTAAGAAAATTCCACTACAGGTTTGCAAGCCTTTTAATATTCCTATAAATAGAAGCTTAGGTGAAGGGTATGTTTCATCTAATTAGAAATAGGAAAAATAGTTATGCTGCTTAGAGTTGGTGAATCTCACTGAGTTGAAACTATAGACCCACAGAAATATTAACTCCCTAAAACTGACCATTTTCTAAAAAACTGTCCCCAAAATGCAGACCATTTTTGGCTTTGCTCCTGCACATGGATTAATTCCTTTGTCTCCAAAAATGGCTCAGTGTTTTTTTATGAAAGTTGTTGGTAGTGTTGCTGGTATAATTATCTGTAGAGAAATTCTTTAGGCTGGTTAGGTTTCACTTCTAACCTTAAAGAGGAAATTAACAGCAATATTTTGAATTTTCTTGAAAAAAATGCCTTTATTAACGTTATGCCCAAACATCATTATCTATTTATGTTTTGATAATTCTTTTAATGTAGAAGAGAACTGAAAGCTAGTGTTATTTTCAACTGTTTTGCAGATGCTGCAGCTACAGATTTCAAACTACCATTCTAGTCTGAATTTGACTGTAATATCAAATGATAATATACCGCTAGTGCCCTAATATATTCTTATTAAATGTTCACCCAACTTTACCTTAATGCAGTATATTTAACTAAATATGAGTCTAAATTGTGTAGGGCCATAATTCTAATGATAAAAGACTTCAACAATCAGGAGAAATAAATAGAATTTTTGCTTCTAATGTCAACTCAGAAAAGAAGTACTCAAAATCATCATTGTGTTCTGCATATTGAAGGGAAGTTCCACATAATATACCCTATAGAAACACTATGAAATGCAAAATGTAAGACTGGCAGTGAAGGCCTATGTGCAAATGCATCAGGTACCCTATATATATATATATATATATATATATATATATATATATATATATATAAGAGCATGTCTCTGTCACCTTTTAAGATTGTGGATCATTCAGGAAGTAAAAATAAGATTCTCGGCTACAAAGTACATCTAAGACTGATACTCTTTCCTTGGGGATTGCAGTGCAAAACAATGATGAATCTGAAACTACATCTTTAGCTGATTCAGATTACAGCATTTTAGCTAGCATATTTAAAGATAAATGTGTGTATATATATATATATATATATATATATATATATATATATATATATATATAATAGACACACACACACACACACACACATGAATATGTATATATATATATATATATATATATATATATATATATATATATATTTATTTAAAGTGAACTCCACTGGATTTTTATTTCTGCTGAAATGACAACTCTGGGCTATTATTGTATTCATTACAACAGTCGTAGTAGAAACGTATTATAATGCAGAAATTCAAATTCTGTAAATGAAGACCAATAAATTTCTGCCTTTGGTACTTGTATATAAAATATCATATTTCAGTCCAACTTACAATTTTATTAGGAAACCTTTGGACTATAACAACTGGGTATTTTCATACAAAACACATCTAAGATATTAATTCCATCCTTAGAGATTTTAGTGCAGTATAACATTGGATTTGTCCACTTAACATTAACAACTTCAAACTATGTCAATTTAGCTATTGCATGTGGTAAATAAAAACTAGGCATTTTTTTTCAGGAGAAATGTACAGGAGTTTTACCTTGATTTCATGACAACTCAATAGGAAGTATCGTAGGCCACTGATGTATTCTGTATATGGAGATGTTCATCACAATTCTTCCAATGAAAACTGAGTGTAATGCAAAATGTTAAACTGAAGCAGCAATGACCTACAAGCCAATGCATCTCATTCTTATATATAAAACACCATATCTCAGTCTTGTTTTTAGACTTCATTAAAATTCAAGTACAAAATTCACTAAAGACTGTTGTTGTACCCTTAAGAACTTAACTACAGCATAACAATCAATTTGACACCACTGCTTTAGTTGCTTCGAACTATTGTATTTTCTTATACCATGTTACAAATGAAAATATAGATAGATAGATATTTTTCCAGAGTAATATGTCGGATGTTTACTTCTGATGTAAGGACAAATCACCAAGGAAGTATTCTACACAATTTTAATATTCTGCATAATGGACATAAGTTCAGCTACCCACCACTAATGGAAACAGAGTATACTGAACGTTTTCATATTATAACAGTTTAGGCCTATAGACCATTGCATTTAGTACTTCTGTGCAAGAAGCCACATCTCACTCCCTTTTGATATTTCATTTTGAAACTTTCATGAAGTATTAACACTGTGAAAAAAGTAAATGGTGCCAAAAGCAGCGCAACGACCATAAAACAAGAAGCTGCTAGCGGTGCCAATAACTAGTCCCCAAAACACGATTTAGAAGGATTTTATTGAATAAAACACAGAATAATCAATAATCGATAAGCGCTTTTGTCAAAATAACTTCATCAGAACAAGTAACTGTTGCAAGAGTTCTCATTTTATACAGTTGTTGATAAATCATATGACCCAAGCAATTAAATTTTAAAAAAACAGTCGTAAACATTTCATGTGGAAAACTTTAGGTTATAAAAAGCTGTGAAAATATAAACCTATACAATACAAAAGTATAAATTGATAATTCTAACTACATTAAAATTTATACAGTTGAATAATGTAAAACTAAAAGAAAACTGAGGGATTTTGGTGTCATAATTTACAAGCCCTAAACCTTAATTCTGGTTTGATGCTGATAGCATCATTTAACCCTGGATAGCCAGCACCATTTAACCTTAGTTGCCATTTAGTTTCAGCCCTCATTAATTTGTTTTTCCAATCCCCCCCCCTCTGAAATCTACCTGTACAACTTCCAATATACCAAATTTAAAACTATGAAGTGGATTCTCTTGGATGTGTTTAAATAGGGCGTTCTTTTTGTCCTTCCTATTAATACTGTAGCAGTGTTCGTATATCCTACGATTTAATTTCCTTTCCGTCTTGCCAATATAATAGCAAGAACAGGAATTACAACTAGCAAGATAGACAACACCTGAAGTGACACATGAACCAGCTACAAAATTGACATCAGTGCCATAAGGGCCTAAACTAACCGTGGGATTTTCATTAATGTACCCACAATAGTCACAAGAACCACATCGGTGGGTACCTTTCTTCCTACTTTTCACATTAGGCTTGTTTTCCAAAATATTTTTCAAGTTGCTACCAACCCTGTAAGTAAATAGGGGTTCTGGGCCTATTACTTTAAAAAGGTCTCCGTTTCCCTTGAACATTGCCCAGTTGTTTTGGATAATCTTTTTTACCTCATTTGATGTTTCACCATATGTAATAACCATGGCTTGAGAAAAATCCTTTTGATCGCTTTGATTAACATTTGCAATTTCTACCTCAGCCCCTAATAATGGTTTGTATCTACCATTCCAATCATTCATCACTTGATCCCTAATATTCTCTACAAAATCTAATGGATATCGTCTGTGCAAAAACATGTCCATAACTAGTTTGGTTTCTTCCTCTGCCAGGGTCCTGTTAGAACACATCCTTACAACCCTAACCATTTGCCCCTTAACTATATTTCTCTTAATATGAGGGGGATGGTTGCTTGAAAATTCAAGATAATCATTGGAAAAAGTGGATTTCCTATAAACCTTGGATTGGAATGAGTGGTTGGTAACATCCTTAAATATTTTTACGTCAAGAAAATTGATTTCTTTGCAATTACCATTTCCAGTAAATTTAAAATAGTCACATATGGTGTTCATATAGTTGAGAAATGATTCAAAGAATGTATCCTTCTTCCACAAAATAAATAAATCATCTAAAAACCTTAAATAAAGGTGCCATCCATTTTTGTAACTAGCGGTAAAAATAAACTGATTCTCCCACCCATATAAAACTAAATTAGCAAAAATGGGAGCACAACTGTTGCCCATGGCTACTCCTTGAACCTGTTTGTAAAATTCCCCCTCGAAAGTAAAAAAATTATTTTTCAACACTAATTCCATTAATTCTGTGATAAAGTTGAGTTGATTAAACTACCACTCAAGTTTGTTTTGCTTACTAAAACTTAGTTGAAAAATTGTAATCCTACCTCATGGGGAATGGAGGTAAAAAAGATCAACTACGTCAATAGTAGAAAAATAAATGTCTTCATTAAAAAATTCATTCTTAATTCTCCTTAAAAAATCCCAAGAATCAAGAAGTACGTACTCTAATGGGGCCAAAGCATGTTTAACCATTCGATCAATAAAAACCCCCAATGAATAAGTAATGCTGTTATGCCCTGAAATGATGAGCCTGTATGGAGGGTCTTTTAAGTTTTTATGAGTTTTGGGAATACCAAAACAAATAGGTATAACAGTATGCTCCACATGTAGAAAATTAAAAACCTCCTCATTTATGACACCTTGCATTTGGGAGTCCTCCAAAAAAAAATTTATCTTTCTATAGCTTATGTGGATTTCATTCCTAGAGACAATTTCATATTTTGTATTATCATTCAACATATTAGTTATTTTATTTTTATAGTCAACCATATTTGCAATAGCCATACCCCCACCCTTGTCCGGTTTCATAAATCTAACATTCCGGTTGTCCCTTAACTCAAACAATAACTTTTTCTCTGCCAGGGTCAAATTGTGTTTCCTATAAATATGTGTCTGTAGGGTCTTAAAAATCTCTTGCTCAGTAACTTTTTCAAAGGAATGCAAAATAGGTATAGGGGGGGATTCCAACAACTTTTTTTGTATATGACAGAATTCCTTCTGTTGTCAATACTTGCTTTGTCTCTATTTAAACATTTTAAATTCATTTTCCTAACAAAAATCTTAAAGTCAGTTAAAAGTTTACTAATTTCATCTCTATTAGAAGGCACAAATTTCATTCACTTCATTAGTAAATGAAAATGGTCCTTGCAAATGGGAAATTCTGCATAATTAAAAATCTTGAAACCTTTATACAAAAAAACAATATTATCAGATACAATGATTCCATCATCGTTATTCACATCTTGATTGTTTTTATTGTCATAAACTACTAGTAACTGTTCTTCCTCCTGTAGGAGGGGTTTCTGTATTTGGATCTCGCTCCCCAGTATTAACACTGTCCTCAGTTACAAAGTACATCTAAACATGCTGTTCTACCCTTATTAAACACTATTGCTATTCTGTACTTTGGAACTTCAGTGCAGCACAACACTTGATTTTATCACACTAAGTTTTTTGCTTCAAAGTATGACATTCTATCTGCAGCATGTTACAAATGATTTTATCCATAGTGATAGACAGATAGATAGACAGATACATAGATAAAGAGATAGACTGAAAAGAGCTAGACCTACATCTAAATACATAGTGATCACAGTAAAAAGACTAATAAATCATTCACTCATTCAAACCTCTCCACACATGCCCACAACAAAACACTTATAATAAATACCCAAAAACACATACACTAATACCACACTCATCAAAATACTGACAAACATCATAACAAGTATTTTTTTGCAGGGACAAGCCCCCACACTCCCTGCTAATTGTGTATGCCAATTCTGTGATCACACATCAGCAAAGAAAGGGCATGCTGCCAATCCCTGCTGTACGCCAATCATCAATAGTGACTTGATCAATTACTACAAAGGAAAATGTATGTTTCACATTATCAGAAATATGTTTGGCCAATGCATTATTCAGATTGTTTTTCCTAATAGCGTAACCACGCTCATAAATTCTTTTACTTAGCTTACTCTCAGTTTTTCCTATGTAGAAACCAGGGCATGAATCACACATGGCCATATAAACCACTGCTCTGGAATTACAAGAATATTTCCCTTTTATCTGATGTCTAATGTTTCTAGTAGTTATATTATCAGTTACTTTTACCATATGACACCATGAACAAGCTCCACATCTAAAAGTTCCTTGTTTATTTACATGAGAAGGAACTTGTCTGTTCTTAAATAAGTCCTTAAAATTATTACCTCTTCTATATATAATAGCTGGTTTAACCCCTAAGTGCTTCCTGATGTTAGTATCCTCTAACAAAATTGGCCAGTTTTTTTTTCAAAAATGGAAGTTAAAAACTTAGCATCCTGGCTAAAAGTTATAGTTAAGACTTTTTGAAAGTCTGGGGGTTGTTGTGTAGTGTCATTGCATAGTTCTACCATGGTACTACATTCTATAGTACTTAGTGTTCCCTGATACCCTCCATTGACTGATGTAAGTGGAATGGTGCCTAAAATAGGTTGAAAATAACCATTTAGTCTCTTAGTAATGACTTCCATACTTAATTCTTCCACTAATTTTACCAGGTAACCTCTTTTCAGGAACAAATCATGTAGAAACTGACATTTTTTCAAAAACTCTTCATGTGTTGTAACCATGTGAGCAGCCCTGACCAATTGGCCTTTCATAACAGACTTTTTTTGATTAAATGAGTGTGAACTTGTGTAATGTAGAAAAGTGTTAGAACATGTAGCTTTTCTTTTCATCAATAGTGACTTGATCAGTTACTACAAAGGAAAATTTATGGTTCACATTATCAGAAATATGTTTGGCCAATGCCTTGGGGTTTACAGTTAGAAATAAATGAGTTAAAATGGCAAATCCGCTTTCAACCAGGCAGTTGGCCTGGCATCAATGATCGCACTTCTATCTCGGCCATACTGAAACTAAAAGCACTTGAAAGAAAAAAGGTTTTAAAACAACAAAAATAAGGTTGTTTAACAACTGGTAACAATATACAGTTTTATACATTATTTTATACATCCATACACATATTTAAATATACACTTTTTTGAATATTAGTTGTATTAAATTATTTTTAATGCAGCGTTGATAGTTTTTGGTTTATATGAGGCAACAGTTTTTATGTTCAGCTGTATATCATGATGAATGACACTGTTTTTAACCAATAGAAGTAAATGTTATGGTATTTAAGGTGAATGCATGTAGAATAGTCTGTCTGATGAAGTTTGAAACTTGTTAAAATGAAAGCACTAACCGTTTGTTACTGGAATCATGAAATACTTGGTGTTTTTATACTTCTCAACTTGTGGTTCCTTGAATTTCATCATTTGAACATTGTTCCAGAGGGGCTTGGAATTCAGCCTTGAGCGTTTTTGTATCAGTTTGGTGATTTTGTGTTTTTTTAAGATTTTTATCTGTAATCCAATGACAAATCTGCTAATATTCTTGGCAATTACTGTATTCTGTAACAGAATCAAGTATAATGCCAAAATGTCAGACTATACTAGTGAAGACTTATTAACTAATGCATCTGGTACCACTGTATAAAAGGCCATATTTCAGCCCCACTTTAAGATTTCATTATAATACTTTCAGACACTAGCAACATAAAATTCAGCTACAAAATGCACATATGAATTCCAGTCTGCCCTAGTAATTTCCATATATCCAACTCTGAATTTAACCATAAGATTTGCTTCAAACTATGGCATTTCAGAGATACCATGTTAATGCTTGAAAAATAATTTTTTTCTGGAAAATGTACAAAAAAATTTACATATGATGTAATTTAAATTCAGTATAAAAATGTTCTCAGATATTTTTCTATTCTATTCTGCACAAAAGCTAAAAAAGTTCAACGCATAATTGTAAAGTGCAACAATGAAGGCCAATGAACACCTGTATTATCTGCAAATGCATAGTAAGCCAAATCTCCACAATCCTTTGCGATTTCATTATAAAAACTTCAAGCAGTAACAAAAAGATGCACAGCTGCAAAACAACTACTACGATTCTATCCTTAGGGATTTCAGAGGAACAAAACTCTGAATTCTCTGAATTTGATCCAACCATGGTAATGGAATGCTGAATATATATATATATATATATATATATATATATATATATATATATATATATATATATATATATATATATATATATGGGAACGCTACACAGTTTCAAAAGTTTGAAATCTCAAATTTCAAACTATCGAGACCAGAGTGCCGTACCTCCACAATACCAAAAGATCAGGAGCACGAATTTCAAAATCCCGATGATCAGAGATGTTGAAATTCTGGTTTTGTGGTTTGTGAATGGGTAGGTGGAAGGTAGGGTAAGTATTTCTGTGTGTGTGTTGGTTAGGGGTTGTAGTGTGTGTGTAAGTGTGTGTTGTGAATGTGATGTGTGTGTGTGAGGGGAATGGTGGTGTGTTGCGTTTTTTTTCATGTGTGCCTGTGTAGTGCGACCTTGGAGTTAGAATATTTAAGTAGGGGGGAGTGGGGGGTGAAGTCCTTGTCTGCAGTATAGGTTTGTTTGTTTGTGTTCTGGGGGGGGGGGTTTGAATGTTTATGTGTGTGCTGTATGTTTGGTATACTTTTCGTGGTTTTGAATTTCGTGGTTTTGATTTTTCATTTTTTTGGTGTTTCGGGTCTTTGGTCTCGGTATTTTGGGCATCGAGAATGTGTGCATTCGGGATTTAGTAGGGGATCCATATATACATATATATATATATATATATATATATATATATATATATATATATATATATATATATATATATATATATACACATACATATATACATACACACACACACACACACACATATATATATATATATATATATATATATATATATATATATATGATTGTAAGTTAAAATATTGAAGGGAACGAACCCTACAAGTCACTTCAACTCAAATTTGTCTGAGTAGTGACACAGTTACAGAAAGTTTTTTTTTATATAAATTAATGTGTAGAGTTAGGGTTGTGGCAGGGGCAGGGTTAACAGTAGCACATATGACCTTTCTCATATGTGGTAACCCCAAACCTGCCCCTGCTCCTGCCACAAACCCTAACCTTACAAATTAATTTCTGAAAACTTCCTCTTTCCCTAACAGTACTGCTACACAAGACACTTGTGTGCGCACACACACACACACACACACACACACACACACACACACACACACACACACACACACACATACACACAAGCACACAGAATCTCTCTCCTTTCTTAACCCTTGCCCTAACCCATATACTCTTGCACATATACATAACTAAATCTATCTCCTTGCCTAACCTTACCTAACCCTAACCTGCAAACACTCACATCCATTTACCAGAGCAGTCACTCTTTCTACATTCAATGAAAGAAGCACTTGACAAAGAATGCATTTGTTATCTTCAACAGCTATGCTATTCTTTTGAAAAAAATGCCAGTCAACAAAATTGCTGGAAACCAGATATACTGATCCCACTTCACTTCAACTCAGTATGCTCAGTGTCCCTTTCCTACCCCCCCCCCTTACATCACTTCATTTATACTGGGCCTACCCATATCTATCCAAATTCCAACCTATCACAAAACTCCCAGACTCCTTCCACCTCCAGCAACATCTGAAATACAACTACTCATAGGCTTGGACAATTACATTCTTCATTATTGTGGTTAAATATCTATTTAATCTACAGGATCCAGTCTGTAAAATGGCAAAAGTCTCTCTCTCTCCATACCTGCAAGTCTCCAATGGCGTACTCTAAGGCTCTATTCTTGATCTCCGCCTCTTTAATATCTTCCTCAATGATCGCTATACCTCTGTAGGTCCAGCCTCTCTTAAACAATATGCAGATGATTATGCACTTATTTTTGCATCTAATAACTTGCCTTACATCTTTCATATCATGCAAGAAGCTTCTACCTCCGTTGAGAAATGGCTTGTTAATGCCCAGCTACTACTCAGCCTAAAAATAAAGTGACTGTTATTGTTCCCCAAATCACAAATGCCTGATATAGTGAATTTAAAAATCTTTTCACTAAACAAAACTGAAACTGAAGTAGTCTCCCATACAAAACTTCTTGAAATGATTATAGATGATAACCTTAAAACTAACCTGCATGCTCAAAATAACATAAAAAAAGACTCACCAAAAATGAGGAATCCTCTACAGGCATAAAAACTTCCTTAGTAACATCATCTGTCGTGTTCTTTTACTTAAGAAAGGAAGACGCGGGACAACTGTGTGCTGTTGCTACCAACTCCAAACTTTATTGACAAGCCCGCGTACAATACAATCAACATCCTTCCTGTCTCACAGTCCTTACGTCATGCACCTCCCCACCCCCAAAGAGCATTAGCTAGGCAAAACAACTCAGTCCATTGAATACACCACATCTCCTTTTCTATAAAGCCCCTTTTCCCTTATTACAAAACCCAGATCTATTCAATCTCTTCGTCTTCACTACGAACTTGGTGCATGGCCACAACTGCTCACTTAGCCATGTTCGGATTACTATAACACAAATGACATTGCTATTTACAGACTGTTCACTACAAATCCAATCGGTCCGGCTTGTTAATAATTCTTCCTGATCTGGTCCTGACAACATCACTGTGTACCCGGGTTTCCGGGGAAAGGCCATTGCAAGGTGGCAAGGCCTCAACGGTCTTACTTAACTCACTCTCCTGACCCACAGGGTTTGATTTGCACTCAAGCTCTGGCAAGGGAATCAGATGCACACGGTTTCTCCGCACAGTCCCTTGGGGCACGTCTACCTTAAATGACCTCGGCGAGTAATGCTTTTGGCCTACAGTACCTGGGGTCTTCATATCTGTCACCCACACCTGGTCACCGGGCAACACATCACCCAGCGGCCTTGCCCGATGGCGTCGGTTGTAGTTTGCCGCATTATACACCCTCTTCTCCTCCTCTTTCCCCACAAGCCTTCTCCAGTCGGGCAGCACCGGGTCCAACTGCGAAGGATGAATCGGAAGAGAAGTCCGCAACCGACGTCCCATGAGAAGTTCCGCAGGGCTATAGCCATTTTGCAGTGGCGTTGTCCTGTATGCCAGAAGAGCCATGTACGGATCGACACTTTTCTTAAGCAGGTTCTTCACAGTCTGAACCGCACGTTCCGCCTCCCCGTTACTCTGCGGGAACCTGGGGCTGCTTGTAACATGCTCAAAGCCATAAGCCGTTGCGAAGTCCGCAAAAGATTGGCCTGAAAACTGAGGGCCATTATTGGACACGAGGACCTCTGGGATACCATGGCGAGCGAAGAAGGACTTTAGGTGGGTGATGACCTCGTCGGATTTGCTATGTTTCAACAATGCGATCTCAAGAAACCTGGATAAGTAATCCACAGCAAGAAGGTAAGTATGTCCTTTTAGTTCAAATAAATCCGTGCCCACTCTTTGCCATGGTCTGTCCGGACATTCAGTTGGGATGAGGGGCTCAGGATGATTCCTCCTCTCTGAGATGCACGTCCTGCATCCCGAAACCATGTTGTTTATCTGTTGGCTGAGCCCAGGCCACCAGACAGTCTGACAGGCTCTGGCTTTGCACTTCACGATACCTTGATGTCCCTCATGTAATTTCAACAACACCTCATTACGCATGGCAGAGGGGATAACAAGGCGTGAATCTTTTAACAGCAACCCATCCTTCACTGTTAATGTAGAATGATCTGGCCAGTAGCTCTTCAGCAAGGGTTCCTGGTTCGCATACAGCGGCCACCCCTGACTGCACAATTCCATAACCCGCACACACACACTGTCTGCTTTCAGCTGCTCCCGTAGTGTCTGGAGGAAGGAAGGCTTCACCTGCATGTTTTCCACAATACTGTTCACATAGATATCCGTGTCCTCCATCAACTTTGTTTCCTCCAGTGTTAGCCTGGTTTTAAGTGGAGAACATGACAAGGCATCTGCCACCCACAGTGATTTCCCTGGAGCGTATTGCACTGTGTATGAGAACTGCATCAGTCTCATCCTGAAGCGTTGGATTCTAGGCGGTAGAAGATCCAGCGCCTGACCTCCAAGCAATGAAACCAGGGGTTTGTGATCAGTTTCTAGGCAAAACGATTTACCTAATAGGTAATCTCTGAAGCGTTCACATGCCCAGGTAGACGCTAGAGCCTCTTTCTCAACCTGGGCATATCGTTGCTCTGTAGGTGAGAGTGACCTTGATGCGTAGGCCACAGGTCTCCAGCCGTCCTCCCATTGTTGCTGCAGCACGCTCCCTAACCCAAAGGATGATGCATCCGCAGAAACCTTCGTATCCCTATTCGGGTCGTATACAGCCAAAACTGGAGGTGAGGTGATCGCATCTTTTAAGTCATTGAATGCCTTTTCCTGGTCCCCCCCCCAGTACCAGCTATTCTTTTTTGATAGTAAGTCTCTCAGAGCTCTATCCCTCTCAGCCAAATGAGGGATGAATTTCCCCACCTGATTCACCATGCCCAGGAAACTCCTGAGTTCTCCTACTGTTGCAGGTGCTTCCATCTCCGTGATGGACATGGTCCTCCTTGGGTCTGGGCTTATGCCAGAATCTGTGATGACATGGCCCAAGAAGGTCACTTTGCTCCTTGACAGGTCACATTTCCCCACATTCAGCGTGATGCCTGCCTCTTCCAGTCTCTTTAATGCCGCATGAAGCCAGGCATCGTGTTCCTCCTGGCAACGACCCCAGACCAGCACGTCGTCCATGTGGCAAATCACACCTTCTAGTCCTTCAATGACCTCTGCCATCATGCGTTGAAAGTGTTCAGGTGCAGAGTTAATGCCAAAGGGAAGGCGATTGAAGCAAAAACGCCCAAAGGGGGTTATGAATGTGGTAAGCGCCGACTCCTCTGACAAAGGAATTTGCCAAAATCCCATATTGGCATCCAGTTTACTAAACACCTTCGCTCCGGCAAGCATCCCAAGACTCTGCTCAACCGAGGGCAGCACGAACCTCTCCCTGCATACGTATTCATTTAACTTAGTGTAGTCTACACATAGTCTCAGTCTGTTACTGTCTTTCTTTGGGACGACAACCATGCCTGCACACCAGTCAGTAGGTTCCTCCATTCTGGTAACGACACCCAGCGTCTCCATCCTCATTAACTCCTCCTTCACTTTCCCCATCAAAGGTAGGGGTATCCTCCTGGGGGTCTTCAAAGAGTATGGCACCGCATTTGGCTGAAGCTTTATATGGTATTTCCGCTGCACTACCCCCAGCCCAGAGCACAGTTCAGGGTATGAGGCCTTCAAAGACTCCATGGTAATAGTGTCAACCCGCTTCAGGAGACCCAGCCCCAAAATAGCAGGAAGACCTAAAAGCGGCGTGCGGAGGCCTTTAACAACATACACCTTCTCGCATGTCTGTCTTTGTCCATAACCAAGCTGAAGCTCCAAGGATCCTGTGACCTCCAGTGGCGTCCCTCCAGGCCCCAACAAGGGTCTCTCCGGCTGCTGGAGCAGAGGAGCATCCTTCCCACTGAACAAGTTGTCCAGGTCTGACTTGGAAATAACAGTAACATCCGCCCCCGTGTCAAGCTTGAAAGTCATAGATGTGCCCTCTATTTGAACCTCCACAATCCAGGAATGGTTCCCGGAGGAGACAGAACCAAGGAAAAAGCCCTGTTCTTCACGCTCGCCAAGCTCCTCATCCTCCTCGATACACTGCACCGCCTTAATCTGCCTGCAGACTCGCTGGTAGTGGCCCTTCTTCCCACACGAGTGACATCTTGCAGCAGTCGCCGGGCATAGGATTTCATGATGAAATGGGCCCCCACACCTGTAACACTGCGAAATCGGAGCGTCTTTACCCTTTTGCGTCTGTCGCTGAAAAATCGGCGTCAAGGCCTTGCCCCAACCTTTCGAGGTCTCCAGCCGGCGTTTGGTGTCGAGTGGTGTCTGCACAGCGTTCACGTTATACTGCAGGGCACTACTATCGCACCTCAAAGCCGTCTGCTGCTTCTTTACCTCCTCCGACTGTCTGGCCATGTTTACAGCTCTCTCCAAGTCCAACTCTTTCTCCATCTGCATCCGCTCGGACAGTCTGGTGTCAGCCAAGCCCACAACAATTCTATCTCTTATGAGCTCATCGTGCAGCGTCCCATAATTGCAGTGCTCAGCTAAAGCATGCAAAGCAGTAACAAAAGCATCAACAGTCTCATTCAGTTCTTGTTTCCACATGTTAAATCGTGCACGTTCATAAACAATGTTCTTTTTGACAATAAAAAATCTTTCGAAGCCGTCTTTCACTTTGGCATACTCCTGATGCTCTGCATCGGTTAGTTTGAGGCCTCTCAGGACATCGTCTGCCTCATCGCCCATGCAGTATATCAGGGTGTTCACCTGGTTCCCTTCTGGGTTCGAAGATAAATTGCTGGCCTGACGGAACCGTTCAAAGTGGCGTATCCAACGTGTCCATTCATGAGGTTTGGAGAAATCAAAGGGCTCAGGCGGCTGAATGCTAAACGTAGCATTAGGAGCGCTAGCCGCCATGTTAATTCTAGCTCGCGGCTGCCGACCATTCTCTTCGTCCGACATGTCCGCCCCCACGGCCCTAGGCCACTCGTACGGTCTTCAGCAAGTGTTCAGCAGTCCCAGGCACAGCCACACAGCACTTCTGACACCATGTCGTGTTCTTTTACTTAAGAAAGGAAGACGCGGGACAACTGTGTGCTGTTGCTACCAACTCCAAACTTTATTGACAAGCCCGCGTACAATACAATCAACATCCTTCCTGTCTCACAGTCCTTACGTCATGCACCTCCCCACCCCCAAAGAGCATTAGCTAGGCAAAACAACTCAGTCCATTGAATACACCACATCATCAGAACAATTTTTGCCACAACCTACCTTCTCCCATCTCTCTTATATGATGCACCCATCCAGACCAACCTTCTGGCTACAGTTAAAAATTAGGTGGAGGCATAGTATAATAAGGCTGCAAAATATGCCACCAACGCGGGCATTACTTTACTACCCTTAAGGCTTTGAATTGGGTCAAACTACCTCATCACTTAGATTACATACATCTTATCTCCACACACAACATTATTCACAAAGTCAATGACCGCCCTGATTGTATTCATATTCTCTATTCTTATCACCCTAGTAGAATATTTTGATACAATGAACATCTTATATAAACCCCAAAAATCCTCAGACCCAAGTCGCTACTCTTACTCTGCCAATAAATAATGGAATTCTATCTGTCTGCAAATAAAATCTACCTCTAACCTCTCCTGGAGGTACTTCTGACATAACAAATCAAAACTAAGAATCTAAAGATGTAACTGCTCAATGTTAGGAGTCTAAACAAAAAAACTCCAGTCCCTACAAGCTCTCCTCACCTAAGAGAATACTGGTCACTAGGAAATGGTTTCAAGCTGCGGAGAGCACACTGGCACTGCAAGTCTATAATGCCTTCCACACATTTAGACCAGCAACTACACAGAGAGGGATTAAAGGTAGAGGTGTCTTATTTTACAGCAAAAATTAAATATACCTCAAGGCTGGCAAACTGGACAATGCACTTTAGCTTCTCTGCAGTCAACTCACCATAGGCAAAATACCAGACCACTTCCTTGCAAGCTATACATTCCCCTCTATGATCCAGAAAACCCATAACATATATTTAAACTTATTGGAAACACTCACCATCCAACCCAAAACCATATTCATGGGTGACTTTAATTACACCACTATTAACTGGGAATCATTTATGACACCAAATGTGCAGGCACAGAGATTCATGGATTTTATAAACACAATCTCCCTGGACCAGATTATCAGTACACTGACCAGAGGGGCAAACATAGTGGATCTGGTCCTCACTAATATGAGAAAGTGCTGCTTAACCCCTAGTGTAATATCATCTCTGGTAATGAAAGCAACAAAAACAACCAAAGGAGTAGTCCACACAGGATTTATTCAATTAAGCGCTTTTCATCCGACTAATAACCAGGACTTCTTCAGATAAAAAATATCTAAAAACATCCCTACTTAAATACAACTTCAAAAAAGTCACATGATCAAATTAGGGTAACAACTACACACATCCCTCCAAAAATGTAACCCTCTGTGTGCTTGAAAACATTTAAAACTATATCAACTTGAAATAATAAAAAAATCAAAGTCCATTCATAATATATAGCAGCTTCCAGTGGTTTTGGATTTTTGGCTTCCAGTGATCTTCTCTGGTAATGTCAGACCACAAAATGGTCTCCTTTGAAGTAAAAATAGAACCTGGAACCCCAGCTAACCAGGAATGTTTAGAAACTACTCTAAGGCTAACTTCCAATTACTAAGTGATCACCTGGCAATATTTCAAGACCCCATAAACCTTGAGAACACTGCTACCTATGTGAAACTGTTCACAGAAACTCTATACAAGCATATTAATAACTACATAGTGGCAACTCTACCCAGCAGGAATAAGTACAGAACTAACTCAAAAAAACAAGCCATCCTGGTGGAATCACAACATCAATAAGCTGTAGAACAGAATGAAGAAAATCATGGCAAAAATTAGGAGGTGCAGCAGCCAGCAGGATAAAAGCACTCTCTTCAAACTAAACAAACAACTCAGAGGACAAATAAAGTCTACCAAAGCCAAATCTGAGGTAAATTTGGCCTCCCAGGCCAAGGAAAACCACAAGACATTTTTTAGCTATGTTCGCAGTCTCGAAAGCTATACATAATTGTATGCAGAGCTCATTGTTAATGGAGCCATCTATACTGAGCCAGAAGATATAGCAAACCTAGTGGCAAACAATTTCAGCTCTAACTTTACCGCTATTGCCCCCTCAACCTCCCCCTCTGGAAATACCATCAAGTATAACTGCCCTTATTGTTACTAGGGAACAGGTCCTCAATGTTCTCTCTAAGGCCAAGAACACTGCATCAGTGTGCCCAGACAATATCC
>NC_056748.1:536575135-536620135 GCF_019279795.1 Protopterus annectens | reverse complement strand
AATGGCACTACAACACCTGATTCCATTGTTTCATCATCTTCTCCCTCCCTCCTTTCTTCGTTGAGACCAGTTTTAACATCCTCTGCCTGTATCTATGTATGTCTTATGCAGGGTTTTTCTGATGCCTGTTGTCCATTTTTCCATTACTTTGTAATAATAGTTTTGATCTCAGATCCCATTCGCCTCTGCACCCTTAGTTTCCTGTCTTCCCACTGTCTGCTCTCTGGCTATATTCCCCACATAGAGCACCGCCATGAGTTATCTCCCTCCTTGTGAAATATATCTTTCCATATGTCCAGTGCCCTTTTCCCTGTGTTTACTGGCATCTTCAGAGCATATGGATCACTCCTGCCTCAGCTTCTCCACATCTCCAGTAGTGATAATGTTCTTCTTTCCTCATTCTTTTAAGTGTTAGATACCATCTTTGCTGCATAGTTAATCCCAGAGCCTTTATCCATGCATACTCTATATATGGTGGTTTATCTAAAGTACTCTTTTTCATTTTTCTGAAATGATTTTCTATCCCTCTTCTCCTTTCCAGATTTTCCTGAGTTCCGTAGTCTCTGGCTTCTCTTCCTTTTTTCTCCAATCTTTGTATATCATTCTACATCTTTGCTTTTCCTCTTCTCATTTCTACCATGGTACCCTTATTTTCTTTTTCCCCACCATTTTCTCCAACAACGTCTTGTCTTCCTTGTCCCACTCCACCTTTTTCCAGTCCTCATTCAGCTTTAAGTCTTTTCATCTCTCTATTTTCAGTGTACCATACTGTTGCTTTAGTTATTATAAGCTTTTAAATGCCTTTCTGCTTCCCTCCTCTTCTCTCAGCAGATCTTCTTTTTTATCCCATATCCTTTCCTCTTTTCTCTTCATTTCCTCCTAAACTTCTCCCCCGACTGTTGTCCCCATAACTTTTGCTCTTTGCCTTCTTCCCATGTCACATTGCCTAGCTTTTTCATTGTTGTCAATTTTGTTCCCGCCATTTTCTGTCAAGTTTTTTTCAGTGCATTCAGATTTTTTTTCTGTGCCTCTGTGCAGAGTATTATGTTGTAGATAAAGACGTATGTTGGTAAATGTGGGAGTCCCTACCCCCCATCTTTCTGCCTGTCTTTAGTTAATTTCTCTTTATCCTCCTCCAGCTTCCCTTTTCCATCCAGTCTTCTATCTCTTTCGCAGGTTTTTCAGTTTTCTGCCTACTGGTTCCACTTGAATGATCCTTAGCAAATAAAGTATTACTGGTGATACCATCATTCTGACTCACCAATCACTCTGACCAATATTGTGAAGGTCCCCTTTCCTCTTCTCACGAGTGATATGCTTAATTTTTCCTGCATTTTCCTCCAGGTTTTTCTCTGAGGTCTCTTCTAAGGTGGGCCTGCATACAACCCAAAGTATATGAAGTAATTCTGCCTTTTTCACCTGCCCCACCCATCCCCTACCCCTGACTAAGACTGCCTTTTTCTTACTGCAGTGTGGGACCAAGATTGTTTGAAAGTACTGAAACAGTAGACCTATTGTTGCTAAGGCTGCCTTCTACATCCTTTGACAATGACATACAGTCATCCACATATATATGAGAAATCTGGGGTCTATCCCGCATACCCTTGTCAGCTAATCTAATTTGGCCCATTTTTATCATGAGTATAAATATCCCAGGTGATAATGACTACTCCTGTCTCATTCCCCTGCTCACCTCCAAAACCCCTAAACCTCCCATTAACTGCAATCTCTATCTATATTGCTTGCATCCAACTGGAAAGGTTCTATCTCATCCCTCCCTTTTTCATCATTTCCCTTAAGAAACTTCATTTTACCATATCAGATGCTATTTATTGCTCAGAAAATACAAACCTCTTTTTCCTAATCCTGTCTTTGCTAATTTCCACCATTTCTGTTCCATCTTCCCTATGTTTTATGAATCCATTCTGACCTTCTTGTATTGCCACCAGTATATCCAGTCTAACCTTCTTGCCTAGACTTTGGCGAATATCTTTATATCTGTGTTAATTAGGAAAACGAGCTGATAGCGTCCTACTTCCATGCTGTCACTCTTCCCTTTAATGTTACCATTTCCCATCTCATGCTATGTGAGACCCCCCCCCGATCATAATATCCTGTTATACTCTTCACTTATCAGTTGTCATGTCTTGTTCCACACTCCACTTGTACAACTGTAATAGGAATCCATCTGGATCTGCTCCTTTTAATTCCTTCATTTCAGTGACTAGCATAGCTGTAACAAGTAATGTGTACTTTTTCTGTTTTCCAATTACTTGTTAATGTTATTTTTAACTTAAATCTGATAAGGCTCTGACAAGGGGGAAAGTGCGTATCGCTTATTTTAACTTGACCACCAACTTGAAACCTGTTTTCTTAGTTTTAATAAGAATGCAAAGTAATCTCTGACACAGATCATACAAAAAAGCTGTGACAATGGCCTATTTTAGTAACTTGTATGCTGATATCAAGAATAATTGTTCTTGTACAACTAGTTTTCCCTTTGATTGCATATGCATTTCATAGGTAGGTTCTAGGTGTTAGTAAGGAGCCAGGCCCAATTTTCTAATTATCCCAAAACATTGTCTGGTTAAGTGACATGCTTAGGTTCACAAATAAGCAAATGAAGGTTGAAGTAATCGAGTCCTGTACCACAGAAGGCAACTCAGTAACAGCTCATACCATTAATCCACTGTACATACTGCCAGTGTGTATCTGTGTGCTTTAGCAAGATCTAAGTTGCGTGTGAGTTTTTACTTTTTTGTGTGTGTCTGCACGTGTGTGTGTGTGTGTGTGTGTGTGTGTGTGTGTGTGTGTGTGTGTGTGTGTGTTTATTTGAAGGGCATGCATATGTTTGCATTGGGATGAACGGCATGTTACTTGTGGTGTGTGCCTGTATCAATGCATTTTAGCAAAGTACATTTTCAGCATCTTATTACTGCATATGTGTGAGCGGACGGTGATCCGCTGTAGCGACCCCTAACTGGGAAAAGCCGAAAGAAGAAGAAGAAGAAGATTACTGCATATGTGTGTGTGTGTGTGTGCATGTGTATGTATTTGCAGAGTGTGTGAATATTCGCATTAGGTTATGAGGGTGCATTTTTGTAGAATATTATCCACTGTGTGTCATGTGGTCAGCACTCTCTCTTCACCACCTGTTCAATGGTGCATTTCTTGTATTTGTACAATGGAGTCACCCTGCATTCTCAATGAGACCATAGCAGTATATATTGTGACAACAAGGGATATTGTTTGAGAACACATAGCTCCTGACCTCAGAGGATGCACATAGCCTGTGTTGTAATAGAATAATGTGTGGTTCTTTTCATTGGAGTCGAAAGTAAAACTTTAACTATTCTTATCTAAGTAAACTTAATCAGTGCTCTTAATCTGTCTTCTTAGGTCAGACTCAGGAGTTAAAAAATGCAGGGAAAAGGAGAAACTCGCAGTCTGTTGTGTTACATGAAGGAAAGGAGAAGCACTACTATGAATTTTGCTGTCATAAATGAGGTGATGTTTTCTGAAATCACTAAAGAAGGTTATAAACTGTTGCATCTGACTTTGAAACTGTTGCTGCTGATACTGACTTGGAAGAATATTTCTACACAGAGGAGCTCTGTTTTAGGTGAAAATTCAGCCTGTACAACTATAAAAGAGGTTGAATGATGCTTACATTCCTAACACAATACTGTGTTCCCTGTTACTTTAAAACTGTTTTTGTTTTACTCTTCTGAAGAAGTGAAATAAGAAACTGATTTGTTTTTCTCATCTACCTGTGATGTGAACATAACTCTCAACTGCACAGATATTTGCAGAATGTCCAGATTTTTGCCTCATATTTCTGGTCTGTTCCTCATAAAATTTTGGTTTTCTGGCAAATTACTGGCAAAGCATTGAGAATTGAGGTCAGAAAATAATGAGAGACATTTGAGTTTCAGACTTCATATTGTTTAAAACTGCATGCTAATGCAAAACCTGTTACTCTATCAACTTTCTATGTTTGTAAGGGCAATATTTAAAATGTTTCCCTATTTTGGTGCCTTTGTCTCCCCATTATGTATGTCTTTGCCCAGATTTCTTGCACTAAGAGATTGAGAGGTATGGATGTGAAGCATCTCATCTTTTGTTTGGAAACAACCATCTTAAGCTGTGCTGAATAAAAACTGAACTTTCTTGGTGGAATGACAGTCTTCTGTGTATAAGTAGATCTAATAAGCAGCACTTTGCCACATATACTAATTGTGCTGGGGAATATCTAAACAGGTCTCTTAGCCTAGTGAACTGTGATGAAACTGCTACTCCATTGCTCTTGTGAACTGAAGCACAAATTGATGCTGAGTGACATAGAGAAATCTATAGAAGCATTGTTTTGGAGCACATGGGCCTTGCAACTGGGTGATGTTGTACAATAAGAAACAAACCATACTCAACAACAAACTAATGAAGTTCTAGATGCCCTACTCAGCCATCATGACGTCACCCTGCCATGGCTCTGCAAAAGAAAGAAGCAGTTTTAAGAAAGAATGATGAAGAGCAAAATAGGGCCATACAAACCCTGAAGGAACAATTATAGACCCTGGCTGAACAATGAGGGCACAACCAGGAAGAGCTCCAGCCTGGGTCACAGGCAATGAGTCACCTATTAAGCCAGATCTCATGCTGTTAAGGAACAAAAGTCTGACTATGGTCCAGTGATATGAGATTTATTACTGCCTCAGGTGCTTAAAGCAGCTGATGGGGAGGTGGGTATGACCATCCTGGGGAGATGACAATGTGTGTCCTATCACTATGCCTCAGAGGAGGGGTGGCAAGGCAAATGTGTGTCTAAAGTGGATGGCTTTCCACATGCCAAACCACTTCATTCACAGTGAGTGTATGGAGATGTCAATTCACAAGTATAAAGCACTGTGGGTCTTCTTGATGGAAGAGGTAGTTCAAATCTGACTAGGGCATAGAGTTAGGGCCAATATGAAAAATGTCTTCATAGCCATGATGCTAAGAGGAATGGAAAACACCCTCATGTCTGTCTGCATGATGCCCCCCCCCCCGAATGACTCTTATCATCAGATATATGGTGGGTATCATCCCAATACAGGAGAATGAACAGTGTCAAGCCAAGTAGGGGAAGGTTTGATGGGTAAGGCATGGGAGCAAAACTGACCTAGAAAAATAGAAAGTGCCAGCTGCTTTCTGAAAAGATGATACACGCTGATGATGCAGAAGTCTATCTGCTGGCCTTCAGATGGAGTGATGCAAGGGAAGGTTGGCCAAATGCTGAATTGCTCCATTCCTGTGTAGAAATGCTTAGACTATTTTTACCTGAAAAGTATTCATGCTAGTGACTATTAAAACTTGAAAGTAGACATACATGCGTTTTCTTGAATCACTTCTACTGTCTTCCAAGAAGTCTGTATGACCTAGGAGAACCCAGCAGCTCAAACTGTGGAATACATCATGATGGATCACTTTTGGAGGAATGTACCCTACACCATTCATCGATGAGTAAGCCAGATTAATCCATCCCTTGCATAGCAGCTGGAAGAGCTATCTGAGCAATATTTGGTTGCTGGTGGACTATCAGGCCCAAACCTGATATGTGCATTGGTGCTAGGACTGGAGAAAATGACAGTGCAGAATCCTCAAGACACAGTCCCAGGAGAAGATGGCCCCTCTGTTGTAGAAGGAAGTAGTAGCCCACAAAATGCACAAAAACTTACAGGCCAAAAAAGAGCCATAAAGATGATGGACTATTGAGGATAAGTAAGAAAGTATGTACTGTTACTATTAAGCAAGAAGCCCTGAATTTCTAAATAGAAGATATTCACAAAGATTAAGAGAGAAATTAGCAGAAAGAAAAATACTTGCACAAAAAATACTGTCAAAAACATCAAATGCAAATTTGTGTTCATTAATACAATGGATCCATGAAAAACATTATATAGACCAAGAAACTTTGGGCAGTTTGGAAACAGAAGTTACTAAGTAAGAGCACAAATATGCAGAACAAAAACCTAGAGATTTTTTGAAAAGTATAAAAAAGAAACATGGGCATGGGAAAGAAAGAGAGATCTGATATGGTGCAATATTTATGCAAAGGTTCTTGAAACAACTAAACGTTCCAACACTCTCACAAGATCAGAGAGAACACCTCTCATCTCCCATCACACTACAAGAAGTAATTACAGCCATTAAAAATCTTAAGTCAAATAAATCCCCAGGACCAGATGGATTCACAGCAGAATTTTATAAAGCTTTTATTCTAGCAACTCCTAAAATATTACTTTAATTTATCATCTAGATTTAATTAATCTAAAATTTGACCTACATGTTAACCAAACTATCAAAACCATCAATAAAAAACTAGGGTCACTTTACAGAATAAAAACCTTCCTAACCCCTCCAGCTAAAATTGCCATAGCTCGCTCTCATCTTCTTTCAGCCCTTCTGTATGCATCCCCTCTACTCTCGAATTTAAACAAGACTGTCCTTAACAAACTCTCAATTTGCTACAACCACATTGCCAGGTTTGCCACTGGGCTACCTTTTAGGACACATCATTGCATCAATCTAGATCAGCTTGGGTGGCTTGAACTACCCAGCCTAATCCAGTATAACCAACTGATTATATAAAATCCTCTATAATCCGGACAATACTCATGCACTTAAAAATATTATCACCCCCTATAACAATCCTAGACCGCTTCGATCCTCTAACAAACTACTAATTCAGACTAGCAAAATTAATAACACAGCTGGTGACTCTCTCTTTGCAATCTCTGTAAGTAGACCCTGGAACTCTCTTCCAGCTGATATTACCTTACTTTCTACCTTAGGTCAATTTAAAACTAGACTCGAACAACATTTAGCACTTAACTGGCTATGTCAATGTATCAAGCCCGGCTAACTCTCTCTAGAATGTGTAAAAATCTGTTAACCAGCTTACTGTGTAATTTAATTTAATCCTGACTTACGCTCGGGATTAACTCTAACCTGTGGAACTTGTTTAACTTGCTTACTTATGTAATCACTGTAAATAGTCTGTTTGTAATATGTAATGCTGGTATTATGTAATGCTGTATCTGCTTACCCTTGGAGCTTTTCTCCCCGGGCCTCCGCTGAAAATGGACATGCATCCAGTCGGACTATCCCAGTCAACAAATGTAAAATAAAATAAATAAATAAATATACTAAATCTTTTTAACTACCTTACATTTAATAATATTACTGATCAGCATCTAAATGCATCAAAAACAATATTTGTTCCTAAAGACAAAGCTGACCCTAAAAACCCCAGAAACTACAGACCCATATCTCTAATCAATGTGGACATAAAGATATTTGCCTCCATCTTAGCCAACAGATTAAAAACAGTGATAATTAGCATCATTTCACCCTATCAGTCTGGTTTTATTCAACAAAGACAAACCTATGACAACACCATAACATTAGATGCTATGATTACCTTGTCTAGTCAAAAAAACTCCCCGCTCTTTGCTTTAGTAATAGATGCATCTAAGGCTTTCGACAGACTCAATCAAAAATTCTTATTTTCAGTACTACCATATTTCAACATTCCCCCAGAATGTATAACATTCATTAAAGTATTATACTACAAAGTACATGCTATACTACAGATTAATAAAAGGTTCTCTTCTAGAATAGATATTAAAAATGGAACTAGACAAGGATGCCCCTGTCACCATATCTCTTCAATTTGTATATGGAATCATTATTTCTACTTATTACACAAAAACCTATCAACAAATACCAAATTTACGTAATACAATGATTGCTTTTACAGCCTTCGCAGATGACCTGAACCTATATTTTACAATACTGAGCCATGAAATCGAGAAAATCTTAACCTCTATAAGCAACTACTCAACATTCTCTAATTATAAAGTAAACCCAGAAAAATCAGTAATATTTCCTGCCAATCTATCCTCCATGTACCAAACCAACGTAACAAACCTATGGTCAACAATACAACAGAACCTTCATAGATGGGAAAAACTTCATTTATCTGTATGAGCCAGGGTTGCCATTATCAAAATGAACATCCTACCCAGGATGTTATACCTATTCAATGCTACTGACATACCAATACAAACTAACTTCTTCCATAAACTACACTCTTCTCTCTCCAAGTTTGTACGGTATTCTAAATCAGTCAGAGTTGCATATAAAAAACTGATTCTCCCTAAAGAAGAAGGAGGCTTAGCTCTCCCAGACTTTAAACTATACTATGACATAATAAGAGTCAACAGGGTACTCACAATATCTGAATATAATCCAAGCAAAAAAAATATGGTCTCCTACTTGGATAACCTAATACTATAACTATGTTAAATCATTAAACATAAATCCCCAGGCTCTCCATTTCTTGGACAAAAATAGTTTGAAGAACATGAAGTTACATAAAACAATTGGAGACAAAATTGAGGCATTGCAAAAACTTATCAACTCACTGAATTTATAAAATGCCTTTATTATGATGCAACCTCTGTATATGAATCCTAATCTTAAGATTAATGATAAAATGTTAAACTTAAAACCATAGCCCTTGCTAAGGGAACTGATGGTGTTAGACCTTTATTCATATCCCTCTCAGAGCTGAGAACAACTTTGAACTTACCTAAACAATACCTAATTATGCAAAGGCAAATCAGAGATATGTGTGATAGTATAATAATAATCCTACAGTCACACAGAGAGACATAAATTTAATCAAAACACTCTGGTCTCTACTAACACTGAGAAAGAAAATTATATCCTGCTTGTACAAAATCATAATATCAAAAAGGTACCAAGAAGAAATACTTTTCTCAAAATACTGACATGGCATAGATCCACTAATTTCTTTTTTTCACTAAATATTTTTTTATTATTTCAAATAAGATGTCTTAAACATTACATGAAATAAAGATAAATAACATATTTACAATTCTAAAACATTACTAACTTCAAACCATTATATAACTATTTACATTGGTGTCTATGCAAATAACATTGAAATTCTATATTATATAGAGTTAGAAACATAAGATGATATATCTTCTTCGATATTTTCAAGTATTTCCAGTACTTTCATCCAAGAGTAATAGTAAGAAGTAGATCTTTTAGTTCTGTTCTTCACTGTTAATATTTCCATGTGAGCAACTGTTGTTGTTAAAGTCTCAAATTCCTTGAACGTGGCGAAGCCTCATTTTTCCAGTGTATAGTTATGATTTTACGTGAAATTGCCAATAGTGACCATAGGATTTTAGTGTCTTTTTTTGGTACACAGTTTGGAATAGGAGAGTTGAATAAAATTAAAGACTTTGTTAATTGAAAATTATCATTATAAACAGTCTGAAAAAATAATTAATGGATTTCCAGTACATATTGAGACATATACATTCATAAAAAACATGCTGCCAATCTGCTTTTATCTTGATATGGCATCTCCAACATTGATCTTCAATAGAATACATTTTGGCTAACCTATGTTGTGTATAGAAACTTCTGTGTAGATATCTCCAAGTGAATAATTGCCAGTATTTTGATAGTGTAGAAAATTTGGAAGATTTTAGAATATTACTTTTTTCTTCTTCAACTGGAGGATGGTTGTTTATTAAAGTATAATAATCCCAGTATGATTTTTCATGATAGTTTTTGTTTTTTAACAATTTTATAGATATTAGACAAATAACCTGTACCCTGATAAGGCTGTTTTGTGATAAGAATAAGGTATTCAATGAGTTTTGGAGCTTCATGTCTAACTGAAGGTTGCATTTGTTCTATTTTATTTATAAGAAAATGCCTTAGATTTTGTAAAACAGCCAATTGTCTTTATTTATATTATAATTATAAATTATCTGTTCCTTTGTTAGAATTTTCCCTTTCTCTATAAGTTGATGCCAAAAGAGTAATGTTTCTTCTTTAAGTATATTTATTTTAGATATTTGGAATGTATCTAGAATATTTGGTGTAAAAGCTATAGGGAAAATAAGAAAAATCCAAGAATTAATATTTGGTATTTTGTTTATATATGTTCTGAACACTGAAAGTGTAGAACTTACATAGTTTGATGGCAATTTATTAATATTATTCCTTTTCCTAAAAATAATCTTTTAACATCCATATAAGGGGTGATGGTATTACTGTTAAGTTGTCTTGTATGTGATTATAATTGATTTCTATGTAAATCTGCTCATGGGCTTGTTTCCATATAGGTGTGTATGAATTATTTAACCATAGTGTTATGTTTTTAATAACAGATGAGGTAATATATAAATCAATATCCGTAAATTAATTCCACCATCTTCCCAATCTGGCAAATGTTTATTTAAGGCTATACGGGTTTATTTGGAAACCATAGAAAATTTAAAATTAGTTTATTGTATCTTTGAATAATATATTTGGGAGGTGGCAATGAAAAATTTTGTATTAAGTATAATATTTTGGGAAATATGATTATTTTAATAAGATATAATCTGTCTGCTGTTGAAAAGATATATTTATTCCAGTAACCAATTGTTTGTTCTATTTTGTCTAGTATTTTATTATAGTTAAATATTAGAGAATCTGTTAATTCATTGAGTAGATTTATTCCCAGATATAATAATTTACTTTCTGTTACTATATATTTGGAAAATCTTTTGTTTATATTATTTTTTTTTTACAATTACAGGGCATAATTTTAGTTTTGTTTTCATTAAATTTTAAGCCTGAAATATTTTGAAATTTATTCATGGAGTTAAATAGAGCATTCAAAGACTCATTTGCATCTGAGAGAGTTAATAGTATGTCATCAGCAAAGAGTTGGATTTTAAGGTTTAACATTTTATTAATACAAATGCCCTTTATGTTATTGTTTGATCTGATTTGATTTGCAAAGGGTTCTATGAGTAATGCAAATAACAATGGTGATAAAGGGCAACCTTGTTTAGTTCCCTTTTTATTGTTATAGGGCCTGATCTATATGATCCCAGTTTAATATATGCAGTAGATTTTTCATATAGTATTTGGATAAGATTATTAAAATTAGAAGGAAAGTTATATTCTTTTAAAACTAGTGAAAGAAAGTTCCAATTAACCAAATCAAAAGCTTTATTAATATCTAATGAGATTACATTTAAATTTAGGACTTTATGTTTGCTATAATCTATTAATGTTAGTATTCTTTTAATATTATCTGAAGTATTTCTTCCTTTAATAAAACCTGTTTGATCTTTGTGAATTAAGAAAGGAAGAAAGTGTTTGATCCTATCTGTATATAGCCATAAACATCTTGTAGTCTATATTGAGTAATGATATTGGCCTATATGAGGAACACTGTTTCTCATCTTTATCTGGTTTGATAATTGGGGATATCAATGAATATTTCCAAGAGGGTGGTATATTCAAATCTTTATTGGCTATATCATATACTTTTAATAATAAAGATATGGCTTGATTGGGTATTAATTTATACATTTCTGGTAGCATATTGTCTGGGCCAGGTGCTTTATTTGTCTTGAGCTTTTAATTTGTGATTTTAATTCTGTCATATTGATTGGTTTGTTTATAATGTCTATTTGTTCTTGTGTTAATTTAATATGAATATTGTTTTCTAAGTATTTTTTATATCCTTAGTAGGTGTATCTTGAGTATTTATGGAATTATCAATGTTAAATTGGAGTCTGAATGCTTCTAAAATATCATTTAGTTCCGTAACTCTTTTGTTAGTATTGGGAATAAATATTTCTTTTATTTGCTTAGATTTAATTATTTTTTGTTCTATTAGTTAAGTATCTCAGGTGTGCTGAATTAGTAGAGTATGAGTTTATTTTTATCTTTTCTAAGTTAATCATAATCTTATGGTGTAGCAATTCTGTATACTTCTTATTGATTTGTGTAAGTTCTTGAACTTGAGTAGCATTACCCTTTTGTATTTCCAGTTTCAATTTATCTGCTTTGTTTTGTAAGTCTAGCATATCTTTATTCCATAACTTCCTTTTATTTATGTACCAGGATAATATCTTCCCATATGTAACTGCTTTTAATGAATCCCAGACATATATTTCTGAAATATCTTCTGTGTAATTTATTTCTAGAAAGTTTTTGATTGTTTCTTCATAAAATTCTTTGAAATCTCTCAATTTTGTGATATAGGAAGGTATCCTAGTAATGGGATTTGAATAAAATGGTGTAAGCTCTATCTCAAAGACTATGGCATTATGATCAGATAAAGGACAATTTATGATTTTGACTTTGTCAATTTTGTTATTAGGTCATTGGCAACATATATTCTATCAATTCTAGAGTTAGTTTTATATCTATGAGAATAAAATGTGAAGATTAGTGAGTCTGGTTCTGCAAATTCATTTATATCTTTTAAATACAATGTATCTATAAATTTTGATAGTGCTTTAGAGATGGGTTGTTTTCTTCTTTTGGATTTAGAATCTGTATCTTTTTCATTCATTATACAGTTGAAGTCTCCTGCCAATATCAGGCTACCCTTAGTTAAATGAATTATCTCTTCAAAATGCTGTTTAACTGTTTTAATCCTAGTCCTGGGATCCAATATAGATTTACTAACGTATAGATTCTCTTATTTAACTCTATTGAAACTAGACAAAACATACCTGATGTATCTTGATGAGTAGTAATTATTTTAGGTGTTATAGTTGAGTTGCGAAGTAGTATAGCTACTCCTCTTTTTTGTTTTGTATTGAGAGTTTATTAGTACTGTGTAATTATTAATATTTAAGTTGTTTATATCTCTATCTAATAAGTGTGTCTCTTGTAAGACTATTTGTGGTTTATGTAAGTTTATGTACTTGAATAGGCTTCTCCTTTTATTACTATTATTTAGACCATTAACATTTATGGATAAACATTTCATTTCCTAGTTTTGAGTTTGTTTTATGTGTAAGTTTATGTAAATATTGTTTATTCTTAGTTCCATCTTGGATACAGAATTAAAAAGTTTTTCTTGTATGATTTTTGCATGTTTCTGAGTGACACCAAAGTGATAGAAAAAAAAAAAACAAAGAACTTCCAAACTTGTAATTCTTAACCTTAAAACCATTCCCTATTGCTATGAGGTAATATACCTCTTCGCTTGGTTAGTGAATCTAACCAAACAAACTTTCTACCCTCACAAATAATATTTGGATCAGTTTCTCTTATCCTCTTAGTTTTAAATAAAGATAATTGAATAATATATTAAAATAATCTAATCAGCTAAAATATATACATATATTCTTTACTCATCTTATTGTAATTCAATAATACTTACTTCTAAGCAGGTTTCAAAAAGGTACAAATATTTAGATTAAGGTAGTATCATTTCAAAATAATTTAGGGTATTAATAAACATCATGTTAAAATCTATAACTGTATATTTCATACATCTGTTGAAAACTATTTACTGACATTACTGTATAATACAGTACCATTGTTGTGCAATTGTTTTAGACTACTCAAGTCCGAAACCAGTGTTTAAATTAATATTTGCAAAGTCATATTGGAATAAAAACATGAATAGTTCTGAAACCACATCATATTTCATGTTTAACATAAACTGAAATGCGATACAATGTATAAGTATATTAATATTTCTTTAGTAGACATTAAATATGTTCCTCTGATTGCATTTTTCAGCTTTTCAATGACAATTCCCATGGCTGGAGACAACAAGATCACAATTTAGACAGCTCCCTTATCCAAGAGACCACTCATAATGTTGTTACCTGATTGAGTGTCTTGTTGCCAACACTTCCATCAACCCTTAGAGGGACCCTGCACAATGAAAACTGACACAGTACAGAGGTAAAACTGCAGCGCACTTGACCACACCCTCAAAGCAAACATCTATGTATATCACACATCAACTCCCACAGCTTAGACTGACACCCAACCAGTGAGTCTATCTGCTGACAACAAGTGCTGGAGATACAATCCTGACCTACTCAACACCAGTAATTCAATCCTATGACTGAACAAAAGTATACTGGAGAACACATCAAAACAATGGAAGCTGCCAAGATTCAAACCACCATGTACGAAAATATTACAGGCCAAAATTCCCAACCGATTTTGCAGCAAAGAGACAAAATGTATTCAAACCATGGGGTAACACCTTTACCACGTCAAAAAGGTGTCCAAGAAGCTTGTTTTTCCTCCAACATCGGAGGACAGCCACGATGATCCATGCACTGCAAGAGTACCATTCTATCCTGGCAATTGCTTCACAACTGTATATAGAAACATTTAATCCAAATCATTAACTGGCACCACAACAATATTTCTCAGAAAAGCTGTTTTACAGCCAATGACCAGACAGAATGCATCATTGAGAGGATACATTTATCAAATGTCAAGTGCCCCAGCCATAATACAAGTGTCTCCTCAAATCAATCCCCAACGAATCTACTGCCCACCAAACTTGCAGACCAATACTGGCATCCTTTCATGCAGTCACATTGAAACACAAAAATACAGGTCCGCTGATCAGGAACAACCAGGCTCTCAACTGCCAGACAACACACCCGTCTGCAGAAAGGTCCAAGAATCATAGTTGCATTGTCAAGCATCCTTGTCCACACTAACAGTAACATGATATACCTGCATACACTAGTATTGTGTCATTCTTGATAATGTAAAAAGCCAGACAATATTATAAGAAGGGTGAAGCCACAGCCAGGCAACATAACAAGAAGAGCACAGCCGCAGTCACCATTCAGATGAGCAAACGGGAGCAGCATGAGCCATCTAAGGATGGATAGCCCGTTGAGTACCTGCCACAATGCATGCCCATAATGCATGGCAACCCAGTAACAAATTAGGGTGTGGGCTAAGCCTCTCCCCTTCCACTCAAATCAGATCCAACACAATATGTGTGTAGAACACAGATGCTTGACAAAGCCCAAAGCCACATGGGATATAAACATTGTATAATTGACACCGGGTCAAATCCACTGTTGTTATGTTACTCATTATAGTTGCCTATACAATCATTGCTTCCACTTTCTCCATCTAGTATACCATAACGCCATCTAAATGTTTGATTTGCCAAATGCACATCCAACCTTCTTGTTGCATCCCACCTGCCCACCCGAGGGCATACATTGGCAGCAGGACATCAGTAGTATTCTGCAGGAGCACCAGCGTGGGAAATGGCAACCCTCCCCAAAACAAACCTGTCAGTTGCTTGACATTTACTAGTTTCTTTAGAGAATTTGTAAAACAGCAGTGATTTTATTTGCTGATGATTAATTTCTGCTTTTAAACTCTGCTGTATAAAACATAGTAAGGGATAGCTAAAATGTCTGGAAATCTAAACTGATAGAAAGACAAGCAGATATATGTCCTTATCTATCAAGGTGCTAGAAGACATCAGTAGCCATAAACTGAAAGTGCTTCAAAAATAAATATCTGTGTATATTTATATGAACCTTTATATTATTTATGTTTCCTTAGAAGGAATTTAGGTTTCTGTATCTTTAAATGTGAACCTAGCTTATTTTCTGACTAGACGTCAATTAGAAAGAGTCAGGGGATGGCGTACACAAGTAAATGCGACAAGCAATAAGTAACTCAAGTTTCTAGTGATGTTTGTGGCTGTTAAATTGTCTCGAGAACCAAGCAGGAAAAGGTATGTGTTTTTCTTTTTTCTTTTCTCTCCTCTTATTTGGTGACAAACTCATGTAGTGTGCACGCAAGCACTCTAGTTTACGGAGTAGTGTTCACAACTGTCAAACTTTGCATTTTAAACATGCTATGCCTTATTTCTCTACAAAAGAAAAGACAACAGGATATCTAAGCTAGTCACAAGCATCTTTCAACTCCGGATGTCTGGAGCCACAACACACATGACTTATAGCCTCAAAATATCACTTAAAACATATTTTTTCACTGGACTATATCAGTATGTGCACATGGGTCAAAGGCAGAACATCTTTTAAGATTATTTAAAGTAGTCTTATGATACATCCTAACTGAAATACTTCATTTCAAAAGCAACACATTTCTGCCCAGCATTAGCGTTTATCCAAACAGGGACACTTTTAACTTATAAAAGTAATACTATCAGGGATGTAACTAATAATAAGTTATATAGCAGCCATTACTATACCTATTAAGCAATATAACCATATACTGATTAAAGTATTATAAGTTAATGAAGATTTAATAAAAAGAAGAGAAAAATAAAACAACAAAACACAAAGAGAAAATAAATAAATAAATAAATAAATAAACTATTTGGGAACATTATTATGCATTGATTACTCTGATTAAGAATATGAAAATAATAGATGGATAATAATGAAAAATAGAGTAATGTTTAAATTATGCTTAGTATATTGATGTGATTTGAGATAAATGTATTTACATTTATGCTAATTTTGACATTTAAAATATAATTGAAAACAGTACCTGTTTTGGTGTAACTTGAAGACAGTAAGAACTTTTCTTTTGTTGTTAGTATTATTATTTAGATTTTTACAGAATATAACATATGTAAGATTATTTGTCCTTTAGTTTTTTTTCTTTTGCTCAACAGTTTTCCAATTATTTACTTCAGCATTTCTCTTGATTGTACTTATTGTCCAGTCCATAGATTCTTCATGTGTTAGGATGTTGTTGTTGGTAAGGTATTTTATTGCTGAATCTACTGTTTCAAAGATTTTTATTCCATTTGGTAGAAAAACTTTCAGTCTTGCTGGAAATAAAAGATGGGCTTTCAGTTGCTTTTTCTTCAAGGTTTTTTATTGGTAGAAATTCTTTTCTTTTGAAACCACCTTTGTAGAATAATCATTGTCAAATCTTATTAATGAATCATTGTATTTGATGGGAGAATTTGCCCAAGCATTTCTTAATATAAGATCTTTATCTTGTGTAGAAAAAAGTCTCACAATTATAGATCTCGGCTTGTTCTTACCGGAGAAGAAGCATTTCCAGAAGCTGCTAGTGATCTATGCCCGTTCTATACCATATGAAAGAGCTTCAGGTATTTTTGTTACATCTGGTATCCAGGTGGTAAGAAAGTTTATCATATTGTCCCCTTCAGATTTTTCTGGTAGACCATATATTCTAATATTATTTCTTCTTGTTCGGTTTTCCATATCATCAAGCTTTTCTAGTAAATATGTATTCTGTTGAAGTAAGAATTCAGTTTGTTGTTCTTCTATTTGGACTCTAGTGTCAATGTCACTTAATGACTGTTCAATAAGTGATATCTGTCCTTTCTGCTGTGTAAACATTTCTTGAAGCTGTTCCAGTTGTTGTGAGCACTTTTCTTTAAAAGTATCTATTTTATTGTCCATCTTGTCGATTTTATTGTAAGTTCCTGTATATTTGTAATGAGAGACTGCAGGTCTTTTTGAGAGAAGAGTCTTGTGCTGTATTCCTTAGATGACTCATGCTGTAAAGCTGATATTGGTGCTGATTTTCCAGTAATTAATTTGACAGGAATTATTCAAGGTCTGACAATAAAATTTTTCTTATAGATGCTCAGAGTTATTAGAAATAAGTTAGTAATAAAAATTTCTTCAAATTAAATATTATTTTGTAAAATTCCTGTCAGGAATTGTATTGAGGTAAGAGAGCTGAAATGAAGTGCAGCTATCAGTTCAGCATCCTAGCCACGCCCCCCGATCCACTAATTTCTAATGACCAAATGACTCAATCTATTCAAATGACAATTAAATAAAGTCCCTTCAGAAAACTGAGCTACACTCAGTTCATGATCCTAAATAGTGCCTACCACCCCGACCCAAATAAACAAATTTAAACCTACTTCATCCCCCTTATGTCCACATTGTAATAGCCAGAATGCTGACATACTTCATATATTCTGAAGCTGTAAATGCTCATACAAATTATGGTGTTCACTCAAAGCCAGATTAAGCAAAATGGGATATCAGAAATCTACATTATCCTGGAAATTTGCCCTATTACATGTTCCCCCTGTGAAGCTAAAGAAACATCAAGAAAGAATATTAATTACACTATTCACACTTATAAAGTACTATATTACAATGAACTGGAAAGACAGAACTCAGATGTCTTGGAATGAATTCAGACAAATAGCTATTAGATACATAACAGCACACAGATTTTTAATCCATACCCAAAAACAAAATAAACATTTTGTTGAATTTTGGAACTCGCTAATGGATCATATACTGAGATAACACCCACTAACTTCTACCAATGTCCAATTATTAAGAAATAAAATTATTTTTTCTCTACACTCCATCCCCAAAACCTCTCCCTTTCCATCATTTATGTATAATCAGTACACTTTTGGGATACTTGTTATAATCCAGCCTAATTTTATTCTTCCTCAGTAGAAATAGTTACATACCAAATACACCTACAATGTCATCGTAGTTTTACTGGCAAGCAGTACATATGTATATATGTATATAGTTTATTGAATGATTTAATATTTCTCTCAACTTGTTTGCTAATCACGTGATAACACCATCCTGTCACTCTATTACATTTCATTGTACTTAACATTGCTATCTAACTATTTTTGTTTTCTGGTCCGATATGTTTCTTCTTGGTATTAAACTCAATGGAAATGTTATTTAAAAAATGTTAATAAAGAGATTGTTAAAAAAATATTTATGCAACGGAGAAAGCCAAACAAATCAATACAAAAAAAAAAAAAAAAGCAGCTCCAAAGATATTTGATGAGAAATACAGGCAAAAGCACTCAGATATGGAAAATTTCACAATAAAAAAGAATAAGATCACAAAGGGGGAATGCAGAACATAAAATTAGTAAACCAGAAGTTAAACAAATAGAAGGTGAAGTTATGGAATACCTGTGAAGTGAAAGATTTAGTGTAGAAAGCCAAATACTGGTCATGTCACAGCATGATGGAACAATGAGTCCCAAAAATAAGGAGAAACAAGTGGAGCAGGAGATATCTGAAGAAGAAATATGGAAATGGAAAAGAAAAGTATTTTACTGTCGTGCAATGTTTATGCAAAGGAGAAAGCAAAACTAGTCAATACAAAAAAGCAGCACCAAAGATATTTGAAGAGAAATACAGGCAACGGTACATGGATGTGGACATTTTTCACAGTACAAAAAAATAAGAAAACAAAGAGTAAAAGTAGGAAACAGGATTAGTAATGGAGAGTAGAAGAAATAGAAAATGATGTTATGGGTTACCAGCAAACTGAATGATTTAGTGTAGGAAATCCATTTCTGGTAAAGTCACAGCAAGATGGAATAATGATTCCCCAAATTAATGAGAAACATATGGAATGGGAAGCATCTGATCATTTGCCATAGGAAGATACTTTGGAGGCTCCAGTAGGAAACCATTACAAAATTCAGTTGGAGTTACACAGTAAAGGAAGGAGCAGGAAACAGTGGCAACTCTGGCACAGTCAATATTGTGGAATGATAGGCCAGTGAGTTCCCATATGAAAAAGCAGCAGATGACACAGGATGCAGCTGAGGAGAATATGTCACAGGACAATGTTCTGGAACTTTCTGTACAATGCCTGCAGGAAACAGAGAACAAAGAATATGCCTTCAGTTCAGAAGAAAATGATCCAAGGGAAGAGTTGCTTGATTTAATAGAGACAGATAGACATATTAAGATCAACGAAAGAAATTGATTACAGAAAGTCAATAAGACCTACAATATTAGAAGTCTGATAAAACAAATGAACATAGTAATCAAGACTATTAACAGAAATTCATGTGATACAACAGAAGTAAATAGGAAATATTACTGTGCAGCTAAATTAGTAACAGCTAACGTCTTCCACTAAAACACAGGGCAATAAGGGAAAGGAAGGGAAGAAATCAAATGCCACCGTGGAAGAATCGAATAGAGAAATCAAATGCCACCGTGGAAGAATCGAATAGAGAAATCAAATGCCACCGTGGAAGAATCGAATAGAGAAATCAAATGCCACCGTGGAAGAATCGAATAGAGAAATCAAATGCCACCATGGAAGAATCGAATAGAGAAAACTATAAAGCAATTAAGACAAGAAATATCACTGTCAGAGTATAAAAGAAGGAACAGATAAACAAAAATGTTTAGAAAGACAGACATGATAAAAATAGCACTCAGTCTCAGACCATACCAGGATCTATCGTACAGTATTGCAAATAACAAACTAAAGATATCAACACAGGCAGAAAAGCTTAGAAGATGTGCAGATAAATATAAAGGAAAAGTATAAAATTAGCAGTTCATTGAAAAAAACTTTTACAGAGAATTAGGAAACAAAGCAAAAGGAATAGAAACACCACCAAAGAAAGAAGAAACAGTCACATTCTGGATAAATATATATGAAGACTCTGTGGAACATAACAAAGCTGTTGAACAGATAGAAGAAGAAATGTACAGGATATGAAATGGGATGAAGTAATGGCCAAAGAAATTGAAACATAATTAAGAAATGTCTAAAATTAAGAAAGGTCTAAATGGAAAACCCCAGACCCAGATGCAGCACATGCCTTCTGGTTAAAATGAACATCTTTACAAGACATGTATCCCTAAGTAAGAACTACTTATATGTGCATCCTGAACAATCACCACCTTGGTTAACAACAGGAAAAATGATACTCCTCCTTAAGAGTGAACCTGCAAGCTGTTCTAAAAACTATACACCAGTAACTTGCCTTTCAGTGATGTATAAATTATATACTGGAACTGATGTCAACAGAGTTTATAAACATTTAGAAGAAAACTCAGTCATGGTGATAGCGCAGAAGGGTAACAAAAGAAAGTCATGTGAAACAAATGATCATTTGTTGTTAAATAAAGTCATAACAGAGAATTGTAAAAAGGGGAAGAATCCAAGTGTGACATGGATAGATTACAAAAAAGTATTTGACGGTATCTCTCATTCATGGATAAAGGAAGGCTTATAAATGTATAAGATACACCCTGCATTGATAAATTACATTACAGTGACCATGAAACAGTGGCAAACCACTTTGCAGTTAAGCCATAATAAAGGGCAAATTATTATCCCAGAGATAAAAAATTCAAAGGGGGATATTCCAGGGTGAGTCTTTGTCATCTCTGCTCTTATGTCTTGCCTTTAAACCATTAAGCTATCAACTTAACAGATTAGGTCATGATTACAATTTGGCTCCCAGAAAGCAACAAAATGTAAAGACTCTTCATCTTCTTTTTGTGGATGATTTAAAACTGCAAAGCTCATCAGATGAAGAGCTGAAATTACAACTGCAAGTTGTCAAAACTTTCTCGGATACTATAAGAATGTCATTTGGTCTTGATAAATGTGCAAAAGTAACATTTAAAGCAGGAAAGCTGCAGCACCAAGAAAATATCAGTTTGGGACAGCAATATATAAATATTTGGGAACTGATGAAGGATCAACAATAAAACATGAACAAATGGGAACAAAACTTAATAATGTATATTTTAGAAGATTACAATTAATACTGAAAACAGCCTTGACATCTAGGAACAAAGTCCAGGCTATAAACCAAGTTGCTCTACCTGTCCTAACTTACAGTATTGAGGTGAATGACTGGCCCCAAAAGGAATTAGACCATTTGGACAGGAAAACAGAAAAAAATGCTTCCCACTTATCAAATGATATATAAAAATCAGTGTATACCAAGATTATATATTCCTCATTCTGAAGGAAGTATTGGGCTCCTCAAAATTGATTATATGTATAGATCTGCAATCATAGGGCTGCATACATATCTGCTGAACTCACCAGATCCAAACATAGTGAAAGTTTTAAAACATGAGAAGAACAAGTCTAAGATGACTTCCCTGCTTAGTTTAGCAGACGTATATCAGTGTCATGTATGAATGGAAATTAAACCAGAAGTAGACAAAAATCAAGCAGCAGCTGATATTGTGCCAAAAAACAAAATAAATAATACAAGGAGAAGAATAAAATGAGAAAGCAAGAAAAGTGGAAAAGGCATAAAAATTTTTGCAAGTGCAGAAAACTTCTGGAATAATCTCATGTTGATAAAGATCTGATGCAAGAATGGTTTAAGGAGAAGTGAATTTAAACCAAAAAATGAAAGGTTAATATTGGCAACCTAGGCTAGTGAACTATGTATGCGTTGGTTTAGTCCACTGAACATGTGGGAGAAACAGAGAAATGCAGTTTCTGTAAAACAGAACTGGAAACAGTCACAATCTTTTGGCTGGGTGTGATACACTAATGGCAGAGGGCCTTTATACTGAAAGGCATAATAATGTGGCAAGACTATTGCATTGGGGATTGTGCAAACATTACAATAATGAAGTAGCTGAAAAGCATTGGAAACATGAGCCGCAGAGCATTACAGAGAATGATGAAGTTTCTATCTCATGGGATCACCCATTACCAACAGTTCAAAAAACAGATGTTAAGAAAAACAAATATGGTAGTCCAAGAAAAGAAGACAAAAGTATCATTGAGGACTGAAATTGCTACACCCAGAGAAGCACAAAATCACAAAATATCAGGATTTGCAGGCAGAAATGAGGACAGTGTGGAAGAAGGTTACCCAGACAGTTCCAATAGTAGTAAGAGCAATGGATCTCATAAAAAAGAATTTACAGTCATATTTAGATATGCTACAGATACATGTAACTCTGCATGAATTGAAGGAGTCCATTCTGAGCACATTGCTGGTGCTGCAAACAACACTTGTCTAACATCAAAGATTGAAACAATACTAATTTCATGAACTATTATCATACTTTGACTTAGGAATGGGTTCCATTCCTGTCATGGTATTACAAACCCAAAAGACTTGGAGAAATTAAACCGAGGGCTCTTGTAGCCCTAGTGCAGTAATTTGCATTTGTCAACACTCAACTTAAATTACCACCTTTCTAAACATTTGGTCAACAATTCCAAGTTCTTCAGACTTTTCACCATCTCATACTACTGCATTTAACTTAGTGTCATCCGCTAAGAGGGTTATCCTGTTCTATGTTCCCTAAGATATGTCAGAAGCAAACAAAATAAGCAATACAAAACAGAGGAGTAACCTCTCCATATTCAACAAATCCTGTCATCACAACCCTTTGTATCATCCCATTCAAGCATGCAACAATCCATTTCTTAGTCATATCTTAAACACTCTACTTATAACAATCAGCTGTCTGTGTGGAATAAAGTCAAAGATCCTGATGAAGTAGATGTAGACCATGTTTACTAAAACTTTCCTGCCACGTTTGCTTGTAACCCAGTCAGAAAACTGAGTCAGGTTTGACTGATTACTCCTTCTGGCTATGATCCCATTTTAGTTGCTGTCTTGGAGATCACTGTCCTCAATGAAGCCAATCAGCTTTCCCTTCAGGATTTTCTCCATGACTTTGTATTCTACTGTTGTTAAGCTAGTAGGTCTGCAATTTGTCCTGCCTCCCTAACTTCTTGTCCCAAAGTACCATACATGCTGTCCTTTAGTCCTCAAGGACTTTTGCACTGGTCAGTGGTCTGGTGAAGATATCTGCCAGGAAATGTGCTGACAAACTGGCAAGATTCCTTAGGATTCTGAAAGCCATAGTAGTCCTTGTAATTCATCCTCCCTAACAGTGGCCAGTCCTTTCTTTATTTTGATGTCTCCTTGCCACCATGAAACCCTCGTCTGCTTTCCTTTATGAAGACTGAAACAGAATGTCCATTCAGTACCTCTGCTTTTTCCTATCCTCTAGGATCTCTATCTCACCTTTGCTCAGCCTGGCCAGGCCTGTGCATTCTGTTCTCCTTTCTTCTGTATAACTAAAAGAGTATTAAATGAATGCTTTTATTTTAATTAACTGTAACTGAAACCATTTAATATGCCATTACTCTGCTCTTTTGTTTCTCTGCAGAGAGGACAGTGCTCTGTACTTGGCAGGGCTGGGCACATTGGGACTGGAAATCTATGAGCAAGTACCGAAACTCGATGCCGTGATCTTTCCTGCTGGGGCTCACTGCGGTCTTCTTGCAGGATCAGCTGCTGCACTAAAGCATCTCAATCCACACATCACCGTGATTGTAAGTCATGTGTTCTGCATTTTTGAGAATCCATCTCTGTTATTTTAAGTTGCATTTTCTTTTGGATTTTTCAGAACCTAGTACATTATCCATACTGCGCTTAATATACCTATGCATTCTAGCACTAGGAATGTCTCAGCATAAGAATGACTTTTCACCTTAGAAATAAATGCATTTCTTGTTAGAACAGACCTACTCCCTTACCCCTGTGCACATGGTAAAGTTAAAAAGTTCATGCAGTAATATGAGGTCATACCTTGGAATTCATGCATTCCTGTAGAGAAAGGATCACTTGTAGAGCAGCAACAGATGAGCAAACAAATGCTTAAATGTGGCTTGACTCATAAGTGCAATGTTGTTTTGGGCATCTTTTAGAATTCGGGATATTAAATTACTGATATTGTACTTATCCAAACAATCACCCATACTACAGCTACAGCTTTTACACAGGAAACCTTGACAGTCTGTGAGATTTGATATCTACAGAAACCTGCCACCAACTCACATTATACCTACAGTTATCATAGATAAAATCTTGAGAATCTGTCTTAAAAATCTATGAAATATGTGGCCTACAGAAACATGCCACCCACCCACATCACACCCAGAGTTGTCACGAATGAAACCATAACAGTCTTTCTGGTGTGATTCCTACTTAAGCATGCCAGACCCTCACATTACACCTACAACTATTGCAGAGGAAAAGCTAAGAGTTTATAAGGTACCTATAGAGACATATCACTCACCTGCATTACACCCATAACTGTAACAGAGGAAACCTGACAGTCTGTAAGCTTTAATACTACAGAAACATACCACCTATCTGCATCCACATTACAGCCACGGGTGTCAGACAAAATAGCCACAGCAACCACAGAGGAAACCCCGGCAGTCTGTAACATGGATACTACAATAACATACCAACCATCCGCATCTACATTACAGCCACGGCTATCACAGATAAAACCCCATACAGTAGTTAAAATGTGATACTTACAGATAAAAACACCCAACAAACCACATTAATACCCACAGCTACCAAACAGGAAACCTTGGCAGTCGTGAAATATGATACCTGCATATCACACATTCACATTGCACAACTAAAACTGATAAAACGTGACAGTATATACAATGTGATACCTATGGAAACATACTACACATCACATTTCAGTCAGCTATCACATGAAACCTTGACAGTCTTTGAGATGTGATACTTACAGAAGCATACTCCCTCCACCCCCATATCACACCTGCATCTATCACAGAAAAAGCACTGAATGAGTCCACGAGATGTGCCACTAACTCTCATAGGTATGCCCTGACTCCTCTGACCAGCTTTCTGCACAGGTACAATAAGTGAATGCATTTCTAGCATATTCCATCACTCACCTGTTGCAGTTTGATCAGTTGTTAGTTGTGAAAGTTAGGGATGGTTGAATTTTCATCAGCTTATCTTATATATTATCAGATTTGAAATGATTCATAATTCTGTGTATTAAACTTGTGCTCTGTTTTATTTATTTATTTAATTGTTAACCAGGTAGGTGGATTGGTCCTTGGACCCTTTTCAGCAATAACCTGAGCAAATGGGCAAGTGCAACAATACAGAGAAGTTCAGAATATTGCAAAACATTGCAATCATTACAGAGCATAATATGCAGTGCATCAGAAAGCTTTGAAACAAATCTTATGTTCTTAAAACATGACTGAACTGCTGAACTGGACTACTGATCTTCTAGAAGCTTGTTTAATATAACCCCATGTCTGTACTTCTTACTGCCACAATATAATCTGCTAATTTCTTAGAAGTAGAAAGAGGCATATATAATATTTACAGCAGTGATAGTTTCTTTTATAAACTAGGTAAATGCTTTGTGGTAAACGGGTCCTTCTTTTTCCTGTTTATTTAGTTTTAGTAGGAGGAGTTACCCAGCCTGATATTAATCTCATAGGCTGTAAATTTCAGAGATTGCATTTTGAGAATAACTGCATCTAACATTGCTTTGAGACCACACATGAAAACTGCTTACAAACCTATATGACAATCAGTACAGTAAGACTGCCATTTACTTATCTGTCTTAATTAAATGTTAATTGTTCCATGTGTATCTTTGTGAGAAATCTTTATACTTCTTCTGTGTACAAGGTGCTCTGTTTGGTGAGTATAAAAGGCAGCACTGAAATTCTATAAATGGCCAAGCTAGCACAATTATTTTCTCGATAATTTTGATATTCTTTTTAGTGTTGGACAAGGTATTCCTAATACTGTCCTTAAACACTGCTGAGACATTTTGATCAAAACTAAGACTGCCATCTATTTTAAGTCCATGGCTATTTGTGGTATATTTCCCAGTGTATGATACTATATTCCTTTACTTCAGATATGAAGCTGTTGTCAGAGGACCATAAGCACCTTGTATATGGTCCTCCCTGATGACTCACTGACTCTGAGCCAGAGGTGACAGTGCTTCTCTTCTTGTAGTCACCTGCACCTTTTGCCACCTATTCCTCTGAAAAGGAGATAGCAAACAGTAAAGCACCCCACAGTGTGCTGAGTGATACCCACTAGTCATGTGTTCGGCAGCGGACAGAATTCACCCATTCTAATTTTCACTGTTCTATGAAATCTCACTTGTTAATATACTTAATTGTGTAGCAGTTCATTTTCATCTGATTTAGCATACACAGATGTGCAATCATACTAAATACTTTTCCGGGAATAAAATTTGCTCTATGAACTGAAAGATCGTTATCTTACAGCAGCAGCAGTTACGAGTTTAAAGAATTCCACCAGATACAGAAAACAAGGCCTTTCCTTCATGAACCCATAATGATTTTAGCCTAAGAACAAGTGGTTTCTGGTTTGTTTTTTTAGTAGAGCTATCATTAATGCCCATTGATTTATTTATTTTTATTATTTTATTTTATATTTGTTAGCCAGGGGTGTCTGACTGAACCGAAAAGGCCCTTTTTCAGCAGAGGCCTGGGGAGAAAAACTCCACATAGAAAAATTACAGATACCTTTAGATATTTATAGACATGATCAGTATAAATCAGCTTTATCATGTTTGCATGTTTGATTGATAGCCTAGTAATTTTCTGGATCAGAAGCAATCATAGTTCTCAACAAGTCAGGGACAAATCTCAGAAGAATCAGGGACAAATCCAGAAATAATCAGGGACACTTTTAAAATATTAGTACTATTAACATGAGACATTTGTGGAATAAGAGTATGTGAATTAATACACATTTTCTAAAGTAAAACAAGTGTGTACCTATATTGTCATTATTAATTAAGTGTAAATCACCAACTTTTCTAAAAAAGCCACCAGTTTTTGGAGGGATTAAGAAGGACAGAGCTCATGCTTGGGTCAGAATCTGGAACATCCCTGAAAATCAGGGACAGTTGAAAAGTACTGAAACAATTTTTTTTTTGTAAGTGGGAAACACAATTGATTGTCATCACATATCTAATGCATACCCTTCTTTCAGTATTTTATATATATATATATATATGGATCCCTATCACAACACCGACACGCCACAAACCCGACACTCAAAACACCGTCACCAAAACACCGAAAACGCACAAAACCGACAACTCACAAAACCGAACACCATAACACCGACACCCAAAACACCGACATACAAAACGTAAACTACACATTCTACACAACTATACATGCACTAACCGTAACCCAAACCCTAACCCTAAGGTCCGACACTACCGCACACTTACCCTACCCGCACCCTAACCCTAACTCACTTAACCCGCCACTAAACCTACATTCCGTCACTATCGCACACTTACCCTACCCACACCCTAACCCTAACTCAGTTAACCCGCCACTAGACCTACATTCCGTCACTATCGCACACTTACCCTACCCACACCCTAACCCTAACTCACTTAACCCGCCACTACACCTAAAGTCCGTCACTATCGCACACTTACCTTACCCGCACCCTAAGTCTGACACTACTGCACACTCACCTTTCCTGCACTCTAACCCTAAATCCCACACTATCTCACACTTACCTGTCCGCTCCCTAACGCTAAATCCCTCACTATCGCACACTTACCGACTCGCGCTCACACGTTGCCCATGTCGGTGTTTCGGCTGTCGGGATTTCACCTTGTCGATCATCTGTCTCGTCAGTCTTCTTAGCATCGGTGTTTTGGCGTGTCGATCAAGTCAAGGAGACTCATATATATAAATATATATATATATATATATATATATGTGTGTGTGTGTGTGTGTGTGTGTGTGTGTGTGTGTGTGTGTGTGTGCATGTGTGTGTGTGTGTATGTATGTGTGTGTGTGTGTATATATATATATATATATATATATATATATATATATATATATGTAGTCAACATCATGTATGTTTATGTTTGTAATGACTGACTACAATAATGAGAAACTGGTTAAAAGACACATGACCTAAATTTACAAAATGCGTATTGCTCCTACAGGGAAAAACTGAGGTAATAAACTGGCAAAATAAATCAAATGAAAACAAAATTTTAATTCTGTCCAAAAATAACAACATGTTTAGAAATATATAACAATGGTGCTACATGAATATATATGAAAGAATGATTTTATATTTTATATAGAATATATGTTATATTTATGGAAAACATCTAGATATTGTAATAGTTATCTGAAAGACAAAACCATCATAGAACTAACATGGTTCACTAAATTTATAAAAGATGAGTTTTCATACATATAATACTGGACCTCATTAGATAAAATACATCTCCACAAGACACCATTATATATTAATACCAATCAAGTAATTAACTAATCAAAGTCACAAAAAACAATTGCCTACTACAATATAATTCCTTCCCTACATTAATTGAAAAATGTATATATGTTAAAACAGGTTTATCATCAAATGTTTGAAGTGAATCTGTGCAACCGATAGTTGTTTAAAAGGCTCTTTTCAAGGTTTTGTAATATTGTAAATTTTTTTTATTGAATCTACAATGCTGAAACCCTATTCCTGTTCTATGTCTCAGACAGTAAATGGGTTTTCAGGCAAAACTCCCAGACATATCGAATGTCAAACTCCAATTTTACCATTTATGACATTAGGGAAGAAAATTATTTCAAATTTTGACATTTAAGTTCGGCATTCCTAACACTCTCACAGATGCATTCCAACAATTTAATGGTAAACCATTAAAACATATTGTACATATATGTATATATATATATATATATATATATATATATATATATATATATAAACATATCTGTAGAACATTTTTTCCTTTAATAAAAACAGTTTAAATAATACATACAATAAATATGAAAATGAATACTTAAAAGTTTTAATTTAAACACACATATATATATATATATATATATATATATATATATATATATATATAAAATTATAAAAACCAACAAAGCAACGCTGGATAAAGAGCCTCCACAGATCCAAAAAATGTAAAAGTCCAAAACAGAAGAGGCTCACCACGACCACTTAAAACACAGGAACTCTTTAATACTGCAGCAAAGTAAGCGCTTTCACGTTACAATAACGCTTCTTCAGACTTTAATAACTGCCATATAAAACTAGGTGTTTTAAATACCATTTCAAAAACATGTCTGCCAATCAAATCAACAATCTAATTACAACAATTAAAAACACAAACCAATACTAAACAAACGCTAAAACTCTTATATAATATATGTGAAAATACATATAAGTATCTAAAAATATATATAAAACATTCACCTATGTTCAATTATAATAGTATAGTTGCTTAAAAAAGTTTCTACCTAGTGTATATAAGGGTGAGCTGCCAAAAATGGTTTGAGTGTAACCCTTTCATTTAAACCGTGCCCTCTAGAACTCTGTAATCTTAAGATCCATTTGTTCTCCCTCTCTTCAGTATAGTTCTTAATATCAGCCAACCTATTAGATTTCCTTACCAATTCTAATACTGTAAACTTGAATTTATGAGATGTACCTTTCTGTAATATATGACTGGCTAAAGCATTAGACTCATTTTCTTTGTTTATCGCATAAATGTGTTCTCTAACACGTTCCCTCAAACTTCTATTGGTCTTGCCCACATAGAAGCATAAGCATTTTTGACATACAGCAATATATATCACATCCCTCAATTTACAATCAGCATAGAAATTCATATGATATACCTTATTAGTATCAGGATGAACAAAGCTATTATTGCCAGACATAAAAACGCATTGGTTACAACTTCTACACGGGAAGGTTCCTTCCCTACTAGATCTAATAGGTTTTTTGTTGTTCTCACTTTCATAGCACAATAATCTCTTAAGTTACTTAGTATTCCGATATGCAAAACTTGGTTTGTCACCTACGATCTGAGTTATTCTTTCATCTATTGTTAAAATGCTCCAATTCCTATTTATCACTTCTTTAATTCTTGAATTCTGATTTGAGTATGGAATAGTTAATCTCTTAAACCTTTGTGTCTGTCCTCTATTATTATTTACTGTCTCTTCATCATTTCCCATACGTCTATGCAAATAAGGTTTCCCTTTACTGTTCCTATTTGAATCGTTAACATGAAAGACTTTTTCTACTTCATGTGTACTGTAACCTCTTGATTTCAAATTTTGGGCTAACATTTGTTGTTTGAAACCAAGTGTCACTTCTTCTGTAGTGAGGCGGGACACTCTTAGACTCTGACCTGTAATGATATTAGAAAAGATATGTTTAGGATGCATGCTGGTACGATGTAGAATGTTGTTCCACCAGCATGCTTTCCTAAATATCTCCGAGTGTAAATCACCTCCACTCTTCAAAACCTGCACATCTAAAAACTCAATTTTATATTCTGAGCTTTTACATTCAAAACTTAGAAAGGCCATTGTTCCATTGATATAATGAAGGAAATCATTTAACTCAACTTCAGTACCTGTCCAAATGAGAAAAACGTCGTCTACAAAACGTTTATAGAATTTGATATTCTTATTGTATAACTCATTTCCTATTATATATGTACTCTCCCAATATGCCAACACTAAGTTGGCATAGGAGTTTGCACAAGGGGTGCCCATGGCAACCCCTTTAGTTTTGGAGGTAATAACTTTCTTTATACAAAAATACATTGTTACTTAATATCAAATCTAGAAGTGCTAAAATCTTAATAATCAGATAACTAGACACGTTTTTCTCAATTAGAAACAGTCTTAGAAACTCCATTCCAACCCTATTCGGAATAGATGTGAACAACGAAACTACATCAAGAGTTATTAATAACTCATTATCAATATCAATATTAGCCTCTGGGGTTGCTAAATAATCACCATAGCTCTCTAGAAACTCCTTTGTGTCTCTTAATATAGTGTCAGTATTATTCACAATTGGTTTCAGTTGTTTCTCAACATAAATAGATGCCGGTTCTAGCAACCAACCCCTACCTGAAACTATAGGTCTCATAGGAGGGTCTATGAGACCTTTGTGTATTTTGGGTAACCCCCTAAATACAGGTACAGTAGGTTGATCAACCAATAAAAACTTATAAAGATCGGCATCAATTATACCACATAACAACATATCATAAAGTTCAGAATGTACATTCCTTATCAAATCATTGAAGGCCATAGCATTCAAAACACAATAAGACTCTGCATCCTGTAGCATGGTGCTCATTCTTCTATCATAAACAGATGCATCTAAAATTACAGTAGCACCCCCTTTATCCACTTGTCTAATGACTATCTCAGAGTTATCTTGTAACTTCTTGATACTCTGAAATTCATCATAAGTTAAGTTGTAAAACTGAGGTTTGTTATTACCTTTATAAAGCTCAAATAAATCCCTTTTGCAAGGTTTTTCAAAGGCTTCCAAGACAGGATGGCCTTCAGGCACAAAAGTAGATGGTTTTACAAAAACATCATTTCTAGCTGTCCCAGTATTGCCAAACATTAAATTAAGTCCAATATGTCTCATAAACATTTTCACATCTAAAATAACATCAGTTATATCAACTGTCTTTGAAGGTATAAATGATAAGCCACGGTTTAACAATGACCTTTCATGCTCAGTTAACATATAACTTGAAATATTTACAACTAGTTCCTCATTGCAGGTTTCAGTACCTTTTTCTGAAACTCGTGCTTCTCCTCGATCATTTTCCGCTTCCTCGCCACACCTTGTGGAGACCAGCTGGTTATAGATGGCTTCCGTATGGGTAGAGGGAAGGAAAAAGAATCCTTGTCATCAGGGAATCTCATTTCAGAAATAGCTTGCTTGCTTCTAGCCCCCAAATCTTTCTTTATACTTTCGATAGCTGATGTTGCCGTCTCGGTCGACATACCCACACCCATGTTGATTTTTGCTTCATTATCAACAACTGGGAATGAGGTGCCTTCCTGCATAAGTCTATGATCTGATGTCACATCTGTAGGTGTGTCTTGAGATCCAGTATCTACTGGATGCGATCTTAAAGTGACAGTATCATTGTTAACAATAAAACTCGATTTTGATAGATTTACATTATTGTTAGCATTGTTCTTATTATTATCTCTCGGCCAAGAAAACACCTGGCCTTTCTGAAAGTCGATTAAATCCCTTTCTAACTTCTTCTTTTTATCTAATAACAACTTATTGTCTAATATAGCAATCCTTGACGATATATCAGCCGAGAGCCGTTCCTTCTCAGCCGCACTCACCAAATTCATCAAGTCATTTTCTATTGACACAACTTCTTGTATACATGACAGCTCTATTTCTTTATATTGTTCTATTAGTAACTTTATATAGGCAAAACTTGTTTCTGTGTTTAACTTCTGCCACTTAGTAAGCAGTTCTGGGTAAGGAGTGCCGAAGGTGGGCATCTTCAGCACTCTTAACCCTCGAGGTATTACCTTGAAGGATAAACACGCTTTCATATGTTGTCGCTGCCATTGAGTACCCCTCAGTTTCTGTAGGGTATTCTCCAATTTACGGGTTAATTGAATGGTTTCAATATTCCTGTGTATGTCAAGAATACAAAGACCATCCCTTGTTAAGGCACTCTTGGTGTATTTTAACAGCGGATTTTCCGACATCTCAATAATTCCTTGGAAGGCACTAGTACCATTTAAATCATTGATTCTTCTCTCAGCCATGTCCCAGAGCCACAAAGACAACAAGATAGCTATAAAAACCAACAAAGCAGCGCTGGATAAAGAGCCTCCACAGATCCAAAAAATGTAAAAGTCCAAAACAGAAGAGGCTCACCATGACCACTTAAAACACAGGAACTCTTTAATACTGCAGCAAAGTAAGCGCTTTCACGTTACAAGAACGCTTCTTCAGACTTTAATAACTGCCATATAAAACTAGGTGTTTTAAATACCATTTCAAAAACACGTCTGCCAATCAAATCAACAATCTAATTACAACAATTAAAAACACAAACCAATACTAAACAAACGCTAAAACTCATATAATATATGTGAAAATACATATAAGTATCTAAAAATATATATAAAACATTCACCTATGTTCAATTATAATAGTATAGTTGCTTAAAAAAGTTTCTACCTAGTGTATATAAGGGCAAGCTGCCAAAAATGGTTTGAGTGTAACCCTCTCATTTAAACCATGCCCTCTAGAACTCTGTAATCTTAAGATCCATTTGTTCTCCCTCTCTTCAGTATAGTTCTTAATATCACCCAACCTATTAGATTTCCTTACCAATTCTAATATTGTAAACTTGAATTTATGAGATGTACCTTTCTGTAATATATGACTGGCTAAAGCATTAGACTCATTTTCTTTGTTTATTGCATAAATGTGTTCTCTAACACGTTCCCTCAAACTTCTAATGGTCTTGCCCACATAGAAGCATAAGCTTTTGGTTTTGAAGAGTGGAGGTGATTTACACTCGGAGATATTTAGGAAAGCATGCTGGAGGAACAACATTCTACATCGTACCAGCATGCATCCTAAACATATCTTTTCTAATATCATTACAGGTCAGAGTCTAAGAGTGTCCCGCCTCACTACAGATGAAGTGACACTTGGTTTAGAATTGGTAAGGAAATCTAATAGGTTGGCTGATATTAAGAACTATACTGAAGAGAGGGAGAACAAATGGATCTTAAGATTACAGAGTTCTAGAGGGCACGGTTTAAATGAGAGGGTTACACTCAAACCATTTTTGGCAGCTCGCCCTTATATACACTAGGTAGAAACTTTTTTAAGCAACTATACTATTATAATTGAACATAGGTGAATGTTTTATATATATTTTTAGATACTTATATGTATTTTTACATATATTATATAAGAGTTTTAGCGTTTGTTTAGTATTGGTTTGTGTTTTTAATTGTTGTAATTAGATTGTTGATTTGATTGGCAGACGTGTTTTTGAAATGGTATTTAAAACACCTAGTTTTATATGGCAGTTATTAAAGTCTGAAGAAGCGTTCTTGTAACATGAAAGAGCTTACTTTGCTGCAGTATTAAAGAGTTCCTGTGTTTTAAGTGGTCGTGGTGAGCCTCTTCTCTTTTGGACTTTTACATAAATATATAAGTAAATCTATCAAAGTTAAGATACATTACAAATTAGATTCATTTAAATATTGTAGCTTTCACACTGTGAATTCTCTCTGGTTATTATAATAGTTATTTAAGAGCTCAATACTTATAAAATGATTTTATGCAAAAATTGTATTATAATAGAAGAATTGTAAACACTTCCATAAATTGTATCACGGCGTTACTACCAAGAATTTATTTATTTATTTTATTTTATTTTATTTTACATTTGTTAACCGGGCTAGTCTGGCTGGATACATGTCCATTTTCAGCAGAGGCCCGAGGAGAAAAGCTCCACTATCAGAATAAGACAATACAGTTTACGAAAAACATTACTAAATTAACACTAACATAATGTAATGAGGCAAAATACAAATGAATATACAGTTATCCTGGACTAGTCTGAGTAGATGAGAAACAAAGTTCAGTTAAGGGGCTAAGGAGATAAGCTCCAGTATCTAAAATACAAAGTAAAGTTAAAAAATATCATTAGTCAAGTTGAAAAATATCATTAGTCAGTAGTCATGATAACAAATTAGGTATTAGGAAAAAGCAAGAAATCTGTTAATATAAAGTGTTAAAAGAGCAGGTTGGAATTTTAACAGGTAATTATGTAGTTAAAGATAAGGAAAAGGCAGAAAATAAGGTAGACAGAGAGTGGGAAAAGTATATTATCAGTTTGGTACAAGTATAATGGACTTAGTAATGGTTGGGAGTGTACAGTTGGAAAAGGAGAGGTGGGAAACAGGATAGTGATGAAATGCAAAGGCAGCAGGATTATAGGAGGTCAGCAAAAGGTAGCAAGAGACAGAAAAAAAGATGGTTAGAAGGGGAGGGAGACAGAAAATTGAGAGAAAAAAAAAAAGTGAGGGTCCAATAAAGGGGGCTGATGAAGTCAGTCTAAGTTAGAACGGGAGCGGAAACATTACACAGTAGCAGACTGGAGAGAGTAATAAAAATGCTGAGCTCAGTCGGGATTGGAGCAGGGACATAGCCAGTGAATTAGTAGGTGAATTTTCATCTGTTTTTTGAAAAGGTGACATGAGCTTAGGGAGGTCAGTTCTGTGGGAAGTTTATTCCAGTAAGAACCGATAGTGTTTGCAAATAAGGAATCACCTGATTTGTTATGAGATTTCAAAGTAGTAACTAGTAGCTTGTTGGCTGATCTAAGTGTCGAGAGATTTTTATAAGGTGTGATGAGTTTATTTAGTATGGGTATATTGGAGGGCTAATGTAGAATTTTAAAAGTGATGATCAGTTGTTGTAGGAGTATTAGGTTTGGGAGTTCAAGCCAGTTTAGTTTCTTTAAGTTAAGACAGTGGTGAGTTTGGAATGGAGAGCCAGTGGCAAATCTGGCTATACTGTGGTAGGCAGTATTCAGTTTCTGAAGATTAGATTTAGATATGTTGATAAAGGAAGGAGAGGCGTACGTTAATGTAGAAATAAGGTGAGTTTGGGAGGGCCACTCGGGAAGTAGCAGTAAGATAGGGCTTTAGTCTGTATAGGGCACCAATCTTTTTATTGACTGTCTTGATAGTTAAATCAAAGTGATAGTCAAAATTTAGCTGATTGTCTATGGTGACGCCTAGCAGTTTAGTGCAATAGTCAGGTTTGATGACAGTGCCATTACAGGATGCTATGGAAAAAGAGATTGGGGTGGATTTACAGGTTGGGGTAAAGAGTAGTAGTTTGGTTTTGGGATTTAGGAGGAGACAGATATGTTGAAACCATTTTTCTGCTGCAGTGAAGACTAATTGGGTAGCAGAGTGGAGTTCTGCTGGGAAGAAGCAGAGCAGATGAGAGTGGAATCATCTGCATATTGTATACAGGTGGATGTTGGGAGAGAAGTGGGCAGGTTATTAATGAAAATAGAGAAAGTAGGGGACCTAGGATGGATCCTTGTGGGACGCCAATAGTAATTGGGAGTTGAGAGGATAGATGGCTGTCCCAAAGGACTGCTTGTTTTCTATTAGTCAAGTATGAGTTGAACCACTGTAATGCTTGTGAATCCAGTGAGAGGGATTTTAAGGTATCGAGGAGAAGTTCATGGTTGACCATATCGAATGCTTTTGAGAGGTCCAAGAATAGTGCAGAGGAGAACAGGTTGTTATTTCGGTTTTATTGATAGTGTCAGTGAAAGAGAGAAGGGCAGTAGAAGTACTGTGGTGCGGTCTAAAACCATGTTGAGAGTCTACAAGCAAGTTGTTATTCAAGAGATAATGTAGAAGTTGATGGTGAATGCAGCGTTCCATTATTTTGGATAGAGGAGATAGAAGGGCAATAGGTCGAAAATTGGACAGTTCGTTGGAGTTCCCTCCTTTATGGAGGGAATAATATGGGAGATTTTCCAGCAGGATGGGATTTTGGATTCTGTTATAGTTCTGTTTATTAAGATGGAGACTGGGTAGGCTATTTCGGTTGCAGCTAGTTGTAGATATTCAGCAGGAAGTTTGTCAGCAGAAGGGGTGCAGGGTTTTAGTTTAGAAAGTAGTTTTCGTATATAGGTTGTTGAGACGGTCTCAAACTTTAGTGTGTGGGTACTGTTTAGAGTGGGGGTAATTTGGAGGGATGGGGGTCATGGTGCTTGCAAGTGAGGTGACTGTTTGAGAGAAGAAGTTGTTAAAGGTGTTGGCTATTATGTTAGGTTGGGTTTGTGCTAAACTAGCTGGGGTAGGTGTTTTGGTGTTGCCTGGATGGAGTAGTTTATTTATTCCTGACCAGAATTTTTGGGTTTTGGTTTTGGTTTTGTTGATATTGAAAGTGGTAGTTTTTATCCAGAATGATAAGTTTCTTTGTTTTATTTCTCAGATGTTTGAAATTTTGATGGTCAATTGGGTTTTGTGGACCTCCATTTAGACCATAATTTATTTCTGGCTCGCATAGTTTGTTTAGTTGTAACAGAGAGCCATGGAGCTGCTTTGGAGCTGACTCTGACTAAACGGGATGGGGCATGATGGTTTAGAATTTGTAGGAAGGTATTGTTGAAATGGGCAACTGCTTCATCTATTGGGAGGTATTTTAGAGTTGACCAGTTATATTCTTTGAGTTCATTTTGAAAGGATGCTAGATTGAATTCTGTTTTATTGTATTTGGTACGATAAGTAGTTAGCTTGGGATTGTTGCATTTTTGTTTAGTGATAGAGGTAAGGAGGTGGTCGCTGATATTGTCAGGGAGTATTCCTGTTTTATAGGAGAGGGGATTGTTGTTGGTCAGTATCCAGTCTAGAATGGTTTGTTTGTGGGTGGATTTATGTATTCTAGTAGGGGAGTTGATGGTTTGGTGAAAGTTAAAGAGATTAAGGTGAATGGTGGGTTTGGGGGATATGCAGGAGCTCCAGTCAATATTAAAATCACCTAAGATTATGGTTTCCTGGGGAAAGGTGCAGGAAATCCAGCTTAGGATATTTTCTAGGGTATTGATGTTCTTGCCTGGGGGGATGTAGGAACATATTATATTTATAGCCTTGGATTTATTAACTTGGAGTTTGGTGCAAAGTATTTCAGCATTTGCTGGGGTGGGAGGCAAGGAGTCAATTAAGGCTACCTGAAGTTGGGATTTGTATAGGAGGGCTACACCTCCACCCTTTTTATTTGGACGATCTTGCCTTAAGGTGCTGTAGCCTGTGTGAGTGAATTCATTGTCTTTGGTACTGGGTTTAAGCCAGGTTTCAGTGAGACAGAGGATATCAAAGGCATAGAAATCAATTAAGGCATGGAGTTGTGTGACTTTGTTGTTAATGCTACGAATATTTAGGTGAGCAATAGAGAGGGAGTCAGAGGAAAAGGGTGGGTTAGAATAGTTAGCATTTTGGTTTGAAGGTGTGTGATTGTGGAGGGTATTGGGACCAGGGTTGGGGTGGATGTCCCCATCTATAAGTAAAAGTGTTTGTGGGGGTTGAAGGACCTTTGTGTATTTGAATGGTATTAGATAGAGCCGTTTGGAGGTTGTGAATTTGTAATGGTGTGTTTTATGGTAGAGAGGGGGGAGGTAGGGACAGGTAGATAGTATATTAATATGTGTTTGGTTGGGTAGAGGAAGTGTGGTTGTAGTATGTTTGGCTGATGCAGGAGTTTGGTTAAGCTTGTGATTTTCATAGGAGGTAAGGGTGTAGTAGTAAAGCAGGATGTTAAGGAGAAGAAGAGGAAAGAGTGATTTAAGGGTTAAAGGCATGTTTTTATAGAGTGTGAGGCTAGTAATTATAGGACAGCACGGTTTGTAAGGATAGGGTGTGTTAGTGTTGAGGAAGGGTGTGGTTGTAGGAGTGAGGAGTTGATTGGTAGATGTATAGGAAAACTGTTATAGGTAGTTGGCTAATTGGGGGTGTGCCTAAGTATGTATAAAGGTAGGACCCCTGGGGGTGGGTGGGATTTGGGGGTAGGGTAGGGGAGCGGAGCGGGGCAGACCAAAGTAAGAGGAGCAGTGAGAGGAAACAATCAGTAAGGAGGAAGGTAAGCACTAGAGACAGTAACAGAGTAGCCAAGGTGAGAGTCAGAAGAGGAGGACATAGAGAGAGGAAACACCTGGGAGAGTAGAGGAGCGAGTTAGGTAGCGAGCTGTATAAGAACTAGGAAGGAGAATGGGTAGCAGGGTTAAGAGGGCTTTGTCATCAGAAAGAGAAGAGTGCCACAAGCTTATAAGCCTCACGGAGGGTGGTGGGGTAGCAAAAGAAATGAGATTACAGGTGTATGATGAGTGCCATCTAGTGGCCAAATCTAAAACAGCTAAAAGGAGATGGAAGCAGTGCAATATTAAGGTGAAGTAGGGTAGTGGAAAGAATGGTGTAACAAGGCAGAAGGGTAGCTGTGGTAGTAGGGGGCAAAAGGTAGAAACAAAAGAGAGTTAAACCAGGGGGGTATGGCTGCTGGCAGATATGGCAGGAGAAGTTGTGCACCTTGGAGGTGCTGGGGTCAGATATTTAGTAATAATTAAGCTAATCAAATAATCTGTTTGTAACATACAATAAAGGTAGCTGTGGCCTTTAGTCCAAGGGTTGTTGGGTTATCCAGGTCTCAGAAACACTCAATCAGGCTTAGGTAGTTGGGTTGAGCTGGTCTTGGAGTCCAGAAGGGCACAACAAATGTAGAAAGGTGATAATAGAAGCTATGCAATGAATAAAGGTAGCTGTGGCCTTTAGTCCAAGGGTTGTTGGGTTATCCAGGTCTCAGAAACACTCAATCAGGCTTAGGTAGTTGGGTTGAGCTGGTCTTGGAGTCCAGAAGGGCACAACAAATGTAGAAAGGTGATAATAGAAGCTATGCAATGAATAAAGGTAGCTGTGGCCTTTAGTCCAAGGGTTGTTGGGTTATCCAGGTCTCAGAAACACTCAATCAGGCTTAGGTAGTTGGGTTGAGCTGGTCTTGGAGTCCAGAAGGGCACAACAAATGTAGAAAGGTGATAATAGAAGCTATGCAATGAATAAAGGTAGCTGTGGCCTTTAGTCCAAGGGTTGTTGGGTTATCCAGGTCTCAGAAACACTCAATCAGGCTTAGGTAGTTGGGTTGAGCTGGTCTTGGAGTCCAGAAGGGCACAACAAATGTAGAAAGGTGATAATAGAAGCTATGCAATGCTATACAAACTAAACGCCAGGGATCGCTCAGCAGCCACACGTGGTGAAAGGAAGTAAAGAATATATAAAATATTTGCTTTTTTTGTGACTTTTGATGTTGCATACATTTTGTGTGTGTGTGTGTGTGTGTGTGTGTGTGTGTGTGTGTGTGTGTGTATACACCCCTTAACTAATAAGCAGAGCCTGTAATATCGGGTGGGGAGAACCATTAGCCACTAGGGATAACTCATTAAATACATGACTAAGTGGCACTTAGGACAGGAATCATGGGGGGGGCTAGCCACCAGGGATTACTCATTAAATACATGACTAAGTGGCACTTAGGACAGGAATCATGGGGGGGGGGCTAGCCACCAGGGATAACTCTTTAAATGTGTACATGAGTAGCACTTAAACATAACAGGGATTGGGGAGTGACACTAGATACTAGGGATAACTCTATAAGCACGTGCCTATGCAGCACTTAAATAGAATGGGGATCAAGGGTGAGAGGAACACAATATACCAGGGATAATTCTTTAAACATAAACCTGAGTGTCACTTAGAATAAAGTCTGGGTGGTGATGAGAACACTAAACACCAAGGATAAGTAGCATGTCTTAAAAGACATTAAAAAGAATTCAAACCATGTACTCTCCCACCTCACACAGAGGATTATCAGTCCTCTATGACACCACTAGATACCCTGGAAATAATTTAAAAATTCATAGCTTAAAAAAGAAAAGAAAAAAATCAGTGTAAAAAGGGAAGAATTTAAACCGTGTACCACTGACATACAAAACCCCTACATTATCCACTGCTCTAAGTCAAATGAACCAAAATGTTAAGTAAGTTATCTTCTTTGAGTGATATGATTTGAAACAGATCCTTGTACTTCTTATTTTTATATTCACATCTCAATAGTTTTTGACCAAATGCTTTACTTTGTGCCCTGAACATGTTAACAGTGTGCATATAGCCTTTTAACTACCATGCTTCAAAATTATCTTTGGACAAAAATATTTCACTGTGAACCTGTGTCAAGTTTAAATTCAAAATTTTATTTATTAACATTTTATTAAGCATTTCTTGTAAACAGTCTAACTTGCACTCTTATCTTGCTGCCTTTGATGCATTTTCAGACTTCACTGTCTCAACTGTTTTTACTTTTTGGCAACAAATAGTTCATAATAATCTTTCTGATCAACAACAGGCAAATCCTTTTTAAGTAAGAATATTGTTTTGTTATATACAACTTTGCAAACTGATTCTTTCTAACGCATGTTCTACAAAATGATTAAACACAAAATACTTCCTCCCTTCATGCTTATAGCCACGCTTAGTACACAAGGTTTGAATTCCAACAGCACCGTAATTCCATGTACCTCAGAAATGTCTTTCTCTTCACCATTACTGCTAGAAAATATTCTGACATAATTTCTCATTTTGTGCTGTTGGATTCAGATTTTATCTTGTGGGCACATACTTCCTTGCTTAATTACTTTAACCATACACTTGCAATTTCAGTCATTCTTTATACATCCACACCTTTTAATAAGACCAGGTCTGCTTCTCTTGATAGCCTGCCCCTTGTTTGTAGTTTTTTGTAGAAGAAACTATTCCTTCTCTTATTAAAAAACATATAACTCACTAAATTCATAATATCATGCATTATTCTTTATATCATTAGCATAAACAGCTATAATCTGTTTAGTGTATTTTGCCATTTTAAAGACCAAATAAATAAGTGGAAACTGTGGCAGGTTGGCATAATGGTTAAGGTATTTTACCTTACAGACACAAGGTGCTGGGTTTTATACTTACATGGGGTGATTGGCTAGGCTTAAAGTGGTCCACAAGGGCAGTTAACCTAGGACTAAGCTATGAACTTATAAATGGTAAATTACAGGTTCACAGCAATTACTAAACTTCATTCTAATTGCTGTTATTTTGTCTGACTCCTCTTCCTTTAAAGTAAAAAGTATTAAATACCTTCAAGACATCTTCCCAGCTCATGTCCTCCCTGTGGTCACGTGGGTTTCCTCCGGGTGCTCCGGTTTCCTCCCACATCCCAAAGACATGCTGTAGGTGGATTGGACACTCTAAACTGACCCTAGGTGTGAGTGTGTGTATGTGCCTTCTGTGGAAGGTTGGGCACCGGGCTGGCAACTCGACACCATAAAACTCCACTGCCAATCATGACCAGACAGGTGATCTGCTGTGGCGACCCCTAACTGGGAAAAGCCGAAAGAAGAAGAAGAAGATGAAGAAGACATCTTCCCAGCAAATGGCAAGTTGTACAGAGGGATATACTTCCTTAAATATGATACTGTCTAGTCACATACAGAAAGTGCATATCATGGAGGCTGACATATGCAGAGTAACAATGTTGTTTACTTAGCAACCTGACAAACATTCACATATTGCATGGCATCAGATATGAAGAAATATATTTGTTGAAGAAAAGAAATGTATTTACTGTTAAGAATTTATCTGGTTACAAGTATATAATATGAATGCAGAAATGTGGCACACTGTAGATTTTCAAGCTCAGCTATTCTACTCAAACAAAAAAATAAACTGAATTTCTTGATCTAAAGCTTCAGTTTTTGTGACTGGTTACCTACCTGCAAGAGGAATCATCATGACTGCAGATGGGCCATTTCATAACTGCATTTACATAGTGTTAAGAATGTCTAGAACCATGTGGCTGACACACATGAATGTTTCTTCCATTTCACACTACTGTGCCAAAAACACATCCAAGAAAAATATGTGGTGTCACTAACATACCTGAATAATATAGTTAGATCTATCCAGCAGCCATCTCATCAACTTCATTATCGTCCGTGTTCCACAAGCACTTAAATTGTTCCCTTTGCCTGAACTTGGTGATTTCTTTACTTAGCTTCATCTCCATTACCTTATTTATGAAGATATCTGCTAAACCATCACATCAGGAACAGAAGTGAGAACTTGGTGCCGCATATTCACTGTGGGCTTCTGATTGTCCTCCCTGTCATGCTTAATCCTGTAGATTAAAGCCAGTATTGTAGAAACAGCTCTGTCATTTTTGGAACCCAAACTCTGACATGGGCTCCAAATATGGCACATTACATAAGAGGGTACAGCTCATTTTTACTTGGAAAAAGTAAAGCAAAACTGATCTCTCATGTAAGTATGGGTCCTCCTCACCTCAGAAGTGCAGATTATTCTTGTTGTTCCCATCTTTGTGCAGATTATTGTACTATGTACGCAAGCTTTGTGTGTCAGATCTCTTGTGTTTGGCATTTATCATTTCGCCTATTCTCTGGGAAGATTGTAGCTCAAAGCCAAATGGTTAAATTCAAATCTCATAGGTTAATACTTGGCTAACTACCCTGAAGGTCTGTTTTAAGCCTAGCCAATAACTGGAGGTCTGAATCAAACCTTGCATCTTGTGTCTATAAGATGAAGACCTTAACTATTATGCTAAACACACTTCCAATTTTAGAGATGAATTCGTGGACTGTGACTGATATTTACATTTCCTAAGCTGTTTGTTGATGTGCAGCAATGCTTTCCATTTCATAGCCATTTACAGATTAGCAGACCGTTACCCTATTTCTTATTGTCACTTATTTGTGTTTGGAAAGAGAAACTTAGATTGTTTTAAATTTTATTGGTGGTGCCTTTTTATTTCTAATTTATTTATTTTTGTCACTAGCAAAATTAGTGATGCTGATAAAGAAACATTTGTACACTTCTGAAAGGTTTGCTTTGTGAGATGTAGAAAGCAGAATCCTTGCTGATTATATATAAGTGTGTCTCCCCCTCCCTTAAAGGGACTGTTAACACCACTGGGTGGAAAAAAACAATAAATTGCACAGTGTTTTTTTTAACTCTGTACTGCATTTATCAGTTAATTTTGATTTTGCTGATAATTCTGTTTCATGCTGTAACACCATGGATATTGATAATGAACATGTACTAAACAAATTGCTTTAACTCAAGAATATGAAAAAAATGTAGTCATGTGACCTACATGATATACTTTCCTTGTGTAATGTGTAATGAATGACCACCACATACAGCTTGTTGAGTGCTTAACTGCATACCTTCTCAAGCATTTTGCCAGTGTATAACAGACCAAAGCCATCATGAAATCTTTAGCACCCTCCCCATTTGTATCTAACTAGCTCCTAGTTGATTTTGCTTGGAGAAATTGTGATTTCTCTTGATGTATAAGGCTTGGAACTGTTTTATGCTCTTATTACCTATGTGAGTTTGGGTCATGATGCATACTTGTGGTTTTTGAGATGCAGTCACATGATCTTGTCTCCATGTACACCCACACTGACTGTGCTGCAGTGTCTGATCCAAGCACTACTGCTGTGAGGTGCTTGTATCCTGGAATCCACCAGAAGGCACTCTGCTGGCACACTGTCCCAGATTCCAAATGCTGGGAGTGAGCAAAGCAATATCAGCTCTTCACCACCATCTGCATGGTTGCTGCTTCTGGAACTCATGCCTACTTACTCAAGCATACGTCAACTACAGAATAACCAGGCCTCAAACCTCCACACCATCAACAGTGCCCAGTACATTCAACTGCTTCTCAGATGTGATATAACATGAAAGTAAACTAATAAATGTAATATTGTAGCTATCTCTACTTATTTATGTATTTATTTATTCATTTTTTTATTTATTGTCACAGCCTGTAAAACTAGTCACACGTAAATGCTGCATATACATCTTCTAGTTGTCTGTTCAATTAAGACAGATGTGTAATGAAATAAGCAAAATAAGAAAAGAAGTATACTTTTTGCATTTGTCAAATGTTTAGGACAATTTCAGATTTAATTAATGTAGACTACTAAATGCCCCACATTTCGAGTTTTATAAATGCTTTATTTATTGTTGTATGTTTATTATAATTTACTTATA
>NC_056748.1:536505135-536570135 GCF_019279795.1 Protopterus annectens | reverse complement strand
ACAGTCTAAGTTACTCTTGGTTTCTCCTCTTCTATGTTCTATACCTGTTTTTATTTTTTGTTTACTGCCTAAATACCTACCCCCTTTTCTGCTTCTATCACTGTCCTTCCCCTTTCCATCTTAGTGTAATGGTGCTATCACTGAGCTGTACCTTTCCAGCCTGGTAGTAAGCACTAAGCACTTGCTGTTCCTTCTGGGCTAACATAGATCCTGTCTGCTGCACAGATCTGCTCTCTCTGCCAGGTCCCTCCATCCCCTTTACATTCCTTAACAATTCTGCATTATACACTGCTAGAGCCAGTACCATCCCCTTTACGTTCCTTAACAATTCTGCATTATACACTCCTAGAGCCAGTACCATCCCCTTTACGTTCCTTAACAATTCTGCATTATATACTGCTAGAGCCAGTACCATCCCCGTTACGTTCCTTAACAATTCGGCATTATACACTGCTAGAGCCAGTACCATCCCCTTTATGTTCCTTAACAATTATGTATTATACACTGCTAGAGCCAGTACCACCCCCTTTACATTCCTTAACAATTCTGCATTATACACTGCTAGAGCCAGTACCATCCTCTTTACATTCCTTAACAATTCTGCATTATACACTGCTAGAGCCAGTACCATCCCCTTTACATTCCTTAACAATTCTGCATTATACACTGCTAGAGCCAGTACCACCCCCTTTACATTCCTTAACAATTCTGCATTATACAATGCTAGAGCCAGTACCACCCCCTTTACATTCCTTAACAATTCTGCATTATACACTGCTAGAGCCAGTACCACCCCCTTTACATTCCTTAACAATTCTGCATTATACACTGCTAGAGCCAGTACCATCCTCTTTACATTCCTTAACAATTCTGCATTATACACTGCTAGAGCCAGTACCATCCCCTTTACATTCCTTAACAATTTTGCATTATACACTGCTAGAGCCAGTACCATCCCCTTTACATTCCTTAACAATTCTGCATTATACACTGCTAGAGCCAGTACCACCCCCTTTACATTCCTTAACAATTCTGCATTATACAATGCTAGAGCCAGTACCACCCCCTTTACATTCCTTAACAATTCTGCATTATACACTGCTAGAGCCGGTACCACCCCCTTTACATTCCTTAACAATTCTGCATTATACACTGCTAGAGCCGGTACCACCCCCTTTACATTCCTTAACAATTCTGCATTATACACTGCTAGAGCCAGTACCATCCCCTTTACATTCCTTAACAATTTTGCATTATACACTGCTAGAGCCAGTACCACCCCCTTTACATTCCTTAACAATTCTGCATTATACACTGCTAGAGCCAGTACCATCCCCTTTACATTCCTTAACAATTTTGCATTATACACTGCTAGAACCAGTACCATCCTCTTTACATTCCTTAACAATTCTGCATTATACAATGCTAGAGCCAGTACCATCCCCTTTACGTTCCTTAACAATTCTGCATTATACACTGCTAGAGCCAGTACCACCCCCTTTACATTCCTTAACAATTCTGCATTATACACTGCTAGAGCCAGTACCATCCCCTTTACATTCCTTAACAATTTTGCATTATACAATGCTAGAGCCAGTACCATCCCCTTTACGTTCCTTAACAATTCTGCATTATACACTGCTAGAGCCAGTACCATCCCCTTTACATTCCTTAACAATTCTGCATTATACACTGCTAGAACCAGTACCATCCCCTTTACATTCCTTAACAATTCTGCATTATACACTGCTAGAGCCAGTACCATCCCCATTACATTCCTTAACAATTCTGCATTATACACTGCTAGAGCCAGTACCATCCCCTTTACATTCCTTAACAATTTTGCATTATACAATGCTAGAGCCAGTACCATCCCCTTTACGTTCCTTAACAATTCTGCATTATACACTGCTAGAGCCAGTACCACCCCCTTTACATTCCTTAACAATTCTGCATTATACACTGCTAGAGCCAGTACCATCCCCTTTACATTCCTTAACAATTTTGCATTATACAATGCTAGAGCCAGTACCATCCCCTTTACGTTCCTTAACAATTCTGCATTATACACTGCTAGAGCCAGTACCATCCCCTTTACATTCCTTAACAATTCTGCATTATACACTGCTAGAGCCAGTACCATCCCCTTTACATTCCTTAACAATTCTGCATTATACACTGCTAGAACCAGTACCATCCCCTTTACATTCCTTAACAATTCTGCATTATACACTGCTAGAACCAGTACCATCCCCATTACATTCCTTAACAATTTTGCATTATACACTGCTAGAACCAGTACCATCCCCTTTACATTCCTTAACAATTCTGCATTATACACTGCTAGAACCAGTACCATCCCCTTTACATTCCTTAACAATTCTGCATTATACACTGCTAGAGCCAGTAATTATATTTTGTAGTCGTTTATTTTCTCTCCATCCTGGCTGTTGATGCATGTAACACTTCTCAGAAGCCTACCTCTGAGCTCCTCTCTTGTCTCCTTCACTGGCATTGTTTACTACCACATCAGGTGTCTCCTTTGACAGATCTTTGGTGTGTACACACACCACAACATGCATCAATCCCTTTCCATCACATCATTTTGGTCACCTTCTCCCAAAATTTACTCAGCTTAAGCCCCAAAAAATGTCTTCACTGAAATCTGGTCTCTCCTTTCTCACCTGTTTAGACTCCTGATTCATTTTGCAATCGAGACTCCAGATACCAAAATCTTGTCTTTCCCATATTGGCACTGTTTTGCTTTGTTGCATACCAGTGCCACTATCCTTCCTGGCTGTAGCATGTCTACCTTCAGTTCAACCATTCTGTCCCTTCCTAACTGCTTGTGTTGGTTACCTCACATTCTGGTTGTTCAAGTAAGCTCATATTTTCCATAGGTATCTATTGGGCATTCAGTCCCAGAGACTGTTAATGATCTTCTCAAAAATTCAAAACTGCTCCAAAGCAATGTCTGGTCAAATTACTTGCTCAAGGTCACAGAGAAGAAAAAGCCAGGCTCACAGACTCAAACCCTGTACCACAGGAAGTATCTCATTAGCAACTCATAGCCTTAATCCCCTGCGCCAACACCATCTCTCCTGTGCCCTACTCATAAGACTTGTCCCTGTTCTCTCTTTTGCCCTCTGCCTCTCCCATCTGGCTCTGAGTACTTCACTGAATACTTCTATCCTGCTTACTTTACAGTGCTGGTTACTGCGTTTTCTATCTCCCTTTATCATTTGTCACTAATTTCCCACTTGCTTAGACTCCTGAATCTCTTTGTGAAGTCTCTAATCAACAAAATTCCCTTTTAGACTATTGGCTGTCCTTCCTTTACTTCATACACATACTACACTACTACCCTTATTGACTGTGCTTTTGTTAGTTGTCACATGACTTTTATTCCCCACCCGATCACTCTGGACCTCTATACCATAAATGCCCCATTTGGGCCTATACTTGTTCTCAAGCCAGTGCTTCCCCTTTGACTGTACAACCTACTTTGAAGGTTTTGTACTGCACATGTTGGTTCCATTATATCAATGAGTAGGGCTGAGTACCCACTTTTGACACACCCTGGTGGCTAAATAGATGCCACCAGTTTATCCCATTTCCTCAGCAGTGTTACACTCTTAATCTGTTAGCCAGATTCTCATATCCTCAGGTAAAGTATGAAGTGCTTGCCCTCTTATCATAGGCATATAGGCAAGTACTAGGCTAGCTGCCCTTGCAGGCCATTTTAAGCCTAGCCAACCAAAGGACTTTTTAAGATTTTAAAGGTAATATCTTGACATCTACTCATCTACCTATGGAACTAAGACCTTATTTCTGCAATGACATCACCACCACTGTGTTCTGCCTTTCTTCTGCATACTTTGTTTTTTTACCTGTGATCTTCAAGATTACGTATGAAACATTCAAATGAACTAGTTTATATTTATAATTGCAATTCATAGGTTCATAGGTGTGTACTAGGCTAATGGCCTTGGAGCCTTTACAAGCCTAGCCCATAGGATTACCCTGGCATCGTGCCATCCGACCTTAGTTCCCAGTGCCTCTGTTGAGTAGAGCCACTGGAGTGAACCCCAGGGTGAATTTTCTATTTCCCATCTATTCATCAAGATTTCTCTTGAAGAGGGCCAGTGAGGTGCTCTATTTGACATGTATGGGAAGTCTGGCAAACACAGTAAAATAGAGATCCAGTCCACCAATGGAGACAAATCTTTTTCATACCACAAAGATAAGCACATTCGTCTTGTAGCAAGACTTCATCAGATGAAGTCTTGCTACAAGACGAAAGTGCTGATCTTTGTGGTATTAAAAAGATTTGTCTCCATTGGTGGCCTGGATCTCTATTTTACTGTGTTTGCCAAGTTTCTACTTTTTAACTGTATGTATGGGAAGTCTATTCCATAGCATGGGCAGTGTCTGGGTTATGAACTTCTCCCTCCAGCATGTTCTGTTGATTGTGATAATGAGGTTGAGGTCTCTGGAATGCGTGGTGCAGAGGGATTGGGATTTCTTTAGATGTAGCATTTCTAACAGAGCTGGGTCAGACATGGCTTTGTAAGTCAAGCAGAGATTGCCTCTAAGTAGGTGATATGAGACAGAAAATAGTTGAAGTTTTTTAAGTCTGTCCATATAGGACAAATGTTTAAGGCTTAGGATCCTCTTTGTGAGGTACATTTGCTGCCTCTACAGTTGTTGCAGGTGTCCAGTGAGGTACATGCCAAATGGGGCATTGTACTCAATGATTGGTCTAATGAGGGAAGAGCAGAGGGAGACAATGACCTCTTTCTTCCTGGATGCAAAATCCTTAGTAATGAGATGTGCCACATAGAAGAACTTTCTGACTATAGTGGCAATGTGATGGTCAAAAGAGAGGTTGCTGTCAACCTGTGCTCCCAGATCTCTTATAACACCTTCTGTGTTCAGTGGACTACCATCGATGTGCTAATTCATGGGAACCGGGTTTTTCCCAAAGGAGATGACGACACATTTTTTGGCATTGAGCTTAAGCCCATGGTTCTGACATCAGTCGTTGGTCTCAGTGAGGCCTTTCTGAAGGATGTCAACATCACTTGGGGAATTAATAATAGCTCCCAACTTGCAATTGTCTGTGAACTTTGTCAGCCAGAGTCCCTTCGTGTTGGCCTGGTACTTCAGAGAAGTAGATACCAAACAGGAGAGGACCCAGGACCAAACTCTGTGTGACTCCACTCGTGACTGGTTGGCAGTCTTACTTGGAGACAGCTACTTTCACACTGTGGGCTCTATCTGTGAGCCAGTTTGCAACCCACCTAGTGATATAGGGGTTGATGCTTAGCTTAGTGAGTTTTTCTCTGATTCCTGAGTGGGGAATGGTATCAAAGGCCTTGGACAGATCAAGGTAGGCTGCATGAACCACCTTGCCTTCATCCTCAGCTCTGGTGACTGACACAAAGAAGTCAACCAGGTTGAGCAGGCATGATCTACCCTTCACAAAACCAAACTATGTGGGATCCAGAGTTTGGAGATTCCCTATATCCTTGCTTATTAGGTCCCTGATGATGCATTCCATAATTTTGGATATCAGACTCATCAGGCTAATAGGGAGATAGTTCCCAGGGTCTGTAATCACTCCTCCTTTGTGGAGAGAGATGACTGTACCAGTGTGCCATTTGGTAGGGACAAAGCCTGAGGTGAGGCTGTGATTGAACAGGACACATAGGTGAGGTCCCAGTTTACTCTGTAGTGCATGTGGAACACAGCCAGGGATATTGTCAGGTCCCATAGAAGCTGTATTCCTGGTCTTGGAGAATGCTGTTTTAACCTGTGCAGCAGTAATACTGAGTGCCTGGCAATCTACTGGTATTGTGATTGGTAATTTTGGGGGTGGGGTAAAGTTGGCACTGAATCTGTCAGCCAATATATTGGCAATATCTGTTGGCTTGGTATAGGAGGTACTATTGTGCAGTAGCTCAGAACAAATCCGGGTATTGCCATGGAGATTCTTTACATAACTATAGAAGGCCTTGTGGCTGTCTTTACTATCTGCTGCAATTCTGTTTTCATAGCTACCTTTAGAGGATTAGATGAGGGGTCTCAACCTTTTTGCTGAGGCTGATAAGGGAGTTTTTCCAGTCTTGGGACTTCACCTTATTCCACATCAGTTTTCTCATTCTCTTGTACAGTTTGTTTATGGCAGGAAACCACCAGATTGGCTTCCTTTTTTTGGAGGAGAGCGTCTTGATTCTGTTGGGTATGGTGAGAGCCATGCATTTGTGTACATGTTCATACAGTGCATTGGTGTATGATTCAGCAGTCATGCAATTATTCTCCATTTACATGGGTGCCGTGAAGTTAGCCACGTCTGTTTTTAGGAGCCCAAAGTTAGCTTTGGAGAAGTTTTTCATTGTGGTTACCTTTGCAGTTGGGTGGGAGGGATGTGGATTTCAAGGTGATTAGTTTGTCATCTGATCTAAACAGGGAGGAGTTGACTATTGGTGTAGAGCAATGGTCACCCATGTCAGTAATGACCAGGTCAAGTATGTTGCTACCTCTAGTGGGATAAGAACGAGCTGGTCCAGGGCATTGGATTTAATGAATTCCAAGAAACGTTGGGTAAGTGTATTGGTACATGAGTAGTTTTCCCAGTTAAAGGAGGGGTAGTTGAAGTTGGCCAGTATGGGAGTGTTAGGTTGGATCCTAATAATCTCCAGGGTGCTTAGGAATGTGGAGTGTGAGTCTTGGGACATGGTTGGGGACCTATAGCAGGCAACGACCTGAATCACAGTCTTACCTAATGTTAGCTGCATCTGAAGTATCTCTGATGCAGTATGTAGGGCTACCAGTCTGTAGGTGTGCGAATTCTTTATGAATATGAAACACCACCGACTTTGGAGCTTTGGTCCAAGTCTGGGGCTGAAAGGTGTGGAATGAGTTATAGCCTAGTAGTGCAGGGCTGCTTTCTGCTGCTTTGAACCAGGCCTCTGTTACAGCACAAATGTCGATGTTCTCCATTTTAAGGAGTGCTTCGAGCGAGTGCATTTTAAGAGTTAGACTTCTGGCGTTGAGCAGCATGACCCTCAGATTGCATTTGTTTGTAGCTGTTACAGTGGTAATTTGGTCTTCAGAACACTGCCTAAAAAAGGCACTATAGGGGTGGTAAGAGCCTTGGCCAGTATCCAGAAGCCCAGGGGTGACAGATGCAGGCCATCTCTGGAAAAAAAATCGATGTCTGTCAATCATGTCATCCCAGACAGACAGATACTGGATCCCCTTAGAATGACACCAGAAACTTAGACAATTGTTGAAATCAACCATTTTCTGCTTGCACTGTGGTATCATGCTGAGTGATGGTAGGATGCGGCTCAGGGCTAGGGTCATACCTGCCTGTGCTACATAATCCGAGAGCTCCTCCATGTCTCTTTTCATGTAACCCAGGGAGGGACATCTCAGGTTATTCACACCCACACGTACAGTGACAGAGTCATATCTGTACCTGTTGTAGAGGGACCTGGAGTGTGGGCCTTATGTGGCAGATCCTGGCACCTGACAAGCAGCTGACTGTTACTTTCTCCTTATTCAACCTAGTGAGTGGGACATCAGTGTGCCTCACTATTGAGTCACCTATGACTAGTGTGTTAGGCATGCTGTTTTGCCTTAGGGGATTTGGTTGAGTGGCACACTGTTTAGCAGGAGTTATGTGTCTCGTGATTAGTGTTGTGTTGTGGTTGAGTGGGTTTATGCCTTGGAGGTCTCTGCTGTTTGGGTAGATTTTTATTGAGACCCACCACAAAGGTGGGTGTGTGGTTTGTGTTTTTATGTGAAGGCAGTGCTGGTGTGTGTTCTGGAAGCTATGTGTTCCGTGTGGTGTGGTGCAAGTGTTGACCTTCTCCCCATGACCAGCTATTCCAGTCTTGGCTGGAGAGTGCATGGCTTCCAATTTGGATATATAACTGCATCTCTCACGAGTCTGAGTGAAGGGAAGTAAGAGGAGAGGGTTGTCAGTGTACATGAGAGGGGGAGGGTGGCCTAATGGTTAAGGTGTTTGCCTTACAAACACAAGGTACAGGGTTTGAGTCTCACAAGGGATAATTGGCTAGGCTTAAAATGGCTCGCAAGGGCAGTTAGCTTAGTACTACTCTATGAACCTATGAACCTATGAGGCAGTTGCTGCATCGCCTCAGGATGTACAAGTTCACCAGGTTAGTAGGAGAAAGCACAAGGAACTGACCTTTAAACATGCCTGGAGGGGTTGGCATTAATAATAAGCACTGGAGCTGTTTCCTTCTAGAACATTTCGTGCTGGTACAACTTTTGTGTGCTACAAGAAGTCTGGTAAAGTGCTAGACTAAAAACCTGGTAAAAGTGCAGGAGAGGTGAGAACTAGCATATCTAAGGGAAAAATTGAAAAGCAGACTTTGGCACTGCTCAGAAGCTTACAGACAGTCCTGGATACAGCAACTCTGAATCTGGACTAGACTATTTAGAGGAAAGGTTGGAAACAAGTGCAAACATGGGTTTGTAAACCAGAAAGTTGAAAGAGATGGAAAAACTGCCCATACAGCCAATAAACTACAATTTCTGGGCCATAAACCACTCCTCGTGTGGTAGATAGGCTACCTAGTGCATACCACTCCCACTATAGAAAGGTTTCAGGGGCTCAGAAGCTTACAAACAGTCCTGGATACAGCAAATCTATATCTGGACTAGACTAGTTACATGAAAGGCAGGAAACAAGTACAACTCTGGGCTTTTATACCAGAAAGTTGAAAGAGATGGAAAAACTGCCATATCAGCCAATAAACTACAATTTCTGAGAAAGAAACCACTCCTCTTGTGGTAGATAGGCTACCTAGTGCTTACCACTCCCAATGATAAGCTAGAAGGCTTCCTTCCAACACAGAAAGGCTTGGGGGCTCAGAAGTTAACAAACAGTCCTGGATACAGCAAATCTGTATCAGGACTATTCTAGTTACAGAAAAGACAGGAAACAAGTTTAGAATTTTTTTTACAGAAAAGCAGCTAAAACAGCACTAAAAACAATTCAAGTGCAGTGCAAGCACTTGAGTGTGTAGCAATATTAAGGCAAATAGAGCTTAAATAAATGCAATTCATTCAAACTGTATTCTGAACTGAATTCAATTACTGTTTTATTCAACTCTGAACAGTTAAAAAGTGCCAAAAAATATGTATCAGTTGAGAAGTACACTCAGTCAGAACACAAGGAGATTCCAGTAAAGTTTTTTTTGTAAAGTGGAAAAGGAGAAAGGAAGAACAGAAGATAATTCAAGTTTAAGAAGCTAAGTGGGTTGGCCTTCTCAAATGTTCTCTCACTATTAGGTAAAATGAGCTAATGACGATAGACTGGGAGGAATGACCCATTTCAAATTTACAGTAGGGGTGGGCAACTACAAAGCCACCAAGTATAAGAACAAGACACCAATAGCGAGGGGAAGTGGGAAACTATTACAGCTACTAGCTACACTATTTTAGGCAGAAAACATTACAGAAATGTTTATCACTGCTGAAAAACAATAGTGAGCCACTAAATGAAAATTTTAAACAGACAAAGGAACAAGGAGACTCTAGAGAATGCTTTTAACTGCAAGCAAATCAGTTATATGATACACTCCTTGGAAGGAAATCAGAACAAACAAACAGATGTTTAACAAATGGAGAAAATTTCCAGTTAATACCTTACACACAGTGCTCTGTGTTCTCTAGCAGCAGAAGATAGCTGCCAGAAACACCGGAAATTCAACAAACAAAACAACCAGACCTGGATAACAGCAGACTTCTATCCAGACTATGCTACCTGACTAGAACACAGAAACCTCACAAAAAATGCACGGAAAATCACATATAAAGCACTCACAAACAGAAAATACAAGTCCTAGTATGAAAAAGCAGTTTACAGTTAAGTAATTCAGTAAAAATGCAATTAAGTAATGAAACACTATCTAGCAATGAAAAATACAGTTAAAACACTATAAAACAGTATACAAATGCAGGGAAACAGTAAAAAAAGGTTTATAACAGTGCAAAAATGCAGGAGATTAGCTGTATAGCACAATTATAAGCATTAAGAAAGGCACTTTGATTAAATAAATGTAAGAAATAACTTATTCTGCTCTTAGAGTCCTAGGAAATTTCTGCTTGGTCCCAGTGATGAATCACCACTCCACAGCCTGGCAAAAGCAAGCACAGCCTCTGCAGACACAGGGTTTAAATACCAGAAAAGATTATCTAGAAGCTTGAATTACTACCCAGTCCTGCAAGCTCCTGCTGTTTCAACCAATCACACATGCTAGAGAAGGTCAGGCAACCCTGTTAGTCACAATAACAGAGAAGACAAGACACTATCAGTAGAAGATGACTGCCAGAAACAAAGAAAACCCAACAACAAAACAATCAGGCCTGGATAATAGCAGGCCTCTATCTAGACAATTCCATCTGACTAGAACACAGAAGCCTCACAATAAATGCACAGAAAAGCACAGATAGAACACCCACAAACAGAAAATACAATTCTCAATGTAAAAAAGCAGTTTACCATTTAATAATTCAGTAAAAATACAATTACATTCATGAACACTATTACAGCTACTAGCTACACTATTGCAAGCAGAAAACATTACAGAAATGTTTATCACAGCAGAAAAACAGCAGTGAGCCACTAAATGACAGATAAAAGAGCAAGGAGACTCTAGAGAATACCTTTAACTGCAAACAAGTCAGTTATATGATACACTCCTTGGCGGGAAATCAGAACAAACAGATGCTTAACAAATGGAGAAAATGTCCAGTTAGTACTTTACACACACTGCTCTGTGTTCTCTATCAGTAGAAGATGGCCGCCAGAAACATAGGAAACTTAACAAACAAAACAACCAGGCCAGAACACAGAAACCTCACAATAAATGCACAGAAAAGCATAGATAGAGCACTCACAAACAGACTATACAATTCTCAGTATGGAAAAGCAGTTTACAGTTTAGTAATTCAGTAAAATGCAATTACAGTAATGAACACTATCACAGCAACTAGCTACACAATCTTAGGCAGAAAGCACTACAGAAATGTTTACCACAGCTGAAAAACATCAGTGAATCACTAAATGAAAGTTTTAAATGGCTAAAGTAACAATGAGACTCTAGAAAATGCTTTTAACTGCAATCAAATCAGTTATATGATATACTCCTTGGCAGGAAATCAGAGCAAACAAGCAGATGTTTAACAAATGGAGAAAATTTCCACTTAATACCTTACACACAGTGCTCTGTGTTCTCTATCAGCAGAAGATCACCACCAGATACACAGGAAACTCAACAAACAAAACAACCAGGCCTGGATAACACCAGGCCTCTATCTAGACTATGCTATCTGACTAGAACACAGAAACGTCACAAAAAATGCACAGAAAAGCACAGACAGAGCACACTCAAACAGAAAATACAACTCTTGGTATGAAAAAGCAGTTTACAGTAAAGTAATTCAGTAAAAATGTAATTACAGTAATGAAACACTATCTAGCAATGAAAATTACAGTTAAACAGTATAAAACAGTACACAAATGCAGTGAAACAGTAAAAGAGCTTTCTAACAGTGCAAAATATAGTGGATTATCTGTATAGCACAATTATAAGCGTCAAAAAGTGTAATTCAATAAAATAAATGTAAGAAATAACTTATTCTGCTCATGGAGTCTTATGAAATTTCTGCTTTGTCCAAGTGATGGATCACCACTTCACAGCCTGGCAAAAACAAGCAGAGCACCCTGCAGACACAGGGTTTAAATACCAGAAAAGATGAAAGAATCTAGAAGCTTGAATTACTATCCAGTCCTGCTAGCCCCTGCTCTTTCAACTAATCACTCATGCTAGAGAAGGTCAGGCAACCCTGTTACTTTCAATAATTGAGAAGACAAGACACTATCAGCAGAAGATGGCTGCCAGAAACACAGGAAACTCAGCAAACAAAACAACCAGGCTTGAATAACAGCAGGCCTCTGTCCAGAATATGCTAACTGACTAGAACACATAAACCTCATAATAAATGCACAGAAAGACACAGAGTACTCACCAAAAGAAAATACAACTCTCAGTATGTAAAAGCAGTTTACAGTTTAGTAATTCAGTAAAAATGCAGTTACACTAATGAACACTATTACAGCTAGTAGCTACACTATTTTAGGCAGAAAACACTACAGAAATTTTTATCACAGCAGAAAAACAGCAGTGAGCCACTAAATGAAAGTTTTAAACAGATAAAGGAGCAAGGAGAGGCTAGAGAATTCTTTTAACTGCAAACAAATCAGTTATATGATACACTCCTTAATAGGAAATCTGAACAAACAGATAGGTACATAGGTGTGTACTAGGCTAACGGTCCCAGAGCCTATATAAGCCTAGCCCAAGAATATCCCCTGGCATCATGCCGATCACAGTTAGTTCCCAGTGCCCCTGTGAAGCTAGGCCACTGAAGTGATCTCCAGGGTGAACTTCCTATTGCCCACCCACTCATCAAGATTTTTCTTAAAGAGGGCCAGTGAAGTGATCTGCTTGACATGAATGGGAAGTTTGTTCCAGAGTATGGGAAGTCTCTGGGTTAGGAACCTGTCCCTCCAGCATGTTCTGTTTATTGTGGTTATGAGGTTAAGGTCCCTGGAGCGTGTGACACAGAGTGACTGGGATTTCTTTAGGTGTAACATATCTAGCAGCTCTGGGTCGGACATGGCTTTGTAGGTCAAGCAGAGATCGCCTCTAAATAGGTGATAAGAGACAGTATAGCTGGAGTTTTTTGAGTCTGTCCATATAGGGCATGTGTCTAAGGTCTAAGATCCTTTTAGTGAGGTATTTTTGTGGCCTTTCCAGTTGTTCTAAGTGTCTAGTGAGGTACAGACCAAATAGGGCATTGTATTCTATAATATGATGAGGGGCGAGTAGAGAGGGATTATGACCTCTTTCTTCCTGTATAAGAAACTTTTTGTAATGAGATGTGCCACATAGAAGAACTTTCTGACTACAGTAGCAAAGTGGTTATCAAAGGAGAGGTTGCTGTCAACCTGTGTCCCCAGATCTCTTACCACACCTTTGGTGTTTAGTGGACTACCACCTATGTGGTAGTTCATGAGCACTGAATTTTTCCCAAAGGGAATGACAATGCACTTTTTGGCAGTGAGCTTAAGGCTATGGTTCTGGCACCAGTCACTGGTGTCAGTGAGGCCTTTTTGTAGAATGTCTACATCAGTTGGAGAATCAGTAATGGCTCCCAGTTTGCAATCATCTGCGAACTTGGTCAGCCAGATTCCCTTTGTGTTGGCTTGATCTTCAGAGAAGTAGATGCCAAACACGAGAGGACCTAGAACTGATCCCTGTGGGACACCACTTGTAACTGGTCAGTAGACAGATTTGGAGTCCGTTACTTTCACAGTGTGGATTCTATCAGTGAGCCAGTTGGCAACCCATCTTATTACATAGGGGTTTATGCCTAGTTTAGTGAGTCTATCTATGATTCTTGAGTGAGGGATGGTGTTGAAGGCCATGGCAAGATCTAGGTAGGCTGTGCAAACTACCTTGCGCTCATCCACAGCTCTGGTGACAGTCTTGAAGAAGTCTATCAGGTTGAGCAGGCATGATCTACCTTTCACAAACCCATAATGCATGGAGTCCAAAGTTTAGAGATTCCCTATGTCCTTATTTATAAGCTCCATGATGATGTGCTCCATAGCCTTACATATCAGACTTGTCAGGCTAATGGGGCGGTAGCTCCCAGGGTCTGTAGTTGCTCTCCCTTTGTGGAGTAGGATGACCATAGCAGTGCACCATTTGGTAGGAACAAAGCCTGAAATGAGACTGTGATGGAACAAGATACTGAGGTGTGGTTCCAGTTCACTTTGTAATTCATGTAGATTACAGTCAGGGATATCATCAGGTCCCATGGAAGCTGTATTCTTGGCTTTGGACAGTGCGTTTTTTACATGTGTAGCCATGATAATAGGGACTTGGCATTTTTCAGGTGTTGTGATAGGCCTTTTGGAGGGTGAAAAGGGGGTATAGTTCTTACTGAACCTGTCAGCCAATATGTTGGCAATATCAGTTGGTTCTGTATATGTATTGCCATTGTGCTGTAACTCAGAGGAGATCTCAGTATTGCCATGTAGATTCTTGACATAACTATAGAATGCCTTGTGGTTGTCTTTAGAATCTGCAGCAATTTTGTTTTCATAGCTAGCTTTAGAGGATTTGATGATGGATCTCAGTTTTTTGCTGAGGCTAACAAAGGAGTTTTTCCAGTCTTGGGACTTCACCCTTTTCTGCAACAGTTTTTTTCCTTCTGTTGTAGAGTTTGTTTATGGTGGGGACCACCAGATTGGCTTCCTTTTTTGGAGGAGACCATCTTGGTTCTGTTTGGTATGACCCATTCCATGCACTTACAAATCATGCCCCACTGCTCATACAGTGCATTGGTGTATGATTCAGCAGTCATGCACCTATTTTCCATTTGCATGGGTGTCGTGAAGTTAGCCACCTCTGTTTTTAGAAGCCCAAAATTGGCTTTCGAGAAGTTTTTTTATGGTAGTTTCCTTTAGGGGGTGAGGGTGGGATGTGGATATCCATGGTGATTAGCTTGTGGTCAGATCTGACCAGGGAGGAGTTGATTACTGGTGTAGAGCAATGGTCACCCATGTTAGTAATGACCAGGTCAAGGATGTTTCTACCCCTAGTGGGGGTAAGAATGAGTTGATCCAGGGCACTAGAATTATTGAATTCCAGAAAACATTGAGCAAGTGTGTTTGTACGAGTCATTTTCCCAGTTAATGGAGGGGTAGTTAAAATCTCCCAGTATAAGGGCATTGGGTTGTACCTTAATATTTTCCAGTGTGTTTAGGAATGTCAAGTGGGAGTCTTGGGACATGGTGGGGGATCTATAGCAGGTTACAACCTGGATTGCAGTTTTACCCAGTGTTAGTTGTACCTGAAGTACCTCTGATGTGATATGTTGGGCTAATAGTCTGGAGGTGTGCATATCTTTTATAAATATGGAGACACCACTGCCTTTAGTGCTTCAGTCCAGGTTTAGGAGCCGAAAGGTGTGGTATGAATTATGAGCCTTGAACCAGGTTTCTGTCACTGCACAGATATCAATGTTCTCCATACTGAGGAGAGCTTCGAGTGCGTGCATCTTGAGGTTAAGACTTCTGGCATTAAGCAGCATTACCCTTAGTTTCTTCTTCCTTGTGCTGTCTATGGGGGTGGATTTGACTTTTGAGCCTTGCCTAAAAAAGGCACTATGGGGGTGGCAAGAGCCTTTGCCAATATCCGAAAGCCCAGTGGTGACAGGTGCAAGCCGTCCCTAGCGAAGCAATGTGGCTTGTCGAGCATGTCATCCCAGGCTGACAGACACTGGATCCCCTTTGAATGACACCAAAATTTTAGCCAATTGTTAAAATCGATCATTTTGTCTTTGTACCGTGGCATCATTCTAGGTGAGGGTAAGATGCTGCTCAAGGTCAGGGTCATACCAGCCTGGGCTACATGATCAGAGAGCTCCTCTATGTCTCTTTTCATGTGGTCCAGGGAGGTACGTCTCAGGTCATTCACACCAGCATGTACAATGACTGAGTCATATTTGTATTTGCTTTGGAGTGACCTGAGTGCTTGCGTTATGTGGTGGATCCTAGCACCCGACAGGCAGCTCACCGTGACCTTCTCTTTATTCAGCCTGGTGAGCAGGATGTCAGTGGTAGGCAACTAGAAAGACAGTGGTGTTTAACCAAACAACAGTAACCAGGTGGAAGGGTGGAAAAACATTTCTATCTGATACAGCGTTGTCTCCTCCTTAACCCAAATAAGACTAAACTACTGCTATTCACTCCCACACATAAAGCTAACACACTCCATTTCTCTATCGTATCTAAAAATAGCACAGTCATATCTCCTGACACAACAACCAAACTTTTAGGGGTTACTATCGACCATAACCTAAACTATGACACTCATATTAATTCCACTATTAAATCCATTAACAAAAAAATTGGCTCCCTCTACAAAATTAAGCCTTTCCTTACTCCTATAGCCAGAACTACCATTGCCCACACCCACCTCATTTCTACTCTCTTGTATGCATCACCTTTATACACTAACCTATCCAAAACCAACCTGAATAAATTATCTACCGCCTATAATAGTATAGCCCGTTTTGCTACCAGCTCCCTTTTTAGAACTCACCACTGCTTCAACCTAAAACAACTTGGTTGGCTTGAATTGCACAATCAACTCTTATCTCAGCAACTTATTATAACACAAAAAATCCTTTACTTTCCTGAAAAAACACCAATCCTTACCAAACTTATCAGTCCCTATAAAAATCTTTCTAACCTGCGCTCATCTCACAAACTTTTAGTATCCACACATAAATCCAATAATAAAGCAGGAGACTCACTTTTCTCCTATGTAGTAGGGAAATGCTGGAACCAACTCCCAACAGACCTCACTACAATCTCCTCTTCCTCACTCTTCAAAAAGAAGCTAAAACTTTATCTCACAAACCATTGGCTCTGTCCATGCAGCAACCCTGACTACAAATCTCCCTTCCTGCATATTACTAGATTACTCTTCCTAAATTATTTCACATTGTGCTATTCTGATTCTATATGCCACATAACCTGCAAATTTGAACTACTTCTCCCAGCTTCATTACATCTCCTTCCTACATTATTCTTAGCAAACCTCTCTGTATCCCCCCCCCCTTTTCTTTCTGTCTCATTGTACCATCACTAATCCCCTCTCTACTCCTTGTATTAACAAAAAAAAAAAAAAACTTACTGTTGTGGATTTAATGGGATGAGATTTTTTATTGTGAATGTAACTGTTGTTGTGTTCTAATTATTTTATCTGTTATTGTTAACATAACCAAACAATTTTGGATTTTCTTCATGATCACAAGTGCCCTCTAACTTTGATTTGTATTAAATTGTTTGTCATTTTTTGGAGCTTTTCTCCCCGGGCCTCTACTGAAAATGGACTTATATCCAGATAGACTAGCCCGGTCAACAAATGTTAAATAAAATAAAAATAAATAAAAGAGCTGTGGTGTCTTTTCAAGTTCTGATATGTAGTTAAAAGCATAATACAAGTAAAACACTGTGTAAAAAAACAAATCATAGTATACAACATAGAAAAAGGGAATAAAGTAATACACAATACAACAAATAAAAAGCAAACTAACCTTTTCCTCACAGCAAAGTGTAGCAGAGTATGGGAGAGCCTTTCCAGTAAAGCTCTGAAATGTTTTATTTTACCCTTTAAATAGAAGATGTTTAACAAATGCAGAAATGTCCAGTTAGTACCTTACACACAGTGCTCTGTGTTCTCTATCAGCAGAAGATGGCTGCCAGAAAGACAGGAAACTCAACAAAAAAAAAAAAAACAACCAGGCCTAGATAACAGCAGGCCTCTATCCAGACTATGCTACCTGACTAGAACACAGAAACTGCACAAAAAATGCACAGAAAAGCAGAGATAGAGCACCCGCAAACAGAAAATACAACTATCAGGATAAAAAAGCAGTTTACAGTTAAGTAATTCAGTAAAATGCAATTACAGTAATGAAACACTATCTAGCAATGAAAAATAAAGTTAAAAACAGTATAAAACAGTACACAAATGCAGTGAAACAGTAAAAAAGCTTTATAACAGTGCAAAATGTAGTAGTTTAAATGTACAGCACAATTATAAGCATTAAGAAGTGCAATTCAATGAAATAAATGCAAGAAATAACTTATTCTGCTCTTGGAGACTTAGTTAATTTCTACTTTTCTCCAGTGATACATCACTACTCCACAGCCTGCCCAAAACAAGCAGAGCCCCCTGCAGAAACAGGATTTAAATACCAGAAAAGATGAAAGACTCTAGAAGCTCGATTTACTACCCAGTCCTGCTAGCCCCTGCTCTTTCAACCAATCCCTCATGCTAGAGAAGGTCAGGCAACCCTGTTACTCTCAATAACAGAGAAGAGAAGACATCATCAGCAGAAGATGGTTGCCAGAAACACAGGAAACTCAACAACAATAAAAGCAAGCCTGGATAACAGCAGGCTTCTAGCCAGACTATGCTACCTGACTAGAACACAGAAGCCTCACAAACAATGCACAGAAAAGCAGAGGTAGAGCACTCACAAACCGAAAATACAACTCTCAGTATGAAAAAGCAGTTTACAGTTAAGTAATTCAGTAAAAATGCAATTACAGTAATGAAACACTATTTAGCAATGAAAAATACACTTAAAGCAGGATACAACAGTACACAAATGCAGGAAAACAATAAAAAAGCTTTCTAACAGTGCACAATGTAGTAGATTATCTGTATAGCACAATTATAAGTGTTAAGAAGACCAATTCAATGAAGTAAATGTAAGAAATAACTTATTCTGCTCATGGAGTCTTATTGAATTTCTGCTTTGTCCAAGTGATGAATCACCACTCCACATCTTGGCAAAAACAAGCACAGCCCCTGCAGACAAAGGGTTTAAATACCAGAAAAGATGAAAGAATCAAGAAGCTTGAATTACTACCAAGTGTTGCTAGCCCCTGCTCTTTCAACCAATCACTCATGCTAGAGAAGGTCAGGCAACCATGTTACTCTCAATAACAGAGAAGACAAGGCACTATCAGCAGAAGATGGCTGCCAGAAACACAGGAAATTCAACAACAAAACAACCAGGCCTGAATAACACCAGGCCTCTGTCCGGAATATGCTACCTGACCAGAACACAGAAACTTCATAATAAATGCACAGGAAAGCACAGAGCACTCACAAACAGAAAATATAACTCTCAGTATGAAAAAGCAGTTTACAGTTTAGTAATTCAATAAAAATGTAATTACACTAATGTGCACTAGTACAGCTACTAGGTACACTATTTTAGGCAGAAAAACACTACAGAAATGTTTACCACAGCAGAAAAACAGCATTGAGATACTAACTGAAAGTTTTAAACAGATAAAGGAGCAAGGAGACTCTAGAGAATACTTTTATCTGCAAACAAATCAGTTATATGACACAATCCTTGGCTGAAAATCAGAAAAAATAAGCATATGTTTAACAAATGGAGGAAATTTCCAGTTAATACCTTACACACAGTGCTCTGTGTTCTCTATCAGCAGAAGATGGCTACCAGAAACACAGGAAACTCAACATACAAAACAACCAGGCCTGACTAACAGCAGGCCTCTGTCCAGAATATGCTACCTGACTAGAACACAGAAACCTCATAATAAATGCATAGAAAAGCACAAATAGGGCACTCTACAACTCTCAGTATGAAAAAGCAGTTTACAGTTAAGTAATTCAGTAAAAATGCAATTACAGTAATGAAACACTATCAATGAAAAATACAGTTAAAACAGTATAAAACAGTACACAAATGCAGTGAAACAGTAAAAAAGGGTTTATAACAATGCAAAATGTAGTAGATTAGCTGTATAGCACAATTACAAGTGTTAAGAAGTGCAATTCAATTAAAAAATGTAAGCAATAACACTTCTTCTACTCTTGGAGTCTTAGGGAATTTCTGCTTTGTCCCAGTGATGCATCACCACTCCACAGCCTGGCAAAAACAAGCACAGCCCCCTGCAGACACAGGGCTTAAATACCAGAAAAGATGAAAGATTCTAGAAGGTCAAAGTACTACCCTTTCCTGCTAGCCCTGGCACTTTCAACCAAACACTCGTACTAGAGAAGGTCAGGCAACCCTGTTACTCTCAATATCAGAGATGACAAGACACTATCAGCAAATTATGGCTGCCAGAAACACAGGAAATTTAACAACAAAACAACCAGGCTTGGATAACAGCAGGCCTCTACCTAGACTATGCTACCTGACTAGAACACAGAAACCTGACAATAAATGCACATAAAAGCACAGATAGAGCACTCGCAAACAGAAAATATAACTCTCATTATGAAAAAGCAGTTTACAGTTTAGTAATTCAGTAGAAATGCAAGACAGTAATGAACACTATTAAGCTACTGGCTGCACTATTATAGGCAGAAAACATTACAGAAATGTTTATCACAGCTGAAAAACAGCAGTGAGCCACTAAATAAATGTTTTAAACAAATAAAGGAGCAAGGAGACTCTAGAGAATGTTTTTAACTGCAACCAGATCAGTTATATGATACACTCCTTGGCAGGAAATCGGAACAAACAAACAGATGTTTAAGAAATGGAGAAAATGTCCAATTAATACCTTACACACAGTGCTCTGTGTTCTCTATCAGCAGAATATGGCTGCCAGAAACACAGGAAACTCAACAAACAAAACAACCAGGCCTAGATAACAGCAGGCCTCTATCCAGACTATGCTACCTGACTAGAACACAGAAACCTCTCAAAAATGCACAGAAAAGCACAGATAGAGCACTCACAAACGGAAAATATAATTCTCTGTATGAAAAAGCAGTTTACAGTTAAGTAATTCAGTAAAAATGCAATTACAGTAATGAAACACTATCTAGCAATGAAACATACAGTTAAAACAATATAAAACAGTATACAAATGCAGTGAAACAGTAAAAAAAGTTTTATAACAGTGCAAAGTGTAGTACAGGAGTCTGCAACCTGTGGCTTTGGAGCCGCATGTGGCTCTTCTACCCCTCTGCAGTGGCTCCCTGTAGCTTTGAAAAATAATGGCCACTCTGCTGCATGACACACACACACACACACACACACACACACACACACACTGAGAGTGATCAAGTGACAAATTTTAAATATTGCTCTTATGAGCTTAGAAACTTGCTAGACTAACATTGTTTCTGTTACCATGCATTCCACACAAATTGAGAGCAAATGAGTGATCCCTGGCACAAGAAGCATCTCCTGAAAGGTTTCCATACCTCTCAAACTCTTACCACAAGAAATCTGGATAGAGCCCAAATAAAGGGGAACTAGGAACAAAAACATGGATGGATTTTAAATGTTGCTCTTATAAACTTAGAAATTTGCTCGAATAACATGTTTTCTGTTAACATGCATTTTCCATACACACACACACACACACACACACACACACACACACACACCTCTCAGCTATACAGATTTGTGCAGACTGTCCTGATTTTTGCCTCATATTTTTGGTCTGTTTCTCAAAATTATGGTTTTCTGGCAAATCTTTGGCAAATCATTGAGGACTGAAGTCAGAAAATATAGAAAGACATTTGAGTTTCAGACTTTATACACTTCAGAAAATTCATGCCTGTTATTCTATCAACTTTTTAAGTGTATTTATTATTATTATTATTATTATTATTATTATTATTATTATTAATTTACATTTGTTGACCGGGAAAATCCAACTGGACACAGGTCCTTTTTCAGAGGAGGCCCGGGGAGAAAAGCTCCACAATACAAACAACAATTAAAAACAACAATTAATTACAAGTTACAAGAAGTATAGGTAGATTTTGTTTAACAATAGTAGTAAACAGTTATAGCTCAAAATGAAATTTAGTATTTAGTTAAATGGTACAGCACTTACATCATTGGTGCCATAAAGACTAGAAAGTATTTTAATAGCTGAGCTAGTAGCTATTTGCCTTGAATAACAGTGGCTAAGATTACAGCTGAGATATAGGTTTACAAGCAATGTATTTGGCTGCAATCCAAGGTAGTTAGAGGGGTGGAAGAAAGGGATTAGAGAGGTTGGGGTAGAGAGTTTGTAAGAATATTTAAAAAGTGTCATATTTTTGGGCCTTTTTCCCCCCATTGTTTATGGCTTTGTGTGGATTTCTTGATCTAAGAGGTTGAGAGGTAGTCTCTCTCACACACACACACACACACACACACACACACACACACACACACACATACACACACACACACACACACAGAAAGATCAAATGATTCCAATAAAAATCCCAACAAAGGAACAAAAACAGGAATGGATTTTAAATATTGCTCTTATAAACTTAGTTCTAGTATACATATATATATATATATATATATATATATATATATATATATACTGTGTTATCTTCATTTTATGGGAAAAATACATTTTGTGGCTCCAGCTGAATTTCATTTGGTGGGAGAGGGGCCAAAATGGCTCTTTTGATAGTGAAGGCTGCAGACCCCTGGTGTAGTAGGATAGCTGTATAGCACAATTATAAGCGTTAAGAAATGCAATTCAATGAAATAAATGTAAGAAATAACTTATTCTGCTCTTGGAGTCTTAGGGAATTTCTGCTTTGTCCCACTGATGAATCATCACTCCACAGCCTGGCAAAAACAATATCAGACATTTTTGTTTATGTACATACTGCCTTAACCTTGAATAGATAAATTAAAAAACACATACATTGATCCTGGTCAGTTTTATTTTGATTATACTGTCTTTCAAATGCCTGAATAAAATTGTCAAACTGATCCCACTCTTTGTACTGAAGAAATAATTTGACACTGACTTTGACTACCACCGCCTGTATTTCATTTCATTAATTAACCACCTTTTATGTAGGACTGGCATCACTTATTTATACCAGTACTTATTTTCTTTTTTCATTTTCACTCTGACATTTCTATTCCTCCTGTGTAGATTCATGTTGTCTCATTTCCCTGTTGTTTCAGTTTCAAGGAGTTTGTCTCCAACTCCTCTTCCTTTCGCTTGTGCTGCATTTTGAGGTCATTGAGATGGACTGAGCTGCTTTGCTGCATGCTCTGCACTCACAGCTATCAGTGTGTTTCCAGTTTCATTGGGATACAGCTAAACTGCATCTAATGTGTCTGTTATGTCTTCTTTGGTCATCTTAGCTGGTGAGCATTCTGCTTTGCACTCTTTCTCAGCTATGATACTGTCTTTTTTTATACTCCACAAAGCTCATTTTACTTGTTTCCTTACTATTTGACTAAAAATAAAAATAATTGCTGTGCACTATATACTGCAGAAAGATGAAGAAAGTAGACAAGAGTATAAGGAAATGAGGTGCATGGCAAAGAGAGAGGTGGCGAAGGCTAAGAATAAGGCAGATGAAGAGTTGTATAAAAGGTTGGACACTAAGGAGGGAGAAAAGGACCTGTACCGATTGGCTAGACAGACAGACAGAGCTAGTAAAGATGTGCAGCAGGTAAGGGTGATAAAGGATAATGAGGGAAACATACAAGCGAGGAGAGTGTGTTGATCAGATGGAAAGAGTACTTTGAGGGGCTGATGAATGAAGAGAATGAGAGGGAGAGAAGGTTGGATGATGTGGGGATAGTGAATCATGAAGTGCAGTGAATTAGCAAAGAGGAAGTAAAGATAGCTATGAAGAGGATGAAGAACGGAAAGGCTGTTGGTCCAGATGACATACCTGTGGAAGCATGGAGGCATTTAGGTGAACTGGCAGTGGAGTTTTTAACTAGATTGTTTAATGAAATCCTGGAAAATGAGAGGATGCCTGAGGAATGGAGAAAAAGTGTTTTGGTACCGATTTTGAAGAATAAGGGTGATGTGCAGAGCTGTAGTAACTACAGAGGGATTAAACTGATCAGTCACAGCATGAAGTTATGGGAAAGAGTAGTGGAAGCTAGGTTAAGAAGGGAGGTGATGATTAGTGATCAGCAGTATGGTTTCATGCCAGGAAAGAGCACTACAGATGCGATGTTTGGTCTGAGAGTGTTGATGGAGAAGTACAGAGAAGATCAGAAGGAGTTGCATTGTGTCTTTGTGGATTTAGAGAAAGCATATGACAGGGTGCCTAGAGAGGAGTTGTGGTATTGTATGAGGAAGTCGGGAGTATCAGAGAAGTATGTAAGAGTGGTACATGATATGTACGAGGGTAGTGTGACAGCGGTGAGGTCTGCGGTGGGAGTGATGGATGTGTTTAAGGTGGAGGTGAGATTACATCAAGGATCAGCTCTGTGCCCTTTCTTATTTGCAGTGGTGATGGACAGGTTGACAGATGAGATCAGACAGGAGTCACCGTGGAGTATGATATTTACAGATGACATTGTGATCTGTAGTGAGAGTAGGGAACAGGTGGAGGAGAACCTGGAGAGGTGGAGATATGCTCTAGAGAGAAGAGGAATGAAAGTCAGCAGGACTAAGACAGAATATATGTGTGTGAATGAGAGGGAGGATAGAGGAATGGTGAGGATGCAGGGAGTAGAGGTGGCAAAGTGGATGAGTTTAAATACTTGGGATCAACAGTTCAGAGTAATGGTGAGTGTGGAAGAGAGGTGAAGAAGAGAGTACAGGCAGGATGGAGTGGGTGGAGAAGAGTGTTAGGAGTGATTTGTGATAGACGAGTACCAGTAAGACTGAAAGGGAAGGTCTACAAGAGGGTAGTGAGACCAGCTATGTTATATGGGTTGGAGACAGTGGCATTGACAAAAAGGCAGGAGTCAGAGATTGACGTGACAGAGTTGAAGATGTTAAGATTTGCACTGGGTGTGACGAGGATGGACAGGATTAGGAATAAGTATATTAGAGGGTCAGCCCAAGTTGGAAGGTTTGGAGACAAAGCCAGAGAGGCAAGATAACGTTGGTTTGGACATGTGCTGAGCAGGGATGCAGAGTATATTGGGAAAAAGATGCCAAGGATGAAGCTGCCAGGTAATAGGAAAAGAGGAAGGCCTAAGATAAGGTTTATGGATGTGGTGAGAGAGGACATGCAGGTGGTTGGTGTGACAGAGCAAGATGCAGAGGACAGGAAGAAATGGAAACAGTTGATCTGCTGTGGCGACCCTAACGGGAGCAGCCAAAAGAAGAAGAAGACTATATACTGCAGAATAGTTACCTTGTGACTACAAGGGTATATGCACTTTTTCTCTGTCTGGTAAGAAAACTGTAAAACGTAAACCAAACCGAACACAGCAAGAAACAAGCAAGCTCCTGTGTAAAACAAGTCAATTTAATTTTAAGCGCTTTTCGTGCTCTCAATGAGTGCACTTCTTCAGAAACAGTGAGAACATATACAATTAAGGTTTAAATAAACCTAACAATTAATGTGTTCAATCAACTTTTAACTTAATTAAAAACCCACCTTACTTTCCTTAAAGTCACAGAGGACCAAATAATACATAATAGACTCCTACCTAATAGTGCAAGTTAGTAATATAATAAATAAATCCTGTAACTTCAACCTAAAATGTTAAAGTCAAGATAAATATATCATCAAATTACAAATACTAGGTTAATACCCCATACCAAAAATGTAAGTATGTATACACATATTATAAGTACTTAATATCATACACAAATGCATGAACCCATATGTACAAGTAAGTATAGTGGTACCTATGTCCATCTAAATATGTTAATGCAACCTATAGTTAGTAAGACTCCATAAAACTCTTTAAAAACTAAACATATAATTGTATAACCATATATAAATTTCATAAAAACTTTTACAAAAAATATATGTATGTATAATCAAATATAATAATAAAAATAATAATAAAAGTAATATTTAATCAGCTATATAAATAATAACAATAGTAATTTATGAATAGGGCCATCAGCGTTTAAGGCTTTTGAGTTTCAAAATGCTACTAATTGAACAAGCTTCATTCAAACCTGGATGATTATAGGCGTTCAACCTGATTTGCCATTGTAATTCTAGTTCCTCAAGCTGTAAACATGCTGGACCCCCTCTACCAGTTTGATAAACCTGGTCTATTACTGCAAATTTAAAGGTGTGGTTGCTGTGTTTAAGGTTATGCTTGGCAAGTGCGTTATCCAATTTCATTCTGCTAATAGCATATTGATGTTCATATAACCTTTCACGAAGTTTACGCTCCGTTTTGCCCACATAAAAGGCGGAGCACTTTTGGCATTTCGCCACATAAACAACCATCCTACTATTACAATTAAATCTGGCTTTGAATTTAATATGGTAGCCATTAATATCCAACGTGTATAAATTCTCCACATATTTGCAATAATTACAATCTTGACATTTGAACATTCCAGTAATCTTAGGCGGTAACCTACGTTGGCGTTCAAGATAATTCTTCAGGTTACACCCTCTTCTATATGTGACCTTTGGGCTATCCCCCAATTTTACACAGATAGTATGATTTATACCAAAAAGCTCCCAATTCTTTTTAATAATCTCAAAACATAGTTGACTATTTATGTTGTATGTAGTGATCAAATTGGGACCTTGCTGTGTCTCAGTCTCATTTCTCATTATAGTTGAGTTTGCATACCTTTCAATCATGTTCTCAGTAATGAATGGTTGCTTAATACTCAACAAAGGTTCATAAGTACCATTTGCTCTTTTAAGCTGCACTTCAACAATAAGGTCATCCAATAAGTTAACTGGGTAACCTCTGTGCAAAAACATGGATTTTAGAACTTGACATTCTTGTACAAAAGCACCATCCTCACTCACAATACGAGCTGCTCTCACAAGTTGTCCCTTGGACTCCATGTCAAACGTAGCTGTAAACTGCAAAAATTGTGTGGATTCATTGTAAATTGTCCTTAGTAATAATTATTTTACGTTTGGTGACAATCATTTTTATTTACAGAAGATTGGGGTGGCTATGGGTTCCCCGTGTGGGGCGAGTATAGCCAATTTAGTGATGGCATATTGGGAAGCTGAATTTGTCTTCAACAATGAAGTGTTTAAAGAAAAAGTAATATACTATACGCGATTTTTGGATGATATTTTCATCCTTCTTAAAGGTGATTTAACTAGTAGCAATAATATATTAAAAATATTCAATGAATCCACACAATTTTTGCAGTTTACAGCTACGTTTGACATGGAGTCCATAGCATTTTTAGATGTATGGCTTGTAAAGAATAGGGAATTGGGAAAGGTTTCAACATCTATTTACAGGAAGAGAACTTATTCCAACTCTTTTTTGCACTTCACAAGTTGCCACCCTTACCATCACAAACGTTCTGTTGTTAAGGGACAACTTGTGAGAGCAGCTCGTATTGTGAGTGAGGATGGTGCTTTTGTACAAGAATGTCAAGTTCTAAAATCCATGTTTTTGCACAGAGGTTACCCAGTTAACTTATTGGATGACCTTATTGTTGAAGTGCAGCTTAAAAGAGCGAATGGTACTTATGAACCTTTGTTGAGTATTAAGCAACCATTCATTACTGAGAACATGATTGAAAGGTATGCAAACTCAACTATAATGAGAAATGAGACTGAGACACAGCAAGGTCCCAATTTGATCACTACATACAACATAAATAGTCAACTATGTTTTGAGATTATTAAAAAGAATTGGGAGCTTTTTGGTATAAATCATACTATCTGTGTAAAATTGGGGGATAGCCCAAAGGTCACATATAGAAGAGGGTGTAACCCGAAGAATTATCTTGAACGCCAACGTAGGTTACCGCCTAAGATTACTGTAATGTTCAAATGTCAAGATTGTAATTATTGCAAATATGTGGAGAATTTATACACGTTGGATATTAATGGCTACCATATTAAATTCAAAGCCAGATTTAATTGTAATAGTAGGATGGTTGTTTATGTGGCGAAATGCCAAAAGTGCTCCGCCTTTTATGTGGGCAAAACGGAGCGTAAACTTCGTGAAAGGTTATATGAACATCAATATGCTATTAGCAGAATGAAATTGGATAACGCACTTGCCAAGCATAACCTTAAACACAGCAACCACACCTTTAAATTTGCAGTAATAGACCAGGTTTATCAAACTGGTAGAGGGGGTCCAGCATGTTTACAGCTTGAGGAACTAGAATTACAATGGCAAATCAGGTTGAACGCCTATAATCATCCAGGTTTGAATGAAGCTTGTTCAATTAGTAGCATTTTGAAACTCAAGAGCCTTAAACGCTGATGGCCCTATTCATAAATTACTATTGTTATTATTTATATAGCTGATTAAATATTACTTTTATTATTATTTTTATTATTATATTTGATTATACATACATATATTTTTGTAAAAGTTTTTATGAAATTTATATATGGTTATACAATTATATGTTTAGTTTTTAAAGAGTTTTATGGAGTCTTACTAACTATAGGTTGCATTAACATATTTAGATGGACATAGGTACCACTATACTTACTTGTACATATGGGTTCATGCATTTGTGTATGATATTAAGTACTTATAATATGTGTATACATACTTACATTTTGGTATGGGGTATTAACCTAGTATTTGTAATTTGATGATATATTTATCTTGACTTTAACATTTTAGGTTGAAGTTACAGGATTTATTTATTATATTACTAACTTGCACTATTAGGTAGGAGTCTATTATGTATTATTTGGTCCTCTGTGACTTTAAGGAAAGTAAGGTGGGTTTTTAATTAAGTTAAAAGTTGATTGAACACATTAATTGTTAGGTTTATTTAAACCTTAATTGTATATGTTCTCACTGTTTCTGAAGAAGTGCACTCATTGAGAGCACGAAAAGCGCTTAAAATTAAATTGACTTGTTTTACACAGGAGCTTGCTTGTTTCTTGCTGTGTTCGGTTTGGTTTACGTTTTATAGTTTGAATATATGTTTTGGTTTCCTGGTAAGAAAACTGTTTTGTAGGTGGTATAACACCAATATTCACATTACCATCAAAATGAATGGAAGTATAAATCTCACTCACTGCAACAATACATTAAATAATATATGACAAGGAAGGCTAGTCATCCGGATGTGTGAATATTGGATCTAGATAATTGTAACTATTGAAGTGACACCCCAACTACATGTACAAATATGGGGAAAAACAGTTGTAGATGGATGGATGGAAGCATGGAAGCAGGGATATGTTTTTTTGATCCACACCAGTGCAAGCCAATTAATCTGCAAGGAGTAATTGGCTTGTAAGGGAGTACAGTACATACACAGCTGCCTTTGTTAGCCAACTCTTTCTACACCAAAATAAACTTTAGACTCTACAGCTGTAGATCATAGACATAAATCCTGGCTACCAAGTATCTCAAGTACCTTAGACGACATTTAGTGGCTTCCATTCCAATTGTACTGTTAGCAATACATAGGTTCATAAGTTCATAGGTTCATAGGTAGGTACTAGGCTATTGGCCCAAGGGCCTAAGTAAGCCTAGCCAACAAGGTTCCCTGGCTTACGCCAACCAAGAAAGTTATTTTCCTGTGCCACTGTCGAGCAGACACACAGAAGTGATACCCGAGGTGTATTTCCTATTCCCCATCCACTCATCAAGATTTTTCTTGAAGAGTGCTAATGAGGAACTTTGCTTGACATAGATGGGTAGCTTGTTCCAGAGTATGGGAAGTCTCTGGGACAGGAATCTAACCCTCCAGCATGTCCTGTTTATTGTGGTGACAAGGTGTAGGTCCTAGAGTGTGTAGCTCAGAGGGATTGGGATTTCTTTAGGTGTAGCATGTCAGCTCTGGGTTTGACATAGCTTTATATGTTAGGCAGAGATCACCTCGGAGTAGGCGATATGCTACGGAGTAAAGCTGGAGTTTTTTGAGACTGTCAGTGTAGGGTATCTGTTTGAGGCCAGAAATCCTCTTTGTGAGGTACTTCTGTGGCCTTTCCAGCTGCTGCAGATGTCTTGAGAGGTACATTCCAAAAGGGGCATTGTACTCTATAATGGGTCTAATGAGTGTTGAGTAGAGGGGAAAAATGACCTCTTTTTTCCTGGATGAGAACCCTTTTGTGATGAGGTGTGCCATGTAGAAGGACTTCCTGACTACTGTGGTGATGTGATTATCAAAGGAGAGACTACTGTCCACCTGGGTCCCAAGGTCTCTTATCACACATTCGGTGTTAAGTAGACTGCTGCCTATATGGTAGTTCATGGGTACAGAGTTTTTACCAAAGGGGATGGCAATGCACTTTTTGGCATTGAGCTTGAGGCCATGGCTCTGACACCAGGCACCTGTCTCAGTCTGGCCCTTCTGTAGGATGTCCAAATCATCTGGGGACTCATCTATGGCTCCTAGTGTTCAGTCATCTGCAAACTTCATTAGCCAGAGACCTTCTGTGTTAGCCTGTACTTCAGAGAAGTAGATATCAAACAGGAGAGGTCCCAGGACTGAACCCTGTAGTACTCCAGTTGTCACTGGTTTGAAGTCAGATTTGGAGTCTGCAACTTTTACAGTGTGGGTTCTGTCAGTGAGCCAGTTGGCAACCCATCTTGTGACTTAGGGATTTATGCCTAGTTTAGTGAGTTTAGCTATAATTCCAGAATGGGGGATGGAGTCAAAAGCCTTGGCTAGGTCAAGATAGGCTGTGTGAACCACCTTACCCTTGTCTACGACTTTGGCAACTGCCTCAAAGAAGTCGATCAGCTTCAGGAGGCATGATCTGCCTTTTCCAAACCCGAACTGGGTGGGGTCCAGAGTTTGGAGGTTACCAATGTCTTTGTTTATGAGTTCCATGATGATATGTTCCATGGCCTTGCAGACTAGGCTCATCAGGCTAATAGGGCAATAGTTCCCGGGATCAGTGGTGGCTTCCCCTTTGTGAAGTGGAATAACTGTTGCTGTGCACCTTTCAGTGGGCACAAAGCCTGATGTGAGGCTATGATCGAACATGGTGCTTAGGTGGGGAGCCAGTTAATTCTGAAGTTCATGTAAAACGCAGCCTGGGATGTTGTCCGGTCCCATGGATGCTGTGTTTTTGGCTTTAAAGAGTGCAGCTTTTACCTGCGTAGTTGTATTTACAGGGACTCTGCATTCTTCCTGTATAGATATGAGCCCTTTAGTGGGTGAGAGGGGAGGTAAAGTTAGCACTGAACCTATCTGCCAGGATGTTGGAAATTTCAGTTGGTTCTGTAATTTTTGTGCCATTGTGTTGTAACTCAGAGTAGATCTGGGTATTGCCATTGAGATTCTTGACATAGCTATAGAATGCTTTGTGGTTTACCTTAGAATCAGTGGTGATTTTGTTTTTGTAGATAGCTTTGGAGGATCTTATAAGGGATCTCAGCTTCTTACTGAGGCTGACCAGAGAGCTCCTCCACTCATGGGATTTTACTCTCTTTTGCAACAGCTGCTTCCTTCTGTTGTAGTTTGTTTATGGCAGGGGACCACCCAATTGGCTTCCTTTTTTGGAAGATAGCGTCTTGGTTTTGTTTGGGATAGCACGTTCCATGCACTCGTGTAAGTGCTTATACAGTGCATTTGTGTAGGATTCAGCAGTCGTAACTGTATTGTCCATCTGCATGGTGTCATGAAGTTCGCCACTTCTGTCTTAAGAAGCATGAAGTTGGCTTTGGAGAAAATTTTTACCATGGTTTCCTTAATGAGGGGTGGGGGCAGGATGTGGATATCTAGGGTGATTAGCTTATGGTAGGATCGGACCAATGAGGAGTTGACTTCAGGTGTGGTAATGACTAGGTAATGACTAGGTCTAGGATATTGTTGCCCCTGGTGGGGGTGGTGGATAAGTTGATCCAGGGCATTGGAATTTATGAATTCCAGAAAGCATTGAGCAAAGGAGTTGTCACATGAGTAGTTTTCCCATTTAATGGTGGGGTAGTTAAAATTGTCCATTATTAGGGTGTTTGGTTGAAACTCTAATATTTTCCAGTATATCAAGAAAAGAGGAGTGGGAATCCTGGAGCATGGTGGGGGATCTGTAGCAAGCTACAATTTGGATTGCAGTTTTGCCCAGAGTTAGATGCACTTGGATAACCTCAGATGCATTATTCTGAGCAACTTGCCTGGAGGTGTGGATATCTTTAATGAATATGAACACACCTCCACCTTTGGTGTTTTGGTCCAGGTTATATGACCAAAAAGTGTGGTATGAGTTATAGCCTGGTAGTGCAGGGGTGCTCTCTGGAGCCTTAAACCAGGTCTCAGTCACTGCACAGATATTGATGTTCTCCATTTTAAGGAGTGCTTCGAGTGAGTGCATTTTGAGATTTAGACTTCTAGCATTGAGTAGCATTAACCTCAGTTTTTGCTTGCCTGTTCCTCTTACGGTGGTGAATTTGTCATTTGAACCTTGCCTAAAAAAGGCACTATAGGGGCGGCAAGAGCCTTAGTCAGTATCCAGAATCCCAGGGGCGACAGGTGCAAGCCATCTCTGGCAAAGCATCATGGTTTGTCGACCAATTTGTCCTAGGCAGACAGATACTGGATCCCCTTAGAATGACACCAGAAGCTTAGCCAATTGTTGAAGTCAATCATTTTGTCCTTGTACTGCAGTATCATTCTGGACGATAGCAGAATGCTACTCAGGGCTAGGGTCATACCTGCCTGAGCTACAAGATCGGAGAGCTCTTCCATGTCTCTTTTCATGTAGTCCAGGAAGGTAGGTCTCAGATCGTTCACACCAACATGGACAATGACAGAGTCATGTTTTTACTTGTTGTGGAGTGACCTGAGTGCATGTGTTATGTGGCGGATCCTGGCACCCGACAGGCAGCTGACAGTAACCTTCTTGTTTAGCCTGGTGAGTGGGGCATCAGTGTGAATGACTATAGAGTCAGGCACTAGGTACTTAACAAAATATTCTACTTAACAAAATTATATCACATAAAATTACATCGACACACACAAACACACAAATATATTTTTAGAAAGGGGTTAAGTGAATAAACCTGTCAAACTCATCCTTTGGCACTTATCTTAGCTATCAGTGCTTGTTTTTCGTTGCATTAATCGAGTGTCTTTCATGAAGGATCAACGTCTCTTACTTGTACTCCCCCAGTATCAATATCCTCTCCTCCAATACATAGTAACTTTGCCACCAGCCAGATTTCTATGACAAACCAAGAGTAAAAATCAATGTTCAGACATAAAATAAGCCAATTCTTACATATCTTTACACGTCTGAGTAGTATCTTCTAGCTCTGGGCAGTTCCTCTTCAATAGTTGAATACCAAACAGTGGCTAATATACCAGATTTAATGTATATATGTATTCACACTAATAAATAAATAATTAACAGCAACAGGAAATTAAACTTTAACAATGAAGTCCTATACCTGAAATAAATAAAATCAAGCATTGCACTTGAAAGGTAAATATAAAAATAGGAATAATCTTGTAAAAAATATAAAATAAAAGTTTTGAACAGATAAATGACATACAGTAAATTCTAGCTATCAGCTAATCAAGATCCTGAATAATTCTAGGTAAAGATTTATAGTGCCAGTATATCGCAAGTTTTGAGTAGAATCTGCAAATCCTTTACATACAGCTCTGTTTCTCTGTGAATGCTCCAGTAAGCGTCTGTTTATATATATTTATATGACTCACAAACAGAATTTTCCCATAGCTTCAATTTTTAGTATTTAGGAGGTGCCTTTTTGTTTCCACAATTACATAGCTCTTGGGGAAGTCCCAGATACAGTGATATCTTCTGACTTAGAGCAGCATGCTAAGGTGCCTGCAGATGTGTGCACAGTAGAGTTAGTTTAACTTTCAAACTGCTTGACATTCCACAGTAGCAGATACTTGTATAAACTATTATGCACTTCCTTTAAATATTGCATACTTTTCAAAAGTGAAATATAATGTAACATTTTATCGTTTAAAAGATTGCTTAGGTTCATAAGTTCATACTAGGCTATCTGCCCTAGGGCATTTATAAGCCTAGCCAGAGTGTGCTTGGCTTTCGCCACCCATTTTAAATTAATTTTGCTATGCCTTTTTTTGAGGTTAGTATACTGTGCCTCTGTCTAACAGTGACACAGAAGTGATAGCCGGGGTAAACCTACGATCTCCCATCCACTCATCAAGATTCCTCTTGAAGAGAGTCAATGTGGGACTCTGCCTAACCTGGACTGGGATTTTATTCCAGAGTGAAGGGAGCCTCTGGGTTATGAATCTGTCCCTCCAGCATGTCCTATTTATTTCAGTGCTGAGGTTCAAGTCTCTCGAGCACGTAGCTCGATGGGATTTGGATTTTCTGAGGTGCAGCATGTCCATTAACTCGGGTTGGACATGGCTTTATACGTCAGGCACAGATCGCCTCTGAGCAGGTGGTATGCCACTGAGTAGAGCTGGAGTTTCTTTAACCGGGCAGCATATGGCATCTGTTTGAGCCCTTTGATCCTCTTGGTGAAGTACTTTTGGGGTCTTTCCAGTTGCTGCAGGTGTCTGGTAAGGTACATCCCAAAAGGGGCATTGTACTCAATTATGGGCCTGATGAGGGATGAGTAAAGAGGCACAATGACCTCCCCTGATCTAGATGTGAATCCCTTCATGATTAGGTGGGCTATATAAAATGTTTTTCTAACCACTTGGGCCACGTGGTTGTCAAATGAGAGATTGCTATCAACTTGGGTCCCCAGGTCCCTAATGACTTCTTCTGTACTTAATGGATTACCACCTATGTGGTAATTTGTGGGCACTTTGTTTTTGCCAAAGGGGATGACTATACACTTTTTGGCGTTTAGCTTGAGGCCATGGCTCTGGCAACAGTTATCTGTTTCTATGAGGCCCTTTTGGAGGATGCTTGCTTCGGCTGGAGAGTTGATTATGGCGCCCAGTTTGCAGTCATCTGCGAACTTGGTCAGCCACAGTCCTTCCGTGTTGGCCTGTACCACCGAGAAATATATACCGAACAAGAGAGGTCCCAGGACTGAGCCTTGTGGGACGCCACTTGTAACTGGTTTGGAGTCTGACATGGCTCCAGCAATTCTAACCATGTGAGTTCTGTCCTTGAGCCAGTTTGCAACCCATCTAGTGACATAGGGGTTTATATTTAAGCTGGTGAGCTTATCTATAATGCCCGAGTGGGGTATTGTATCGAAGGCTTTTGCGAGGTACGCTGTGTGGACCTCCTTCCCCTCGTCAATGGCCTTGGTGACTGTTTCAAAGAAATCGACCAGGTTTAAGAGGCAGGATCTGCCCTTAACAAAGCCAAACTAGGTAGGATCCAGTGTCTGTAGGTCCCCAATATCTTTATTTATGAGGTCCATGATGATCCTTTCCATAGCTTTGCAGACCAAGCTAGTCAGGCTTATGGGGTGATAGTTTCCAGGATCCGTTGAGGCACCACCTTTGTGGAGAGGGACCACTGTTGCTGTACGCCACTCTTTGGGTACATATCCTGTAGTAAGGCTAAGATTGAACAGTAGTTTTATGTTTGGGTTTAGCTCTTCTTGGAGTTCATGTAGGACGCAGCCCGGGACACCATCTGGTCCCATTGATGCTGTGTTTTTTGCTTTGGAGAGGGCGGCTTTTAACTGAGCATTTGAGATGTCAGGGGGGCAGCACTCTGTTGGGATAGATATTTGCCCTTTTGGTGGGGGGCCCGAGTTTGCACTGAAGCTGTCAGCTAGGATGTTGGCAATCTCTGTGGGCTCGGTGTATTTTTTGTCATTTTGGACTAATTCTGAGCATATCTGGGAATTCCCACCCAGGTTCCTAACATAACTAAAGAAAGCCTTGTGATTATCCTTAGTGTCCTGTGCAATTTTTCCTCTCGAAGCTGGCCTTAGACGATTTTATGAGTGCCCGTAGTTTTTTGCTAATACTGATCAGAGATGCCTTCCCTTTTTGGGATTTTGCTCTATCATGTAGTAGCTTCCTCCTTCTATTGTATAGTTTGTTTATGGCTGGGGTCCACCAGACAGGACGTCTGCCTTTGGAGGATTGAGTCTTGGTTTTATTTGGGATTGCATGATCCATGCATTCCTGAAGGTGTTCATAGAATGCGTTTATAAAGGATTCTGCGGTCTGGGCCGTATTTTCCACAGGCCCGGGGGCTTTGAAGGATTCTGCCTCGGTTTTGAGGCGTGTGAAATTTGCTTTAGAGAAGTTTTTCACTGTGGTTTTCTGGGCAGGGGCTGGGGTCAGGATGTGAATATCCAGTGAGATTAGTTTATGGTCTGATCTTACCAGTGAGGGATACACTTCTGGTTTGGAGCATAGTGTCCCCATGTTGGTGATGATCAGGTCCAGTATGTTTTCCCCTCTTGTGGGAGTGGTAACAAGTTGTTCCATAGCATTTGAGTTTATAAATTCTAGGAACCTTTGGGCTAGGGTGTTGGAGCTAGAGTAATGCTCCCAGTCTATGTTTGGGTAGTTGAAGTCGCCCAATATAATGGTGTTTGGAGAGACCTTCATATTTTCGAGTATTCTCAGGAAAGCCAAGTGGGGTTCCTGTGTTTGGGAGGGTGGTCTGTAGCAGGCTATAAACTGGAAGGCAGTTTTACCCACTGTTAGTTGCACATGGATAGTCTCTGATGCTTCGTGCTGTGCCACCAACCTGGAGGTGTGGGTATCTTTGACGAATATTGATACTCCCCCTCCTTTTGTGGTTCGGTCCAAGTTTTGGGGCCGAAAAGCATGGTATGAGGTATAACCTGGTAGTGCTGGGGTGCTCTCGGGAGCCTTGAACCAGGTTTCTGTTACTGCACAGATATCGATGTTCTCCATGCTAAGGAGAGTTTCAAGTGCGTGCATCTTGAGGTTTAGACTTCTGGCATTGAGTAGCATTACTCTTAGTTTCTTATCCCTTGTGATACCTATGGAGGTGGGTTTGTCTTTTGAGCCTTGCCTAAAAAAGGCACTATGGGGGTAGCAAGAGCCTTTGCCAATATCCAAAAGCCCAGGGGTGACAGGTGCAAGCCGTCCCTAGCGAAGCATCGTGGCTTGTCAAGCATGTCATCCCAGGCTGACAGGCATTGGATCCCCTTTGAATGACACCAATACTTAAGCCAATTGTTGAAATTGATCATCTTGTCTTCATATTGTGGCATCATTCTTGGTGAAGGTAAGATGCTACTCAAGGTCAGGGTCATACCGGCCTGGGCTACATTCTCAGAGAGCTCCTCTATGTCTCTTTTCATGTAGTCCAGGGAGGTACATCTCAGGTCATTCACACCAGCATGGACAATGACTGAGTCATATTTGTACTTGCCTTGGAGTGACCTGAGTGCTTGTGTTATGTGGCGGATCCTAGCGCCCGACAGGCAGCTCACCATGACCTTCTCCTTGTTCAGCCTGGTGAGTGGGACGTCAGTGTGCCTGACGATAGAGTCACCTATTACAAGTGTATCAGGTGTGTTGTTTAGCCTTAAGGGCTGTGACTGTTCGGCACACTGGCTTTGTGAGCTATGTGTTGCACGTGTTTTGTTTTGGGGTAGCCGTTGCTTGGGTGTCTGCTTTGGAGGTCTCTGCTGCTTAGGCAGATTTTTATTTAGAGCCTCCGAGTATGTTTTGTGTGTTTATGTGTTTTCTTAACTCAGTATAGCTTTAGTATAAAGTTAGCCATCTCTGTTTTCAGGAGTCCAAAGTCAGCTTTGGAGAAGTTTTTCAATGTGGATACCTTTGCGGGGGGGAGGGGGGTGTGAGATATGGATTTCCCTGGTAATTAGTTTGTGGTCGGATCTAACCACGGAGGAATTGACTATTGGTGTAGTGCAACCATTGCCCATGTTAGTAATAATCAGGTCAAGGATGTTGCCTCCTCTAGTGGGGGTAAGAATGAGCTGGTCCAGGGCATTGGAATTGATGAATTCCAGGAAGCATTGGGTCAGTGCATTAGTGCATGAGTAGTTTTCCCAGTTGATGGAGGGGTAGTTGAATTTACCTAGTATGAGAGTGTTGGGTTAGATCTTAATAGCTTCCAGGGTGCTTAGGAATGTGGAGTGAGAGTCTTGAGACATGGTTGGAGACCTAGAGTAGGCTACGACTTGAATTGCCGTCTTACCCAAAGTTAGTTGTACCTGGAGTATTTCAGATGCGTTATGCTGGGCTGCTACTCTGGAGGTGTGCATATACTTTATGAATATGAAGATACCACCACCTTTGGAGCTTCAGTCCATGTTCTGGGGCCAAAATGTGTGAAATGAGTTATAGCCTGGGAGAACAGTGGTGCTTTCTGCTGCCTTAAACCAGGTCTCTGTTACAGCACAAATGTCGATGCTCTCCATTTTGAGGAGTGCTTAGAGTCAGTGCATCTTGAGATTTAGACTTCTAGCATTGAGCAGCATAACCTTCAGATTACATTTATTCATAGCTGTTATGGTGGAAATTTTGTCTTTGGAACACTACCTAAAAAGGCACAATAGGGGTGGCAAGAGCCCTAGCCAGTACCCAGAAACCCAGGTGTGACAGATGTAGGCCATCTCTGGCAAAGCATTGAGGTCTGTCAATCATGTCATGCCAAGCAGACAGAATGACACCAGAAACTTAGTCAATTGTTGAAAGTCAATCATTTTCTGTTTGTACTCCGGTATCATTCTGGGCGATGGTAGGATGCTGCTCAGGGCTAGGGTCATACCTTCCTGGGCCATATAATCCGAGAGCTCCACCATGTCTCTTTTCATTTAGTCCAGGGAGGTGCATCTCAGGTCATTCACACACGCATGGACAATGACAGAGTCATACTTGTACTTATTGTGGAGTGACCAGTGTGCATGTGTTATGTGTCAGATTCTGGCACCTGATAGACAGCTGACTGCTACCTTCTCCTTATTCAACCTAGTGAGTGGGACATCAGTGTGCCTTACTATTGAGTCACCTATGATTATTGTATTGGGCAAGCTGTTTTGCCTTAGGGGCTTAGGATGAGGGACACACTGTGTAGATGAGCTGTGTGTCTTGTGGTTTGTGCTGTGTTGTGGTGGTTGAGTGCATTTCTGCCTTGGAGGTCTCTGCTGTTTGGGTAGATTTCTACTGAATGCCTCCATGAAGGCAGGTGTGTGGTTTGTGTTTTTATGTGAGGGCTGTAATGGTGGGTGTTCTGGAGGGCTATGTGTTCCATGTGGTGTGGTGCAGATGGTGACCTTCTCCTCTTGACCAGATATTCCGGTCTTGGCTGGAGAGTGCATGGCTTCCAATTTGGAGATATAAATGCATCTCTCACAAGTCCGAGTGTTGGGAGGTAAGAGGAGAGGGTTGTCTGTGTATATGAGGCAGTTGCTACACTGCCTCAGAATGCCCAAGTTCACCAGGGTAATAGGAGAAAGCACAGGGAACTGACCTTTAGGCATGTCAGGAGGGATGGTCATCATTACTAAGTACTGGAGCTGTTTCCTTATAGGACATCTAGTTCTGATAGCACTTATGTGTGCTACAATAATTGTTACAAAAAGCCTGATGAAGTGCTAGGTGAATAAGCTAATTAAAGTGCGAAAGAGATGAGAACAAGCAAGATTTAACGGAAAAACTGAAGCTCAGACTTTCTGGCACCAGTAATAGTTTACTTACTGTAATAAATGTAAGTAATAGTTAACTTCTGTACCTCCTTCTATGTGGGCAAAACAGAAAGGAAACTCAGATGTCGCATATACGAACATTTATACGAAATCAAAAAGCAGAATACTAACAATGCATTGTACAGACATCAGATTTCTTTCCCTCAAGCAACATTTTCTTTTTTTGTTTTGGACTCTGTGCCCAAGGACATAAGAGGTGGTTTATGGGAGGACAAATTGGAATACAAGGAATTATACTGGCAAATAGTTCTGGAATGTAATAAATTCCCGGGATTAAATGATTTTTTGTCCATTAAACCAGTATTGAAACTTAGATCAGCTAAGTTATGAGAACTAAGTATATTTACCCACTACAACCACTAGATGGCAGCATACATTGTAGATATTCTGAGTATACAATTTTTATAATTTTTATTGTTTTAGAGCTGTGGTTTACTTTATAGATTGTTTTTAATCTTGTATACAACACAATGACATTTATACATGTAAATGTGTCCTATTATACAGAATATCCTATTTAAAACATGTTGAAAGTTAATTCTTATTTGATATTTAGAACTGTTTGTTAGGCTTTTTTAATACAAGATTGCTTGTTAGTTAGTAATAGACCTCACTGATTGATAATTAATCAATTATGTCAATTAGACAGGGTATATAACTAGAACAGGCATTAAGTGAGTGTTTTGTACTGATTCTGACAAAGATTTTTATCGAAAACGTATTTGGATTACAAGCGTTATTTCCTTGTTGAATTTCAATAAATCTTGGTATCCTGTTGGTTTGCGAGCTTCCTTTTGTGGTGTTTAGGCAATTTCGTTTGGTTATTGGTTTATATTCATTGCCTTCATCTGTTTTGCTTGGTTTTTGCACCAGTAATAGTTTACCACTTTTAAACCAGAAAGTTGAAAGAAATATAAAAACTGCTCAAACAGCCAATAAACTACAATTTTCAGGGCCAGAAACTACCCCGCTTGTGGTAGATAGGCTACCTAGTGCTTACCACTTCCACTGATAAGCTGGAAAGCTTCCCTCTAACACACAAAAGTCTGGGGAACTCGTAAACTTCCAAAACAGTCCTGGATGCAGCAGATCTGTATCTGGACTACTCAAGTAACAGGAAAGGCAGGAAACAAGCTTAGAACTTTTTTTTTGTAGCAAAAACAATTAAAACAGCAATAAAAATACTTTAAAAGCAAATGCAGTTAAAATAAATACAGTTAAATGAAAAAAATGACAAATCAAGTACAGAAAGCAGTATAATCAGAAAAAATCAAAATGGAGGCACTTCAAGTCTGTCTTTCTCCTTTCTGTTGCTCTTGTAGTCTGCAGGATGCCAAAACAGGATCCGCGGAGCATAAACAAGCACAAACCCGCACAAACATGGGCTTTTAAACCAGAAAGTTGAAAGGGGTAGAAAAACTGCCCAAGCAGCCAATAAACTACAATTTCAGAGCCAGAACCCACTCCTCTTCTGGTAGATAGGCTACCTAGTGCGTACCACTCCCACTGATAAGCTGGAAGGCTTCCTTCTAACACAGAAAGGTCTGGGGAACTCAGAAATTTACAAAACAGTCCTGGATACAGCAAACCTGTATCTGGACTACTCTAGTAACAGGAAAGGCAGGAAACAAACTTAGAACTTTTTTGTTGTTTTTTTTGCAGAAAAATAGTTAACTCATAGCTGGAATACCTCAAAAAGGGTTTAAAACAGTGCAGCTGTAGCTCTGGATGCTGTGCAGATCTGTATTTAGTCTATGCTACTCAATTTTAAGGTTAAGAACACAATAAGATAAAACTCAAAATAAAGCACAAATTAATCACTTATTATCAAAAGAATAGCACTTGCAGTATGAAAAAATACAGTTAAACAGCAACGTTTATACTGGTTTCCTGCTGAAGGCTCCCGAACATCTTCATTTGACAAGTAATCAGATGCTTCCTATTCCACTTGCTTCTTCTTAATCTGAGGACTCAGTGTTCCATCAAGTTGTGACATTACCCGAGTTAGAGTTTCTACACTAAATCCTTCACTTTGCAGGTAATCCCTTCAATTTATATTCCTTTAACTTCTCAGTTACTAATCCTCCTGTCTTCTTTCCCCCTTTGTTTTCTTGTTTTTTGTATTGTGAAATTTTCCATATCTTGGTGCCTTTGCTTGTATTTCTCTTCAAATATCGTTGGTTCAGCTTTTTTTTATTGATTAGTCTTGCTTTCTCCTTTGAATAACTATTGCGCCATATCCAAACTCTTTCTTTGAAGCCGCGATGGTACAGCAGTAGCGTTGTTGCCTTAAAGCAAGAGGTTCTCCTGTTCGATTCATGGCTGCAGTGCCTTCTGTATGGAGTCTGCATGTCCTCCCCGCAGTCGAGTGGCCTCCGAAAGACATGAGTGAATGGGCGTGCCTTCGCTGAAGGTTAGGCGTCGGGCTGGCAACTCGGCACCATAAAAAAATCTACTGCCAATCCCCTGTGGTGACCCCTAACTGGGAAAAGCTGAAAAAACAAACATCAAAATTCTTTCTTTCCCATGTACGTATTTCTTCTTTAGATGTTCCTTGCTCCACAAGTTTCTCCATAAATTGAGGACTGATTGTTCCATCATGCTGAGACATAACCAGTGTTAAACTTTCTACACTAAATCCTTCATTTTGTAGTTATTCTATAATTTTAGATTCTGTTTGTTTAACTTCTACCTTACTAATCTTTGATTCTACAGTCTCCTTTGTGATCTTTTTTTCTGTATTGTGAAATTTTTCATAGCTGGATGAATTTTCCTGTATTTCTTCAAATATCTTTGGAGCTGCTTATTTTGTGTTGATTAGTTTGGTTTTCTTCTTTGTATAAATATTGCACCATATCTGATTTATTTTTCTTTCCCATGTTCATAGTTCTTCTTTATACCTTTCTCAAATCTTTTGTGTTTTGTTCCTTATGTTTTTGTACTTCCTCTGTCACTTCTTTTTTCTAGGCAGCCCAAGGATTTTTTTTCAAATTTTTATTTGAAGTGTTTGACAGTTTTTCTCGTGTAAGCATTTTTCTTTCCTCTAATTTCTCTCTTAATTCTGTCTTAATCTTTTTGAATATCTTTTATCTGTAAATTCAGGGCTTCTTGCATAAAAGTAACAATACATAGTTTCTTCCTTATCCTCAATAGTATACTGTGTCATCTTTATGGCTTTATTTGGCCTGTCATTTTTTGTGTGTTTTTGGTGGGCTACAACTTCTTTCTAAAATGGGGGGCCCATCCTCCCCCTGAGCCTGGCCTTACCCCATTGTAGGACTCTTTCCTTGCCTTGAGGATTTTACACTGCCATTTTTTCCAGTCCTGGCACCGGTGTGCACACCAGGATTTGACACTTTTTTTATCCTGGAACTTGTGTACCCAGCTGTCTTTTTTTACCTACCTCTTTCAATGATATATGCTATAGAAGATACAGTCTATATATTAGTGTCACCTTGGTAATTCTTGTGAAAACAGGGTCCACCATGTGAATGCTCTCAGCAAGACTTGAGGATTACTTCAGTTCCAGCAGTACCGCTCTCCTTTCCTTGCTGATTTCATCGTCTCTCCATCTTCTCCTTTGACTCCCTCTTTGAATGTTGCCACAGTGATTCATGCACTAGTGTGTTCCTGTCTTGATTACTTCAATGCTCTCTACCTCATGTTATCAGATGTAGGCCTCAAACAATTTCAAAGGGTAAAGGATTCTACAGCCAGGCTTTTGTCTGATGTTGGGTTTTCTACGTGTATTATTCCTGCGCTGTGACATTTACATATCCATTCAGTGCCAGGCCTGTATTTATAACTTTACCACTTAACTTCCAAGCCCTACATGGTCTGGGTACTACTTAATAACAGGATCTTCAGACACCTCATTCGACAATGAAGCCTGTCACATGGTCAGTTGAAGAAATGCCAGAACCCATTTATAAACATCTGGGAAGCCTCTGGTTGCCTTAATAGCTCCAATCCTATTAAATCAATAATATTAAAGCCTGTTTTGAATATCCTTTGTGTGTCCTCTGTTTTGTTGAGTATGTTTGAATCCATACTGAGATGTTGTTCTTAATAGTCACAGATTATTATAATTATGTAGTGTGTTTAACCATCCCAAATTTTTTATTGATGAACTTCTTTGTTGCTCCAAAGACATGCATCTAGAGCATTTCTTCCTGGGCCTGCACTGAAAATGGGCTCTGTCCCAGTTGGACTTTCCCAGTAAACAAATGTTAAATAAAATAAATAAATTAAATTTTGCTTTAATTTTTATGTGTCAGAGTTAAGCGCCTAAATAGAGAAATGGTTTACATAAATATAAATTATGCAAGTTCTTTCCTTTTCTAATAACATTTTTCAGTGCTGTATATTAATACCTTTAGCATCAAGTAAGTTGTTATACTTTCAAGCATGTACTGACTGGCTTTATAAACATATCCAATGACTTCATTTTAGCCTGTATTCTAAAACCAACTCTGCTTTTTGTTTCAGGGAGTAGAACCTGAGAGTTTTCCCATTCTCCAACAATCCCTGAAGATGGGCAAGCCAGTCACAGATCTTGTTTGTAGCAACCAACGATTTTATGGAGGTATGCTCAGTCTTCTAAATTCGATTATTGTAAATAAATGAAAACTGTAATACTGATATGACCATTGTCATATAGCACTGGTAAAACAAGACAGCAAGAATATGAGACAATGTTTGACAGACAAACTGGAAAAGGTTTTGCACAAAGTGTTGAGAAAGAAACAGTTATATGTTTATATTCGTATCATAATATTCCTATTATTATATGAGTTAGCAACAAATTTTTAACTTATCTATTTGTGATATTCATTTTTTCCTGTAATATGAATATGACTTGTATAACATTTGCCTATATTGCTGTTTATTAACTTTTTAATGCTTTGAACTTTTTATCTCCTGTGGACTCCAGTCATAATGGTACCTTGTTGGTATACATTCCAGGTTAAGAAACATAAATAAATAAGAAAAAAAAAATATATATATATATATATATACAGAGAGAGAGAGAGAGACACACACACACAAACATATATATGTGTGTGTGTGTGTGTGTGTGTGTGTGTGTGTGTGTGTGTGTGTATATTTATATATATATATATATATATATATATATATATATATATATATATATACGAACAACCCAATGACTCTGTGGAAGAAACAGCAGATATAGCAGATATAATCCAAATCAAATGTTCAAAAAGCACTTGAATAGGCAGGTTAAAATAAAACACAAACAGTTTATTCGAACGTTAGCGCTTTCACAGACAACTATTTCCGCTTCCTCAGACGTAATCATCAAGCATACAGCATTCAGTTTAAAAAACGTCTCAGTTAAACAATTAGTTCAATAAAATACAATAAATCAATGACAAAGTGAGTTTCTCCAAAACAAAGTTCAAGTCCCAGCCAGGGGTTGGAGCTCTCCTGGGTGGTCTCAAGTTTTTTGCCCCTCTGAGATACTGCTTGAGTAGAGGGATGAGAGAAGAGGGGAAGTTCTGTGTTATAATAAGCTGAAATAACTGAGGCATGGATTTTAATGGAGGAAAAGACAGGCCCTTGTGAAGCATCTCAGTTAAGTATTGCAAAATCTGAGGTAAATTGGGTGTTGCTGTGCTCATCCCTTGAGACTGGTTCCAGGCACAGAATCTTTTTCATTTGTTAGCATAAGATTTTCTAGTACTAGGTCTCCTTGCCTCCAAGATAATATCCATCACAGGTTTGCTGAGGGATGATAAGGGTGAATTTAAGTGATTAGCCAGTCTGCAAAGTTCAATGTTGGAAGCTGAGGGTACAGAATTTGGTTCTCCTGCTTATACAGCAGGGAAGGGGTCTGAGGCAGGTGCCATGGAGATAACTGCAACACACTGTGCAGGAGGGGGTACCAGTATTGGCGCAGCCAGTCTGGAGCAATCAAGGTCATCCTTGGTTTGTCCTGTTTGACGTTTAGTAGAACTTTGGAGAGCAGAGGCAGTGGGGGGAAAGCGTAGACTGATAGGTTTTTCCAGCTGAAGGACAGAGCATCCACTTTCCAGGCTTGCTTGTGGGGAGTCCTTGTGCAAAACTTGTCCAACTGGTAGTTCTGGGGAGAGGCAAATAGATCTATGTCTGGGCTCCCCCATTTGCTTGTCAACATGTTGAAAATCCTTGGTTCCAGTTTCCACTCATGTGGGACCATGAGGTTTCTGCTTAGTTTATCTGCCAGTGTATTCAATTTTCCTGGCAGGAATTGAGCTTGTAGGTGCACTTGGTAGCTCAAGGCTGTGTTCCACAATGCCATGGCTAGTCTGCAGAGGGGGTAGGAATGTGTACCCCCCCTGCTTGTTTATGTACCACATAACCGTGGTGTTGTCCATCTTTACCATTAGTTGTCCTGGAAGAATGTAGTCCTTGAAGGCTGTCAGAGCATTCTATACAGCTAACATTTCTTTTTGAGTGCTATGTAGGTGCATTTTATTTGGGTTCCATTTGTCCTGAATGCACTTCCCTGCCAGGTGAGCCCCCCAATGCATAGTCTGATGCATCTGTAGTTAGGGTTGGATGGCAGGGGGTAGTGTGAATGGTAGTCCCTTGTTTTGGTGGCAGGCCTCTGCCCACCATAGGAACTCCAGGCATAGGCAAGATATGATAGGAATCATTGTTTCCAGGTTGTGATAATGTTGACTCCATAGACTTTTTAGATACCACTGTAGTTTCCTCATATGCAGTCTTGCATATGGAATTAGAAGAATGCAGGAGGTCAGGAACTCTAGGGCTTGCAGTATTTGCCTTGCAGATAGCAGGGTTTTTGTGGACACTTGTTTGAAGTAAGTTACCAAATGAATTTGCTTTTCTGGCGTGAAGAAAGCCATCTGGGCAGTTGTATTCAAGCTTGCACCCAGGAATGTGATTTGTTGACAGGGTACCAGTTGTGATTTCTTTTCATTTATGGTGTACCCCAGACAAGTTAGAACCCTTTTTACAAACGCCAGATTATTTAAAAGTATGCCCTGGTTTTCTGCCTGAATTAGACAATCGTCCAGGTATGGATAAATCTGAATATTTCTTTGTCTGCAAAATGCAATAACTGGAGCCAGGCACTTTGTGAATACCCTGGGTGCAGTAGACAAGCCAAAGGGCAGTGCAGAGAACTGATAATGCGAGTAGCCTGCTTTGAAGTGTAGGTATCTTCTGCAAGATTCCCTAATTGGGATGTGCAGGTATGCTTCTTTTAAATCTAGAGTTGCCAACCAGACGTCTTTGCCTAGCATAGGAAGTAATTGGTGAAGAGTCAGCATCTTGAATTTTGGAATCTCCAGAAAGGTGTTTAGAGAAGACATGTCCAGGACTGGATGCCATGATTTGTCTTTTCTGGGTAGCAGAAAAAGCCTGGATTAGAAACCTTCTACCTTTTCCTCTTCTGGTACCAGTTGAATAGCCCCCATGCTTAAGAGGGAAAGTACTTGTTTTCGAGCCTCTGCCCACTGATTTGGGGGCAGGTCTGGCCACCTGTTTGGTGTTGGCAATGTGTGGAAATGAAATCTGTATCCCTGGGACACTATATTTAAAACCCATTTGTCCTGGGTTATGAGTTTTCAGTTCTTTGCATGAAGAGCAATCTTTCCCTCCAAAGGGGCAGTCAAAAGATAAGTGCTTGGGAATTTTAAAAGAAAGTCATTGAGGCTGTTTACCATAGGGGGATGTCTTGTTATTTCCAGATATGGAAGTGGAGGCCCCCCACTGCTTAGTTCTGAGAGTCTCCTGGGACTAAAACCTGGGGTTTTTGCTGTGTCTGGGTTTGGCTTGAGAGGACCTGGAAGGGACTGGAAAGGACCAATTCTTAGTAGGCCAGTGCCTTCTAAATCTTGGAGGTTGCTCTTGTAAAAAATCTTTAACAGTTTGCATAGATTTAGCTTTATCTTCCATCTTTTTAAGAACTTCTTCAGCGTTGTTGCCAAACAGGCGGTCCTGATTTAAAAGAGCATCCAACAATTTAGCTTTTACATGATTAGGCAAAGATTGCTCCTTAAGCCAAGCATGCCTTCTAAGCACAGACCCAGTAACAGCAGCCCTGCAAGAGGCCTCTAAAGAATCAAAACCACATTGCAAAGTATGTTTTCCAACTTGTTCAGCAGACTGCATTAAATCCTGTTAATCTTTATTTTCCACACAGTCAGGAATCCACATCATTTTCTGTTTAAGCAGTCCAATAATATGCTGTTGATATTTTAACATGTGAAATTGGCAGTTTAAAGCTCTAATTGCCAACGTTGCAGAAGTATAAACCTTTTTACCCCATCTATCCAGCACCCTGGAGTCTCTATCAGAAGGGGTAGGATTTTTAGCAGTAGAAGCCTTAATGCCCTTGGGCCCCCGAGAAATAGTCTCTGGATCTGCAACAGGATTTTTGAAAAGGAACTTGTGGGACTAAGGAACCCTGTAGTATCTGTCAGGTTTACTAGGAGCCAGAGGCAGGGAATCAGGGGCCAAACTGGATTCCAAGAACACATCATCAACACTGTCTAGTACAGGAGGTATAGCCAAAGGCCTATGCTGAGGTAGAAAAAGGAAATCCCTAAGCCTCTTTTTTGAATCAGAAAATTCCTGGCTTTCCCAATGGAAATGCTCCCTTAAAGTATGTAAAGTTTCCCCAAAAGAAAAATCCTCAGGAGGGGAAGCAGAGGGAATAGAATCCTCTGCATCAGAATCCTCATAAGTAGGTATGGACAAATCCAAGTCATCAGAAGAGTCAGAAGAAACAGAATCCTGATCAGAAGATTCATAATCAAGCTCAGCCCTAGGCCTCTTGGGGGGGGGGGTGACTACCCCTGATTAGAGTAATTAAATCTTCAGCCATTTTTATCATTTGTTTTTTAGACATAGGGGCCTGAGCATGTAGCCTGGACGTCATTTTTTTTAGACATGGATCGAGATTTAGGCCTTAGTAATGAAGGCGGTGTTGATTTAATATGCAAGTCTGTAGGCCTGAATACACCCTCAAAAGTCGGTGGATGCACAGCGGCTCCAGAGCCATCCAAGGGAGAGACATCCATGGGTTCCATAGTTGAAGTATCTTGTGGCATACCGGACTCCAAATGGGTCTCAGTAGAGGCCTGCGAATCAGAAGTAGCGGGTATCAGGGGCTGCGAAAGTGCCTCACTGAGTACCGGTAAACTGGAGACTGGCTTAGGAGAATCTTCGTCGGCAGCTTTGGACCTTGGCAGCCTGTCTCTGTCTTTATCTTTACGTTTTTCGGAATTCCGGTAGTCGGATGGATAACCGACGACATTTCTGGATAATTAAACTGAGAATCGAAATATTTAGAGGCAAAAATATACCAATGATGGATAGTGCGTTGATTAAATAAAGCACAAAACCGACAGCAAGGTACGTCGTGGTCAGGGCCCAGGCAAGGAATACAGTATGAATGAAAATCTTTATGAGGTATTTGCTTTCCACAAGTAATGCAATTATTAACTTTTATTGACATCAGTAAGGAGCAAGAAAAAGTTTCCCCAACGGGGTACTTAGCTTTAAGTTGAAGACTTCGGTTCTGAAACTCGAAAACGAAAATTTCAGGAGTCGGCCGACTGGCACTTGCGAACTGCTTCTGCTTCAGGCACCGCACAGCAAGAAAGACTGATGTAATAGCTTCAGCTGCATGTTTTATACCCCTGACGACCTGACGTCATGGAAGAAGGGACAGCAACCGACGCAGGACCCAAGACTTTGTTAATCAGGCCAACTGAGGGCAACCTGCCAGCAGATTACCCAAATGTAATGATTGTAACGGAAACATGAAGAACAAAGCTCCTCATCAGCACTCTTCAAAAAAAATCTTGATGATTGGAAGGGAAATAGGAAATTCACCCCGGGGATCACTTCTGTGGCTCTGCTCGACAGTGGCACAGGAACATAATTTTCTTTGGTGGCAAAAGCCAGAGTACCTTTTTGGCTGGGCTTGTATAGGCCCCAGGGCCAATAGCCTAGTACCTACCTATGAACCTATGAACCTATGAAAATCCTTTGTTGCTAAGTTTTATCTTTTTCCTAAAGTAACATCCATTTTTTTATGACTGCATTATGGCACCTGGATAATAACAAAAGACCAAGAAACAGCAGTTAATATGCTGTATTCATTGCATTAACTCTTTTGCTTTCATTTCTAAAGTACAAATAAACAGCTTATTTTCAGGTATCAACTTATAGAAAATTCTTTTGAATACAATTCTTTTAAATATCTTTGGAAAATGCCATTTTCTTGCACAGATTCTATAGGGTTGATTAGATCTTGATCAGTCCTTTCCATCTCATACTTAATAGTCACACCAACTGCAAGTCTTAATTTAAAGTAATGCAAGCATATGTCTGTCCTCCATCTTATATCCCTGTTTGTTGCAGAACATTGTCACATGCCTTTCCATTCTTATATACATTACTGTTGCAATGCCACCTAACCTCTTCCCAAGTTTGAGTATTTGACTCATATTCTGTTTTATACCCATCCTTATCCTCAGATAAAGCTTTTAACTCTGCACTAGTCATTTTCCTTGATCTTTAAGTGTCCACATCTTTTGATGATGTCATACTTGTTTCTCTTCATATTTTGATGATGTCATATTTGTATATGCCCCTTGTACTTACACCACAAATTATTCTCCAAGGGATTCCTAAACATGGTATTCACTTATAGAAATGCATTGTATCATCTGTGTTTTGTTTGTCAAACTCTCATTATTGGGATTTGTAAAAATGAATTATGGTAATAACAACTGGTGAACAAAACAATGCATGTGTGTGTTGCAGTACCTTGTGGTGTATTTTATACACCATGATACAGAATGAATATTTCTTGGCATGACAGCACAGCTTAGTACAACAGAAAACAATTATTGAATTAGGGATGTCATCTGACATAAGGTATTCACTAACTGCTTACCATTGTGCTGTGCTCCACTGTCATGCCACGCAGTAATTCATAAAATGGTCTTATTCATTTGGTATGACAGCAGAGTTAAGGTTACTACCATGATATGGCAATGAGGGAATCCAATACTATGAGAGTTCCCACTGGTTTTAGATCAGCTCCCTCACTGTGTGGGAACTGGGATAAGTATGGTTTTGCTAGCAAGTTTGACTGCACCCCAAGGGATACTGTGACCAGCAGGATTTTTTCCTACCATGAAAAAAGCATTTTAGTATTTTTTTCAGATGTGTACCAATGTTGTGGCTAAGTTTTGTAAAATGAACAGCATATCAGCGAGGAAAGATCACTGCATTTAAGATGCACTATACCTCATTCTGTTACTGTAAGGTATGATGTGGGGAACAGGCTGTACAAAAGTGTTACAGTGTTTCTGAATAGCATCGTATCCCAGGGGTCATTTGCCTGGAATAATATGGCTATAAGATAAGCTGAGACTAACTTAAGTGTTTTACCCCATTATGCATGTCTTTGTGAATCTCACAAGGCTTTCATATGGTTTACTATTGAAATGTTGCCATGGAATTGCACAGCTATGAAGTATTCGAACAACAGATGTTCGAATACTTCATATGTGTGCAGGTTACATGAGCGAACGTCATTTTTGTGAATGGACTGTGCATTCACATATATAACGTTCGCTCATGTAAAGATATCGCGTTACAGTGCAGTTAGGGAAATACATCCCTTTCCTCACTGTAGTGTGATCTCGGAGTTAGAATATTAAGTTGGGGGGTGGGTGCAGCCCCCCACAGGGGTTGCAGGGGGGCTTGCCCCCCTGCATAAACGGGATGTTAGGTGTAGGGATTAGGATGTTACAGCAAGGGTGGAATTGTTGTTAATGCCGTAAAATCTCGTTGTCGACATTTTCAGCATTAACAGCTGTTTTTCTACAATAAGGCCATTCAGGTAGTTGCAGATTTGGTAAACGACTTCAGTTATTAGTACCTCTTTTATTTTCATTTTCAAGATATTGATAGTAAACCATTTTCATACATCATTCTACTGCATACAAGCTTTACTCCATGAGGAAAAGATGTTTATGAATTCCACTGTTTCTCTGTTACCAATGAATCATGCAACTCACTAAATTCATAGTTTTTGGTTCTATTGTTCCATTTAGTAATAGACGCATCTATTGTCTCTGTACGACCTTATGGTATTATAGAAAACAAATACCTAATAAATTGTCAAATTCTTTCTAAGCTCACAAAAATATCTGATTTTTTTTTCTCAAAGATTTGTTAATTTGTCTTTGTCTTCAAAAAGGAAAATAATAAAAAAAAAAAAAAACACTGTTGTTTCCTCCCCCAACAAAATGTATGAATATTACAAACTGTGCCTTTGTCAGACTTCTTAGCTAATCTATTTATGGTGATAAATAAAATGAATTTCTAGTTTTCAGCAAGGTTTTCTTGTAACACAAGAATCCAGGGTTTTCTGAACCTTTAGTCCCACTGTGACTTATATGTATATACTTCTGTTCTGAATGTAGAAACTCTTGAAAGCAGATACATTCCTCTGTTCTGCAGATATATTTCTTCTGAACTAGCAAATATTTCTACACTTCTGAGCACCATATAGTGTTTGGATGGCCAATAATAAGACAGCAGCACAGAATGTATGTTGTAACCTCGTTGTAGTAATAGAGCATTCAGATTATGTTCTGAAATTGGCAAAAAAAATTCATTATTTACTTTTACAGTTGTTATGGTCTTGCAACACAGCAACTATCACAGGACTGTATGAGAAGCATTCAACAGCTTTAAAAGCCATGCGACACTACACACTGCCACAGAAAACCACATAATTGTGGCAGCGTGAAGTGTCTAACAAAGCTGTTCTGTGATCAGAGGGATACTTCACATCTGTACACTGTTCTACTACAGTGTTAAGTGTGTTACCGTTACATTTTTTTTCTCTTTTACACTGGGGCAGGTAAAAAAGAACGTCTTTCAGCTTGTTGGAGAGTTTTTGGCCCTTAAGGCAGCATACCAGGATTACTGGTCTGAAATGGAGCCGATTGTTTTTTTTGTTTGTTTGTTTTTTTTCTTAGTTTGAGATGAAAGACTGCCTACTTTGTCTTACTTTACCAAGTGCATGCGTATTTTCTTCCAGAGACAATGTGAGGGGAAAAAAATAAACAATACTGTTGCACTGGAGGTTTAAACTAAGAATATTTCACTTTGCCAGAGTTTCACATTCATCAACATGAAGATTTGCGTAAGAGAAATTCCTATTTGTTTTCTTCATTTGGAGTCTATCGCCTGTCAGGAAAAATATGATAGGAAGTGATTGAACTATTGCCCATTTGTTAAACTGTTATTGCTCACTTGAGTGAGTCCCAAATGGAGGAAAAGCATTTGAATTGTGAGAGATGCACTTATATATCCAAACTGGAAGCCATGCACTCTCCAGCCAAGACCGGAATAGCTGGTCAAGAGGAGAAGGTCAACACTTGCACCACACTACATGGAACACATAGCCCTCCAGAACACACATCAGCACTACCTTCCCATAAAAACACAAACCACACACCCACCTTCGTGGAGGCTCTCAATAAAAATCTACCTAAATAGCAGAGACCATCAAGGCAGAAACGCACTCAACCACCACTAATCATGAGACACATAACTCTCCTAAACAGTGTGCCACTCAACCAAAGCCCCTAAGGCAAAAGAGCATTCCCAGCACACTAGTCATAGGTGACACAATAGTGAGGCACACTGATGTCCCACTAACTAGATTAAATAAGGAGAAAGTAACAGTCAGCTGCCTGTCAGGTGCCAGGATCTGCCATATAACGCATGCACTCAGGTTTCTCAACAACAGGTACAAATATGACTCTGTCATTGTATATGTTGGTGTAAATGACCTGAGACATACCTCCCTGGACGACATGAAAAGAGACATGGAGGAGCTCTCGGATTATGTAGCCCAGGCGGGTACGACACTAGCCCTGACGAGCATCCTATCATTACCCAGAATGATTCCACAGTACAAGCAGAAAATGATTGATTTCAACAATTGGCTAAGTTTCTGGTGTCATTCTAAGGGGATCCAGTATCTGTCTGCCTATGACATAATTGACAGACCTCAATGCTTTGCCAGAGATGGCCTGCATCTGACATCCCTGGGCTTCTGGATAATGGCCAAGGCCCTTGCCAACCCTATAGTGCCTTTTTTAGGCAGTGTTCCAAAGACCAAATTACCACCATAACACCTACAAACAAATGCAGTCTGAGGGTCATGCTGCTCAACACTAGAAATCTAAATCTCAAAATGCACTTGCTCGAAGCAATCCTTAAAATGGAGAACATTGACATTTGTGCAGTAACAGAGACCTGGTTTAATGCAGCAGAAAACACCCCTGCCCTACCAGGCTATAACTCAACAACCAAAGGTGGTGGTGCTTCCATATTCATAAAGGATGCGGACACCCCCAGACTAGTAGCCCAACATAATGCATCAGAGATACTTCAGGTGCAGCTAACATTGGGTAAGACAGCAATTCAGGTTGTAGCCTGTTGCAGGTCCCCAACCATGTCCCACGACACTCACTCCACATTCCTAAGCACACTGGAGAATATTAGGGTCCAACTTAACACACTCATACTGGGCGACTTCAACTACCCCTCCATTAACTGGGAAAACTACTCATGTACCAATACACTTGCCCAATGTTTCCTGGAATTCATTAATTCCATTATTCTGGACCAGCTCGTTCTTACCCCCACTAGAGGTAGCAAAATCCTTGACCTGGTCATTACTAACATGGGCAACCACTACTCTACACCAATACTCAACTCCTCCCTGGTTAGATCCCATCACAAACTAATCACCTTGGAAATCCGCATCCCTCCCACACCCACCCCCGCAAAGGTAACCACCATGAAAAACTTCTCCAAAGCTAACTTTGGGCTCCTAAGAATAGAGATGGCTAACTTCACGGCAACCATGCAAATGGAGAATAGTTGCATGACCACCAAGTCATATGCCAATGCACTTTATGAACACGTACACAAATGCATGACTCTTGCCATACTCAATAGAACCAAGATGCTGTCCTCCAAAAAAAGGAAGCCAATCTGGTGGTCCCCTGCCATAAACAAACTCTACAACAGAAGGAGGAAACTGATGCGGAATAAGGTGGAGTCCCAAGACTGGAAAAACTCCCTTATCAGCCTCAACAAAAAGTTGAGATCCCTCATCAAATCATTTAAAGCTAGCTATGAAAACAGAATTGCAGCAGATAGTAAAGACAACCACAAGGCCTTCTATAGCTATGTAAAGAACTTCCACGGCAATACCCAGATTTGCTCTCAGCTACTGCACAATGGTACATCCTATACCAAGTGAACAGATATTGCCAGTATACTGGCTGACAGATTCAGTGCCAACTTTACCCCTCTCTTCCCCCAAAGGACCAATCACAATACCAGTAGATTGACAGACACCCAGTATTACTGCTACACAGGTTAAAACTGCACTGCCCAAGGCCCAGAATACAGCTTCTATGGGACCTGACAATATCCCTGGCTGTATTCTATATGAACTACAGAGTGAAATAGCACCTCACCTGTGTGCCCTGTTCAATCACAGCCTCACCTCAGGCTTTGTCCCTACCGAATGGCGCACTGCTATAGTCATCCCTCTCCACAAAGGAGGAGCGACTACAGACCCTGGGAACTATCGCCCCCATTAGCCTGACGAGTCTGATATGCAAATCTATGGAACGCATCATCATGGACCTAATAAACAGGGATATAGGGAATCTCCAAACTCTGGATCCCACACAGTTTGGTTTTGTGAAGGGTAGATCATGCCTGCTCAACCTGGTCGACTTCTCTGAGTCAGTCACTAGAGCTGTGGATGAAGGCAAGGTGGCTCATACAGCCTACCTTGATCTGGCCAAGGCCTTTGATACCATTCCCCACTCAGGAAGCAGAGAAAAACTCACTAAGCTAGGCATCAACCCCTATATCACTAGGTGGGTTGCAAACTGGCTCACAGATAGAACCCACAGTGTGAAAGTAGCTGAATCCAAGTCAGACTACCGAACAGTCACGAGTGAAGTCCCACAGAGTTTGATACTGGGTCCTCTCCTGTTTGGTATCTACATCTCAAAAGTCCAGACCAACACAAAGGGACTCTGGCTGACAAAGTTCGCAGATGATTGCAAGTTGGGAGCAATTATTAACTCCCCAAGTGATGTTGACATCCTACAGAAAGGCCTCACTGAGACCAATGACTGGTGTCAGAACCATGGCCTTAAGCTCAATGGCAAAAAATGCATCTTCATCCCCTTTGGGCAAAACCCAGTTCCCATGAACTACCACATCGATGATAGTCCACTGAACACTGAAGGAATTATAAGAGATCTGGGAACACAGGTTGACAACAACCTCTCTTTTGACCACCACAGTGCCACTGTGGTCAGAAAGTCCTTCTATGTGGCACTTCTCATTACTAAGGGTTTTGCATCCAGGAAGAAAGAGGTCATTGTCTCCCTCTACTCTTCCCTCATTAGGACAATCATTGAGTATAATGCCCCATTTGGCATGTACCCCACTAGACACCTACAACAACTGGAGAGGCTGCAAAATTACCTCACAAAGAGGATCCCAGGCCTTAAACACTTGCCCTTTATGGACAGGCTCAAAAAACTCCAACTATTCTCTGTCTCATATCGCCTGCTTAGAGGCTATCTCTGCTTGACTTATAAAGCCATGTCTGACTCAGATCTGTTAGAAATGCTACATCTAAAGAAATCCCAGTCCCTCTGCACCACACTTCTAGAGACCTCAACCTCATTACCACAATCAAGAGAACGTGCTGGAGCGACAGGTTCATAACCCAGAGACTGCCCATGCTATGGAATCGACTTCCCATACATGTCAATCAGAGCACCTCACTGGCCATCTTCAAGAGAAATCTTGATGAGTGGATGAGAAATAGACAATTCACCCCTGGGATCACTGCAGTGGCTCTACTCGACAGAGGCACTGGAAACTAAGGTCGGGTGGCACAATGCCAGGGTAATCCTAGGCTAGGCTTGTAAAGGCTCTAGAGCCATTAGCCTGGTACACACTTATGAACCTATGAACCTATGACTGTTGAAGCCTCAGTAGCAGAATAAAAGTGAAAAAGAGAGCACATTTTTTTTCATTATTGTGAACTGCTGCCTGTTCCTACTCCTGCAGAGAAAGTGGATGCAAATTACTTGTGCTAGTGTGAACTGTTTCCTGTTTGTACTGCTACAGAGAACTGTTGTCTAATCAGAATTTGTGAAATTACTGGTAATAGTGGTGAAACCTTATCTGAGTAGTTAGCACTACTAAGCCAACCAGGCAAGAAAAATGGATTTTTCATGTTTTATTCTGAAACTGTTCTTTTGTTTTGCAAAATACTTTTCTTGTTGTATAGTCATTCAGAAAACGGTGACCTTTAAATGTGTAAATTTCACCACCTGTCAATATTTCCAAAACACTTTTTATTTTTCTGCAATAAATTTTGAATTATTAACTTGAATTCTTCTGTTTTCCTGTAAAATATAAACTAGATCAAGTGCTGACTGAAATAATTTCTTACAATATCTATCTATCTATCTATCTATCTATCTATCTATCTATCTATCTATCTATTGCAATGTCTCTTGTCCAGGTGGCAAAAAAGGCTATAAACGTCTTATCATACTTTTATAAAAAAACAGATAAGTAAATAATTGCATAAATAATCATTGGTGACATGGGACAGCAATTGCAATGGGACAGAAATGCTGTCTTCTTTCTTGCACACCAAATTTACAATATATGTCAGACCAGCTCCAATTAAACTTTCCTGCTTCAGGGAGGTGGCTCCTAACTGACCTTGCAGTTTTGCTGTTAGTCAAGCAGAGGCTAAAGCTATACTTTTCCATACACAAGTGCTGAAGAGCTTCGTCAGGACAGGGAGAGTAAACTGTAGGTTTGCAGCATAACTGGTTCTACTCCTGAGGTTCATCTCCACATAAAATACTTTGGCCTGTTGCAGACTCAGGGACCAACATTCACAAAGTTCTCTTGTCTGGTTTTATGAAAATACATGATAAAATGTAGTATACTATTGGTTTTGTCCACTGTAAGGAGTATCTGTCTCCTGCTCTCATATCTAGGGCTTCCATCCCTGCAATGGGTTCTAAAACAAATTTGCCTAATTTAGATGTTTTGCCATTCCATTCCATCCATTCCATCAACTGACCTATACTACATTTGCTGACCTCTGTTAGTTTCTCTAATGCATAGGTTTAAATATATTCAAATATGGCCCTGGATTGCACAAACTCCTAAGTAGAAGATGTGAGCGAAAAAATTACTCTAATTATTCCTAAAATTAACTTGTCAATGTATCCTATTGGAGTCCACCCAATGGGACACCCCATGTTTACAAGAGATCAGATACCATATATTTGGGATACACCTAGTGTATGAGTTTGAACAAGCTTCTTCCTGATCTTCAGACAGTTCTTTCATGTAAAGAAGAAACTTTTTCTTTGTCAGAAGGGCAGTACAGTGGCTAGACTGCATGTTCTTCTTGTGTTTGTGTATCTCTGTTCTGGGCCTGGTTCCCCACACTCTGGAGACATATTGGTAGATTAATTACTGATGGCAGAGTGTCTTGAAATATGTATGTGAGAGCAACGTGTCAGGGTGCATTGCACGTGTGTGTGTGCGTGTGTGTGTGTGTGTGTGTGTGTGCGCGTGTGTGTGTGTGTGTGTGTGTGTGTGTGTGTGTGTGTGTGTGTGTGTGCGTGTGTGTGTGTGTGTGTGTGTGTGTGTGTGTGTGTGTGTGTGTGTGTGTGTGTGTGTGTGTGTGTGTGTGTGTGTGTGTGTGTGTGCTCTGTAATGGATTAACATCTCAGCCAGGGATAGTTTCTGGCTTATTTACATTATTTTTAAAGATAGTCTCCTGCCTCTGTAAATCTGCATTAAATGAAAGCGGGTACAGAATGTGTAAAGTTGCATGTCAAAACATCACTTGTTCTTTGCCCAGTTCACAGTTGTAGAGAAGTTGTAACCAACGCCATGTTTTTGAGATGTGAGTGCAAAATGGAATACTGAGCAGAAATATACATTAACAGAAGGAGAACATGTGGACTTCATTCAAAAGGCAGTCAGCCAAGAAACAAATCGGAGTATCAAGCACTGAGGCAGCAGTGTTAACCACTAACATAAGCTGATGCCACGACAATTTCATCTAAATATTAAGTAGGAGCAGAAGGTTCCACGATGGTGCAGCAGTAACATTGTTGCCTCACAGCAAGAGGTTCTCCCGTTCGATTCTCGGCTGGAGTGCGGGGAGTGCCTTCTATGTGGAGTCTGCATGTTCCCCCCGTGGTTGGGTGAGCATTCGAAAGATATGTGTAAATGGGCGTGCCTTCGTTGAAGGTTGAACGTCGAGCTGGCACCTCGGTGTTTGTGAAAATCTACTGCCAATCATTAGCGGACTGGAGTTCCGCTGTGGCGACCCCTAACTGGGAAAAGCCGAAAGACAACAACATTAAGTAGGAGCAGAAAGAAAGAAGTATGTGTTACAGAAGCAAGGGTATAAGGCTAAATACAGAGCATGCTCAGAGCTTGAAACAATGGCATCAGAAATAAAGGGGCTACACAATAACCAACACACACTAATATATCAGGTTACTGGTCAGAGATATACGACTGCAACAGATGGATCTCACAAAGAAAAAAGTTTTTTTTTTCGCAGACGTAATTTTTCTCATGAATTACCATTCATTTCAAAACATATTTACTTTTTTTCAGGAGTTATACCAGTCTTTTATGTCCTTAAGATCACTGATTATGCAGACAGTACTATAAATGGTGCTTTACATATTTTTCTGATCAATGAGAGAACTGTAGTAAATTAAATGGATGGCAATTCATACTGGAAAAATTACGGCTGGGATTCAGAAACAGTTTTCATGGCATGGTAAACAATTTTGTGTGTAGAGAGGTTATATACAGGGTGAGGGTATTTCATAAATACACTGAACAAGAGCATGGAAACTGCAAAATTCTAGGGCTTGCATAATATTCAGATGGTGGTCTTACATTGTAACGAGCAGAAATGCTAAGACAAGGGCAACAGCAAATGCAATTGAGGGTAAATAATATAGAGCAGTGATTAAAAAATATATGTATGCATGTATGTATGTATGTATGTATGTATGTATGTATTTATTTCTTTATTTATTTATTTGATATTTGTTGACCGGGTTGGTCCAACTGGGTCAGAGCCCTTTTTCAGTGGAGACTGGGGGAGAAAAGCTCCACAGTAAATACATACAATTACGTTGACTTAGTACAAAGATAATAATACAAAATCTCTCGTAGACATATACAATAGCAGGTTTAATACCAAGAGATACTAATTTCAAATTCCACATTGCTGTCTGCAGCTACAATGTGAAGTTACAACAGGGAGACCCAGAAACATATGTGGGGCAGCGGAAGCTTTAGTAAATCTGTATATGAAAGATCATGTACTCGTCACTGGTTTCCAGATGTACGTCATGGCCTTCAGCAGCACTGTGTCATCCAGGCAAACCTAACATATCATAACTGCCACAACACTAAAGTTGTGGATTGCCACTGTGTGGACAGAAGCATCATGCAGGAGTTAGTCAAGGTTTGCCACCCTTATATGTAAGTCAGTAGGATGTGTGGAGTATCTATCCCTGTTGACACCAAGGTATGTGTGGCTTTGAGATTACTAGCTGCAGGACCTTTTCAGTGACCAGTGTAGAGCACAGTGGTTGAACCCAGGCATCTGCCTCAAGGATACTTCACCATTTCCTCAATTTCCTGCTATGGTATGTGGGGTAGTGTATGTGGTTTCCATGTACCACAGAGATGTCATGCTATAGCCAACCAAGTAACTAAGCAGCGCACCCTACTATTCAGGCATGACCAAAGGGCAATTTCATGAATACTCACCAGTCCAGCTGGTGAACCTGGGTATCCTGAGGCAATGTTACAACTGCCTCATGTACACAGACAACCCTCTCCTCCTACCACAAAACATTAACATATGCAAGAGATGCAATTATATAGCTAAACTGGAGGATAATCTCTCTCCTCCCAAGACTGGAACAGGCAGTCATGAGGAGAAGGTTAACACTTGCACCACACCTCCAGCCTCACATAGACATACTAAACCAGCACTGGCAAAAAATACACATAAATACACAAAATCATACTCGGAGGCTCTAAATAAAAACCTGCAAAAGCATCAGACACCTCAAAGCAGACACCAAAAAAACCTGCACCTCCCGTCACAAACCAGACAACACATAAAACACAAAATCAGTGTGCCACACAATCACAGCCCTTAAGGTGAAATAACATACCTGACACACTAGTAATAGGCGACTCTATAGTCAGGCACACTGACGTCCCACTCACTAGGCTGGACAAGGTGAAAGTTACTGTTAGCTGCCTGTCGGGAGCCAGAATCCGCCACATAACACAAGCACTCAGGTTACTCCAGAACAAGTACAAATATGGCTTTGTCATTGTTGATGTTGATGTGAATGACCTGAGACATACTTCCCTGGACTACATGAAAAGAGACATGGAAGAGCTCTCTGATCATGTAGCCCAGGTGGGTATGACCCTGACCACGAGTAGCATTCTGCCCTCACCAAGAATGATACTGTAGTATAAAGAAAAAATTATCAATTTCAACAATTGGCTAAGCTTCTGGTGTCATTCAAAGGGGATCCAGTGTCTGTCAACCTGGGGCGACATATTCGACAAGCCTCATTGCTTCGCAAGAGACGGCTTGCACCTGTCACCCCTAAGCTTTCGAATACTGGCCAAGGCTCTTGCTGCCCCCATAGTGCCTTTTTTAGGCAAGGCTCAAAAGTCAAACCCACCTCTGTAAACAGCACAGATAAAAAAATGAGGGTTCTGCTACTGAACGCCAGGAGTTTAAATCTCAAAATGCATGCACTCGAAGCACACCTCGGTATGGAGAACGTCGACATCTGTGCAGTAACTGAAACCCGGTTCAAGGCTCCAGAGAGCACCCCAGCACTACTGGGCTACAACTCATACCACACATTTTGGCCACAGAACATGGACCGAAACACAAAAGGAGGGGGTGTATCCATATTCATCAAGGATACCTACACCTCCAGGTTAGTGATGCAGCATGATACCTCTGAGTTCATCCATGTGCAACTAACATAGGGCAAATCTGCAATGCAAATTGTGGCCTGCTACAGATCACCTTCCATGACTCAGGACCACTACTCTGCCTTTCTGGAGACACTGGAAAACATGAAGGTCCTACCGAACACCCTGATACTGGGCGATTTCAATTACTCTACCGTTAACTGGGAAAACTACTCAAATACAAACTCCCAGGTCCAGCGCTTCCTGGAATTTATCAGCTCAAATGCCCTGGATCAGCTGGTAAACTCCCCTACCAGAGATGAAAACATATTGGACCTAGTCATCACCAACATGGGCTACAGGTGTTCCGCACCGGTGGTCAACCCATCACTGGTTAGATAAGACCATAAACTAATCACTCTGGATGTCCACACCACACCACACCACCGCCCCCAACCAAGGAAACCACAGTGAAAAACTTTTCTATAGCAAACTTCACCTTACTTAAAGACAGAGGTGGTAAGTTTCACAGCCCCCACGCTAAAGGATAACAGTGTCCAAGATGCAGGAACCTTTACAAATGCACTCTATGAGCACCTACAAGGACACATGGAACATGCCATTCCTAGCAAAACCAAGACTCACTCCCCTAAGAGAAGAAAACCAGTCTGGTGGACCTCTGCCATAAACAGGCTATACAATAGAAGGAGGAAACTAGTTCAGAAAAAAGCAAATCCCGAGAAGGAAAGACATCCCTGATCAGTATCAGTAAGAAACTGAGGTCCCTCATAAAATTATCCAAGGCTAACTTCGAAAGAAAAATAGCCAAGGATTTGAAAGATAATTACAAAGCCTTCTTTAGCTATGTCAAGAATCTAAGTGGCAACTCACAGATATGCTCTGAGCTAGTGCAAAATAGCACAAAATATACTGAACCTACTGATATTGCCAACATCCTGGCAGATAGATTCAGTGTAAACTTCACCCCCCCTCTCACCCCCAAAAGAGCCCACAACAATACCGGAAAAGTGTAGTGTCCCAAAAATCACAGACACATAGGTGAAAACAGCCCTTTCAAAAGCCAAAAGCACAGTGGCAATGGGGCCAGATGGTGTCCCAGGCTGCGTCTTGCACGAACTACAGAACGAACTAACCCCCACCTAAACACACTGTTCAACCTCAGCCTCTCCACAGGCTACGTGCCCATAGAATGGCGCACAGCAACGGTTATTCCACTCCACAAAGGAGGAGCCACAACTGACCCTGGTAACTATCACCCCATAAGCCTGACTAGCCTGGTCTGCAAGGCTATGGAGCGCATCAGCATGGAACTCATTAACAAAGACATTGGGAACCTCCAAACACTTGACCCGACACAGTTCGGCTTTGTTAAGGGCAGATCATGCCTACTAAATCTGGTTGACTTCTTCGAGACAGTCACCGAGGCCATAGATGAGGGGAAGGTGGTTCACACAGCCTACCTTGACCTCGCTAAGGTTTTTGACACCATTCCCCACTCAGGAATTATAGAAAAACTCACCAGCCTGAACATAAACCCCTATATCATGAGATGGGTTGCCAACTGGCTTACAGACAGAACTCACACAGTAAGAATAGCAGGCTCCAGGTCCGACTCTAAACCAGTCACAAGTGGTGTCCCACAAGGCTCGGTTCTGGGACCCCTACTGTTCAGCATATACTTCTCAGAAGTACAGGCAAACACAGAAGGACTATGGCTAACCAAGTTTGCCGATGACTGCAAACTGGGAGCCATAACTAACTCTCTGGCTGACATGGACATTTTCCAAAAGGGCCTTACTGAGACGGACACCTGGTGTCAAAGTCATGGTCTCAAGCTAAATGCCAAATAGTACATAGTCATCCCCTTTGGGAAAAACAAAACACCCATGAATTGCCACATAGGTGGCAGCCCCCTTAATACAGAAGAGGTAATAAGAGATCTGGGGAGCCAGGTAGATAGTAATCTTTCATTTGACAATCATATTGCCAAAGTAGTTAGGAAATCCTTCTTTGTAGCCCATCTAATTACTAAAGGATTCGCATCTAGAAATAAAGAGGTTATAGTGCCCCTCTACTCATCACTCATCAGACCATTCATAGAGTACAATGTCCCATTTGGGATGTACCTCACAAGATACTTCCAACAGCTGGAAAGACCAAAAAAGTACCTCACCAAGAGTATTACTGGCCTCAAACATATGTCCTATGCAGCCCAACTGGAAAAACTCTGGCTGTACTCAGTGGCATATCACTTACTCAGAGGTGATCTCTGCCTGACTTACAAAGCCAAGTCCAACTCAGAATTGATGGACATGCTCCACCTAAAGAAATCCAAGTCACTGCAAGCCACTCACTCTAGTTAGCTAAACCTCGCCACAACAATAAATAGAACATGCTGGAGGGATAGTTTCCTGTCACAGAGACTCCCCATGCTTTGGAACAAAATTCCTAACTACATTAGGCAGAGCCCCTCACTAACGCTCTTCAAGAGAAACCTTGATGAGTGGATGGGTAACAGAAAATACACCCCTGGGATCACTTCATTGGCTCTTCTTGACAAAGGCTCAGTTAATTAATTAATGAGGTGGCAAAAGCTGACATACTCTGGCTAGGCTTATAAATGCCCTTGGGCAGATAGCCTAGTACCTACCTATGAACCTATGAACCTATGTGGGGTAGTGTATGTAGTTTCCATGTACCACAGAGGTGTCATGCTATAGCATGTGAGGTAGCATATGTGGTTTCCACGTACCACAGAGGTGTCATGCTATAGCATGTGGGGTAGCGTATGTGGTTTCCATGTACCACAGAGGTGTCATGCTATAGCATGTGGGCTAGTAGTGTATGTGGTTTCCATGTACGACAAAGGTGTCATGCTACAGCATGTGTGGTAGCATATGTGGTTTTCATGTACCACAGAGATGTCTTGCTATAGCATGTGGGGTAGCGTATGTGGTCCACGTACCACAGAGGAGTGAGCCAACATCATGTTGGCTTTTTATGCCATAGTCCATTACCCTGAGGTATGTGGCCCAGGCCCACAGACTGCTTCTACACTGCAATAAAGATCCCACATAAAGACCAGAGAAAAAGGTATTCCACTCTATCAACTGCCAGATAATCCGTATTACAGAGGGCATAATATACAGTGTGTCTTCAGCCATTATGGAGCTTTCAGACTATGTAACTGAAGCTGGTATGAGCTTAGCAATGAGCAGCATATTGCCATCACCAAAGATGATGCCAGACTTTGAGCAAAAAAATGACAGATTTCAACAACTGGCTATCTTTCTGGTGTCATTCTAAGGGCATACAATATTTGTCAGCTTGGGAGGATATTGTTAACATACCACATTGCTTTGTCAAGGATGGTCTGCACCTCGCCCCTCTAGGCTTTCAAATACTATCTAAAACTTTATTCATACCTGCTGTGCCTTTTTTTAGGCAATGCTAAACTGACAAACCTACCAACATAGCAAAATAATTAATCTGAACCTCAAGGTGTTACTGCTCAATGTCAGGAGGCTAAAAAAATACATTTTCTCTAAGCCCTTCTCACACTCAAGAGTACAGACATTTGCACAGTTACCGAGACATGGTATAAAGCATCACAGAGTACCCTGACAATGCAAGGTTTCAGTGCCTTCCACACTTTTAGACCAGTAGCTGCACAGACAATGGCTAAAGGAGGAGGTGTTTCAATATACATCACTAACAACCATACCGCTAGGGTGGTCAAA
>NC_056748.1:536430135-536500135 GCF_019279795.1 Protopterus annectens | reverse complement strand
TATGTTGCAAATACTTTATGATAATGATACACATCCCCACTAGGTGTTAATAAATACTGGATCTACTGCTTACAAACATGCCTAAGAAAGTATCCCAATGTACCCCTTTGGAACCATTTGGAAATTCTCATCTAATGTTTTTCACTTTCTTTGTCACACATGTCAGCCTAACCAAGAAACCTATAACAATACATGTTTTTTCTAAGATAAATGATCATTTACATATGACAGAATTTGATAAGAATACTTGGTTTCCTACAAGCTTGGACAATAACAAAAATATTGAATAAGTGTAAGCCAGTACTTAGTATTAATACTACACACGCCCATTCACTATGGTGGAATAATCGGTTTACTATCAAAAAGTTGAAAACCAAAAAAAAAAAAATCTTCCTTAACTGAACTGACATTCTGAATTTGACAATGTTGTTTTAATGGAATGTCGAAAATCATCACCATGACATCCACATTTGACCAAATTTGGAATGTCAGGAGGTGATGTTAGACCCTCAGGTATTTGTGCTGAACCTGACATATGAATCGTTTACAGTTTTGCAGGGGGGCAAGCCCCCCTGCACCCCCTACACCCCCCTAGAAATTATATATTCCATCTCCGAGATCACACTACAGTGAGAAAAAGTGTATATTTCCCAATTACCACTGTCGTTTGATCTATCAGAATGTCAAATGCACATTAGCGAATGTACACTACCATTCAACATTCAAACATTTTCAGAACGACATTACGTAAACTGGAAAACATGCATTTGTCCAGTCCAGTTTTGCATAAATGCCGTTCCACATTTTGATAGTAAACCGGACTAAAATTGCCTATAATGATATAACTATAGAATTCTCCAGATGTGTTGTATATCTTGTAGCCTAGTTTATATTCTATCAGCTTATTTTTGTATGGTATTCCTCATGTCCCTTGTATTGTAATTGCGATATAATGTATTTGTATTGTATTGTATGTGGAGCTTTTCTCCCCAGGCCTCCGCTGAAAATGGATTCTGTATACCCAGTCGGATCACACCAGTAAGCAAATATCAAATAAATAAATAAATAATCACTTAGAGAGATTAAGGAAAAATAAAAATAAGCTCAAAACCTATAATAAATGCAAAACAATGTCAGCAAGATTAAAATATAATAAAGCATGTAAGGAGCTTAATGTGTAAATTAGGAAAACTGAAAGAGAATATGAAGAAAATAAGCTGAACTATAAAGATGATAAAATTATTTTAAAAACTTGTGTAAATTATAATGGTAAAAATTTTTGTATTGGGACACTTCTTGTACACAACAACATTGTTAGTGAAAATTTGAAGATAGCAAATGCCTTATGTCATACTTTAACAGAGAGAGGTCTAAATTAGGAAGACTACAAGAAATTATGTCAAACTATAAAAATGTTAAAAAATCTTGTACACAACTCTATAACTGAAAATTTGGAGCTAGTGAATGCCTTACGTTATATTTTGACAGAGAGAGATATTCTACCTAAGTTCTTCAAAGGGAACATTACTAAGTACACAAATTATAGACATTGTGAAGCATTATTAGACTACAACCTGCAGTTAATGGTAAACAGAAGAGAAATGATATTGCCAAATATGCCAAACCATCATTACAATCTCAGACTTAACATAGACCTTAATGATTTATTTACAAATATAACAAATCCATCCCCTGTTAATGTTTGCTAAACTTGGACAATCAACACTGAGAATCTTAAAGTATCCCATGCCTAATAAAAAGAAGTTATGGCACACAAATCTTAGAAAAGAAAAAAGAATAAAGAATAATAGCAGGACAAGTCCACATCAAATTCCAGAAACTTAATTTTGAAGTTTATGGATTTCTTTCTAATTCCTCTTACTACCTTATTTAATTCGCTTTTAATGAAGAGCACTTGTTGCAAAAATCAAGAAACTTCTAAACGTAACACTTGTTTACATAGGGATAGCTATGATAAAGTGAACAACTGCAGACCTATACATTTAATAAAAACCTCTTGGCAAGTGTTTTGACGGACATTTACTTATGATCTTAGGCAGTGATGGCAAAATGGCAGTTAGGATAGATATGTACCAGCAGTGTTTTACCAAAAGAAGATCAGCCATGACTGATTTAATTTGTTTTTATGAACCAGTTAGTAAGGCTCTTGACCAAAGCATCGGTCAGCATTGGTTATATACTGATTTAGCTAAAGTATTTAATAGCATTCCCTATACAGAATAATTAACTCTGTGAACATGTTGAATTCTAATCCACACATCAGCCTTTGGGTTAACAACTGGCTTACTGACTGGAAACAATGAATAAAAATATTGAGACATTTTTCAGACTGGTTTAAAATAAACATTGGGGTGTCACAATGTTCTGTATTAGTTTCTGATCGTTTATAGTTTCATAGGGGATTACTAAGCTGACAGCTTAAAAGCCCCACAAGCCTACCCAGTATAACCCAATTTTACCCAATATATGACCCCTAGAAGCAAGAGGATGGCATGGGTTTGTACCTATGACTTAAGTATCTTAAATATTCAGACTCTGTCCATAAGGGATATAGGCAGTACCTCATGAGTGAATTTGCAATTCCCCATCCATTGATCCAAACTACATTTGAAGAGGACTAGGGAAGGGCTCTGCTTAATGTCAGTAGGAAGCCTGTTCCAAAGGAGGGAAAATCTGTGAGACACATATGTGTCTCTCCAGCATGCTTTGCTTGAGTCGCTGACTTAAGTTTAGATCCCTAGATTGCGTGACTCTCATGCTTTTTGACTTGTGGATGTGCAGCAGCTCCATCGTGGCTGGATTTGTGAGTGCCTTGTAGGTCAGGCATAGATCAACTCTTAATAGTTGGTAGGAGACAGAGTAAAAGGATACAGGTTTTAGTCTATCCACATAGGACATGGTCTTAGCACCCTGCATTTTCTTTGTGAGGAACCGCTGAGGTTGCTTCAGCTGCTGTAAGTGCCTAGTCAAGTACATGTCAAAAGGCTTGTTGTACTCAATTATTGGTCTAATGAGGGCTGAGTACAGCAGGACTATAATTTCCTTGGATCTGGATGCCATACCTTTACTTATAAGTTGTGCCACCTAGAAGGACTTCCTCACCACAGTGGACACATGGTGTTCAAAGTTCAGGCTGCTATCTATCTGTGTGCGTAGATCTCTGAACTGTGTGTCTACTCCTAGGTGTGTGCTACTGGTGTTTTAATTTGCAGGGGTATTTGACTTCCCAAAGGGTATGATAATGCATTTTTTTCGCAGTTAGTTTTAGGCCATGGTTCTGGCACCAATCATTTTTCTGATCTAGGCCCCTCTGAAGAATAGCCACATCATTGGGAGAGTCACTGATCTCCTCCAGCTTCTAATTGTTGTCAGACTTTGTTACCCAGTGGCCCTCTACATCAGCCTTGCCCTCAGAGAAGTATATTCCAAACAGGCGTGGTCCCAGCACTCAACTCTGTGGCATGCCACTGTTGAATGGTCTCTTGCTGGATCTGGGTTCATCCACTTTAACCATGTGCCCCATCTGTATGCCAATTGGTTATCCATCTAGTGATGTAGGGATTTATGCACAATTTTGTGAGTTTATTTATACTACCTGAGTGGGGAATTCTGTCAAATGCCTTGGCCAGGTCATGGTAGGCAGTATATATTCTTTTACCCTCATCCATGGCCTTAGTGACTTTCTCAAAGAAACTCACCAGATTCAGTAGGAATGACCTCCCCATGCCAAAGCTGAATTCGGTCGGGTCCAGTGTTTGGAAGTTTCCTCTGTCATTATTTATCAGGTCCATGATTATTCTTTCCATGGCCATAGATATAAGACTAGTCAAACTTATGGGTCTACAAGTTTCCGGGTCAGTAGATGGTCCCCCTTTATGCAGAGGGATGACTGTTTCTCTCCTCCACTCTAGTGGGACAAAGCAAGTCTGAAGGCTATGGTTAAACAGACATCTTAATGGGCCTGATGAGTTCTGATTCAAGCTGTTTAAGAGGCAACTTAGTATATCATCAGGCCAAAGAACTTAAGGATTTTTTTATGTTCATAGACTCAGATCATTAGTTTTGTATTCTAGAAACTTTAGATGGCTGGTTTTGTCTTGCCTATAGACACTATATATTGAGAAGTTAAAAGCTAAATTAAATATTGGCACTTTTGTGCTGGATAACAATTCGAGAAATAACAAAATTAGTTACAAATTTGAATTCAGTACAGCTATGAAAAGAACAAAAATTATAACCCAGTATATGGTCTGATTGTGGAATATACTATCTTTGCAAATTAAAATGTTGTACATTAAAGTTGTTTAAATCCACTTTGTATAATTGAATGAATATTGGCATATGCCTTATAGTATGGCCATCAGGCCTTGGCAGAGGTACTTCAGAAATGATGAAACTATGAAACTCTGCTGGGACTAACATTCCCACATGTGGGATTTCTAATCAGTGATGACTTTGGCCGTGAAATTCCACCTGGTTTATTAATTGATGTCAGGCTACATCTAGCTACAAGGCATACCTGTGGTAGCCTCACTGAGATTGCAATGACATGTTTCTGAATCCTAGGGTACATTTATCAATAAGGAGATAAGTGACAAGAAGAAAAACAGAATAAGCATTATAAAAATGTTTGTCCTCACCCAGTTCAACCACTGGCAATCATTACATTCAAAGTGGTATAGTTAAATCTTTCTGACTGAGAATGCATTTCCTCTGATCTATACATGGAAAAGTCAATTTTTCTTTAATGAAAGAAACATCTTATGCATCACTGTTACCAGAGATAAAAAAAAATATCTTCAGTATGTGGAAATGTCACTTTTACTACAAACCATTTAAAAATGGCTTGCAATAAAAGTGAGAACCCGATTGATGAACACTACAGTTAGAATGAAACCTACACTAGTCATCTGTGATAAGATTACTTTCTGCTTTGTCTTATCATAATTTCAGATAATGCCACTGAATCCTATTTGTCATCCTGATTCACAATCAGTATCAGTAAGTTCTGAACTAAATCTGCTAATAGTGAAGTTCCAGGTGCAGGCCAGCACACAGAAGACCATGCTATCCAGCATTACTTTACATGCTGGGTTCTGTGTCACATGCTGGTAAAACAATATGTTGCTTGCCAATCTACAAGACAACATCTAATGCAAGCACTACTTATTTACAGCAGCATGCAATTTATATACTTAAAATAGCCTCATGCATTTTAAACATTAAAATATAATAAATGCAAGTTTATATCAAATACTGTATACATACTAACAGACATGAGTTTTAAAACATTGTGTTGTTTCATGTATTTTATATCAGACAGTTTTTTGCGACAAGATTTATGCATTGTGGGAATCCTAGCTCTCCTCACACATGCTACCTCAAGAAAGAGTTTGACTCAGGTTCTACTATTCATATAGTTAAGTTACTGGAAATTTCAAGAGATCTTTAATGACAGGCTAGATTTAAAAATGTGTACTTTCTACAAAAAGAAAGTTTAATTTTAAAAGCACTAGTTAGCTTCTGCTTGCCATTTCTTTCTGTGATTTGGATAAATGGTTTTAAAGTTATTGAAGATTAATTTTAGGTCTTATCACAGAAGTGCTGTGAACATTATGGGTGCATAGTTATCAATATATAAAATGTAAATCCATTTAATACTCTGAGAGATATGGATGTGTGCCCATGTTAGATAATAATGTCTAAGAATGCCGATGACAGTGTGTTCTCTGAGCCTATAGTATGTGACATGTTTTTGCATGTTATTTTATTTATTTAGTGTTGTCACATGGCTAGTATTCCAAAGACAGGACTTTAATGAGTATATATGACAGACGATAAAACAGTTAAATACTCTTCAAGCATTCAAAAGCTATACCACATAAAATGCATGTGTGGTTGCATGTGGTCTGTTGTTATCACTATACTACCCTGGTAAACAAACTAGATAAAATGAAATACAATATGTATCATTCCAGAGCTGTAGTAATTAACAAACATTGTAGGCCATTTAATTTCAGTAGACATTTAGATACTGGGCCATAAATTAGCACAAATATGAGAAATACTTAGGTCATATCCCAGAAGTAGTGTTAGGATGCAATACCATCACAGAAAAAAATCACAACACTAACAGAATATTAGATGACAGTGTACTTAAAAAGGTACAGTGCTAGGTTATATTCTAGTCAAATGTTATGTAGCTTCAAATCATCATAGAGGCTGATGAGTGTATGCTACATAAATATCATAATTTGTACTGATGCCTCCATGAGTAGGTAGCTCTTATCTTATCTTAGCACTCTATAGCAGCTTTCCTGCTGATGTCATTGATGAAAAACTTGATAAAATCATGTATTCAGCCTCCCTTTATGAGAGGCAATTATTGTATCAGAAAAGTAAAAAGCTTGAGAGGGACAGTAATGACTTTGCCCTAGAGCACATGCTAACTTGGCCGAATTTTAGAGAACACAGCGATAATGAGAGTCCTACAGTTCAGGAAGAGGCAGTGGCACATTTAAGGAGGGCTGGAGCTAGTATTTCCATTGAACTGGAAGTTCCTACTACAAACGTTAGTACTGCACAAGTCGCTTTACCTCCCTTGACATGCCATATGGAGGTCCATGCAAAAAAGCTACTAATACCTCTGTTGAGGTTAATCTCAATGCCATTACAAACAACACTGCAGGGTGTTCAGCTAGGAATATCACAACTCTTCCTTTTCTGATCAGTACAATCAGAACATGTCAACGGTTGAGCAGCAGTGGCAGAATGAAGAGGAAAGCAGTACCAGAAGAGGCGAAAACCAGGACAATCAAGAAGATGTGGCAGTCGACAATCATTCATTAATTTGGAATATCTCCAGCAACATTCTTATGTTGCATGAGGAATATTTACTACAGAGAGGTATGAGTTTCATACCAGCTAAAAAGATTGATATAACTTATAGTGTTATAGAATTAAAACTGTTTACACACAATGTAATGTTGAAATTACATTATGGTAATACACCATCTGATGCTAATGATCTTAATATGAAGATTACCTATATTCCACCTAATAATTCTGTATTGGATACTTTTGAGGAGCTGTGTGAAAGTGATATTATTGAAATATTTCGTAATGGGTCACATGGTAGATGTTTTAGAAATCTGAATAGGAATGAAAATGTGGCTTTAAAGTTGATACAGAAGGATAGTTCTATTTCCATTAGATCTGCTGATATGGGCAGACCACTAGTTATAATGGATCAATCTTTTTATTGCGAATCTATGATGCGGATGTTAAATGATATTAATCTCTATGTGAAGTTGACTATGGAACAAGTTAACAGTATTGTTAAAAGGATATAAAAGGATGTATTATATACTGTACAACTGTCTAGTATCCTGTATTATTAATCTTGATTTGTTCAAGTTTTTTATAGTAGATGAACCCCTAGTACGTATCATACAGGGACTTACTAAGATCCACAAGGATCCGATATGTCCGCCTTTAAGAGTAATTGTAGTGGGTAGAGGCTGGTGTACAGAGCCAGTGTCTATTTATGTAGAGAAGTATTTGAGACCAGTCCATGACAGGAATAAGTATGCACTTAGAGACACTAAGTATTTTTAGGTGACCTTTATGAGTTTACACAAGAACATGTAGACATCACGAGCTTTATCTTTGCCACTCTTGATGCGCAGTCTTTGTTCACGGTCATACCAAATGAGACTGGGGTTGTCATGTTAAGAAGGTACTTGGTTGAGGAATGGGCACTATTATACTAAGTTTATTGATATAATTTGTCTTTTAGTTGAGACAATATTAGAGAATAATATTTTTATGTTTGAACATCACCTATATCAACAAAAGGATGGGTAGCTATGGGCACTTTGTGTGCCAATAGCTACACCAACATTGTGATAGACGCCTGGGAAAATGAATACCTGTTGAACAATAGGCATGCAGGGCATCTTGCCTTCTACTGTAGGTTCGTTGACGACCTTTTTGTTGTCTGGAATGGGGATGTAGACTCACTGTTGGGCCTATATGGGTATATGAATAGCTCTACCCCCTTTTTGAAATTTACTTTAGTACATTCTCCTTTTGAGATTGTATTCTTAGATGTTAGTATTTCCAAAGATGGTGATGGCAATATTGATACTAAAGTGTTTAGAAAGAGCTGCTATAGGAACACATACCTCCAGCAGCAGAATATGCACAACACACACATTTTTGGGAATGTGGTTAAGGGCCAGGGTCTGCGGGCTTCTAGACTCAATGCAAAAGAAGAGGGTTTCCATCGAGAGTTGGATGCATTAAATGCTAAGTTTAAGGACAGGGGCTATAGTGACAAAGAAATTAATGAAGGAATGTCTACATTACCATCTCTGAGATCTAATAAAAGGGAACCATACTTCTCAGAGCGTTCTATGCAGACCACTACAGCAGATAGTGAAATACAAACACTAAGGGTTCCTCTTACATAGTCGAGTAACATCAGGGCTATACAAGAAGTTTTTAGAAAGAACTGGTACATTTTATGTGCGGATCCAGAGGTTAAGTCTATAGTGAGTTTGACTCCCAGATTCCTCTTTAAAAATCAGAAATTACTTAAACGAATGCTCTGTTATACTAGACCTGATGTAACTCGTGTTTTAAACCCACAAAGAATTGGTGTGCACTCATGCAATGGATGTAATTACTGTATTTATTTTGATACCACCAAGAGGTTTGTACATCCTGATACTACATTTTAGAGTGAGTGCAAATTGTAACTCATTACATGTGGTCTATTTAGGCTACTGTTTAACATGCTTGTCGTTTATTATTGGGAAGACTAACAAGAGGCTTAGAGATTGAATTAGAGAACATGTGTATAATATTAATAATGCCATTAATACCAATACACTAGCCAGACACATCATTCAATTTGGGCACACGCATACGTTTAGGTTTATGGTGGTTGAAGTTATATACCCCACTATATGGGGGGGGATATTAGGAACCTAACAGAAACTGCTGTGTAGAAGTGGATTATTAGGATGTGAGCCACCAGGGGGAAGGGTCTGAATGATCATGTCTCTATAAAACCTGTGCTAGAACCTGTGCTAGACAGATCTCTAGGTAGTGAAACTATATATATATATATATATATATATATATATATATATATATATATATATATATCCTGCATTGTTTTTTAATATATAATGTTTTACTACATTTTATGTGCATTTTTTATATATATGTTTTTACATATGTACTTTATATATATATATATATATATATATATATATATATATATATATATATATATATATATATATACATCCTTAGATGTGCATATGATGTATGAATGTGTGTATTTTTAAAGATTATATCCTTAGTTACTGCTGTATTGGTACTCTGTATATTTAATTGTATATTTAATTGAGCTTAATTGATTGATTGTTCTTATTGGATATTTGTGGTTTAAATTTGATGACTTATGAGGATGAGTTTGTCTGAGGAAGCAGCTTATGTGCCTGTGAAAGAGCTTACACCTTCAATAATTCAGCTCTTATGATATTTTGTTCCATGGTTTGGTTCTTCATGATTTATTTTTTGCTACTATGCTATTTATATACTTAAAATATCCTTATGCATTTTAAACTTTAAAATATAATAAATGCAAGTTTATATCAAATACTGCATACATACTAATAGACATGAGTTTTAAAACATTGTGTTGTTTTATGTGTTTTATATCAGACAGTCCTTTGCAACAAGACTCATGAATTAGCACAGATATGAGAAATACTTAGGTCATATCCTAGAAGTAGTGTTAGGATGCAATACCATCACAGAAAAAAAAAATCACAACACTAACAGAATATTAGATGACAGTGTACTTAAAAAGGTACAGTGCTAGGTTATATTCTAGTCAAATGTTATGTAGCTTCAAATCATAATAGAGGCTGATGAGTGTGTGTTACAGAAATATTATAATTTATACTGATGCCTCCATGAGTAGGTAGCTCTTCTCTTAACTTAGCATGTGTTGCCTATGTTCAGGGCCTCCAATACAAACAGCAAAAAACAGTGGACACTTAAATGGACTGAAAGCTTCTTAGCAACACACACTGAAGTGTCTAAATATGTGCAGACAGTAAGTGGTTAACTTAAGGACTTATACATTAGACTGCATTTTTGACAAGAACTAGCCTTATTTGCTTTGATTTCTTGATTCAGTTTAACTGTATCATATACCAGCCATTGTGGTAGAACTGTGACCTGTACATCAGCTATGTCTTTGTGACAAGTCTGAAATAAAATATGAACATAAATGTCCAACATAATGAATAATAAGGGCTGCATAATATGTTTGTGGTGCAAGAACAATGCATTTATTTGCAAACAATATATGTTTTCTTTTCTTTTCCTTTTTTTTTGCTAAGATCTTGTGGCTTCCTCACTTGGTACAAACGCCTTTCATCTAACCAAGAAACTCGTAGACAAAGTTCTTACTGTGAGGTACGCAGAAACATCCGCATTTTAATTGTTTTAATTGTGGTGACATATGCAGTATTTGTAAAGGTAATGAGGATGTTCCTTTTTTCACACATGCTTAGTTACTTCATTCACAGATGCAGTTTGTTCTGTTTACTTATTTTTGCTTTACCTTTCTATTAGGATGTCTTTTTTTTTTCTTTCTGGTGCATCACTTCAAACAATTTTCCAGTTTTCATTTATTTCATTGGTGAGTGTCAGGAGACTGTCAGGGGTGTGACTTGTAGCTATGTAAGGTATAGCTCTGAAAACTATTAATTTTAAGACTTTTTGTATTGCCAACATACATAGCTAAACTTCCCCAAACTAAAAACCATTATGACCAGATAATTTCTGCAGCATACTTAAAAAATGGTGTAAACTTTGGCTTTAGATGATTGTCACTGTTGAAGTGATACCCCAACCCCATGGGCAAAAATGGGAAAAAGGGGTGATGGATGGAAAGATGGATGGATGGATGGATGGACTTAAAAAGTTATAAATCTAGTGTACCTATTTCCTGAACAAAACCTGTCTAAATTATACATAGAGAATTGTATCCCTACAGACTCTTCAATGTGAAATCAAGCATTCAGAGTACCCATACAGACCCTGATATGTATATATCACAAGTAAAGAGAAACACAGAATTGATGTAACACTTTTAAAAAATGTAGTTCTGTTAAAAAGACTTGCAGTTTAGATAATATTCAGACCATTTCTTGAAATGAGCAGGCAACAACAGAAATTATGGCTAAGAAGAGTCAAGAGGTTTACACTATCCATTGCAGCAGCCAAAGGCCTCACCAGCCTTTTCCCAAGGCCATTTGTGATGTCTTCCCTCCTTCACTACAAATATAAATCCTCTGACATCCATCTGAGTATTAGAATTAATAACTACTATGAATATAGTAGCCATTGTGTTTTGGGAAGAAGTGCTTTGGCTATGCTTTGTTGAATAGTTGTAGATGGATAATAGCCAGTATCTGTAGCAGAAGCAGGTTCATTATACTAAAAACTACCAACCAATTGTTTTGAGAGGAGCATGCTTTTAACTTATGTACAACACTAACATCAAGCTCCTTTCACTTGAATATGACATATTCTCACAGTCTCCAAGGTGCTATGAGTTAACTTGATTAAGTTTGGGGGGATATCGCAGCTAAAAGGACATTGTCTAAACTGTTAAACTTATTCCAAGTTTATAGAGCTAAAATAAATGTGGTCTTTTAGTTTATTTGCAGTTTGGTGGAATAATGTATGCTAAGCACAGCTTCACCTCTTTCACTCCAGGTGTTCATGTTCTCTGTCATTATGGAGAGCACTGTCAAACTGTGCTAATGTGCATGAGCGGAGCTGCACCAGGCACAGAGAGTCATGTGGCCAGGCTATGAAACTATGTGCCCCAATCCCTGGAAGAGTAAACCTTTTTTAAACAATTTCTTTGTTTTATTTAGTAGTGAGTCTCTGAATCATCTGAATCAGATGTAGGCAGCAGCAACAGCAGCCAGAACTAGTCCTGTTGATAGGCATGTTCGTCAATTTTGGCTGCAATGTTAATAAGACAAGATATGAAAGTTTCAGACTTAAAGGCACATTTTCCCATTCCCAAGCACAATAAATCTGGGAACTGGAATCCAGCACCAATATCTGATACCTTAACTTCAGCAGACACAGCAATGGAGTGAATTGCACTTCCTTTGATATGTTGCTTTTTAATGAAGGTTAGGCAGTGTATAAGTATTGCCAACTATGTGCCACTATGCGAGGCTTGTATCCACATAAAATGGCATCCAGGGTGATGAGAGCACAAGCTGAAGTGGAGCAGCAGTGTTTATTGTTTCTGGCGACGATAGCAAAGCAACTCCAAACTGATTTATTTGTTTTCAATTTCGAACCTTCCCTTATTTTATTATTATTTTTTTCTTTTCTTTTGCCATGGGTCTTGACTGACAGCTTGCTCACCCCTGGGTTTAGACTTAATACAAAAGAGTGATTAGAATGAAATAGAATAAGCATTCTGCATGTTTATTCTGTTTCAATCAGTCACGCTTTTATGCTGTGTGTGAGTGTGCATGTGCGTGTGTGCGCAGTGCGCATGTGCATGCGCATGCGTGCGCATGCGCGTGTGTGTGTATTTGTGTGTGTGTGTGTGTGTGTGTGTGTGTGTGTGTGTGTGTGTGTGCGTATGTGTGTGGTATGAGACACATCAAAGTGAATTTGTGCACATAAGTATAGATAGCTGACATGAGCCCCCCTCCCCAGAAAAATGTTTTTCCTCCTCAGAGTAAATAAAAGCTCTTCTAATCAATTGCTTCATTTTTGACTGAAAATGCAGAGCAAACAAGGCCAGCATTTAGAATATTAATGCACTAAAATGCACTGAAGAGCAAATTGTACCCTCTAACACTTTGCACCCATTTTCCCCAGTCTAGCTCTATCTCTGTGTGTGTTTGACGATGGACCATCACACCTTGAGGTTTATGTCAAGTATCAAAATTCAAACAGTTAACCAGTAACCAGACTAGGCTATTCCTACCTGCGCTGAATGATGCTGACTAATGTTGCTTGTGTTTTTTTTGTTTTGTTTTTTTTGGGGTGGGGGGGTGCTAAACTTGAATTGCTTTTTGTCTGAGTGTTTCAACAGTCTAATGTGATAAAATAAAACACATTTTAGGTTATAGCTGCTGGATAACTTTTTTGAAAAAATGCATTCAGAAAGCCATTTTCAAAAAAAGTTGTTTTTTTCCTTCAATAAAATGAACTTTGAATGATTCTTAGTGCTGGCATATTTTTGGTGTGTGCGTGTGTGTGTGTGTGTGTGTGTGTGTGTGTGTGTGTGTGTGTGTGTGTGTGTGTGTGTGTGTGTGTGTGTGTGTGTGTGTCTTCAGGTGTAATTGCTGCCAACCCTGCTGTGTTTACTATCTGTGCACCACAAGCCTCACTGCTCATTAACCATTAATGCTGCTAAGTGAACGTGTGTAATCAATGGCTCAATAAATATACTTTTTGCAGCTACAGACAGGACCATACCTCCCAACTGCCCAGATGTTTGTCGAATGTCCAGATTTTTGCCTCATATTTTTGGTCCATTTCTAATAAAATTTGTGATTTTCTGGCAAATCACTGAGGATTGAAGTCACTAAATAATGAGACACATTTGAGTTTCACACTTCATATCCTTACAAACAAAAAAATAAAAATGCATAATAATGACAAAATATGGAATTATTATAGATCAGTTAATGGGCATGTGCCAAATGACAGAGATAAAAAACTAATTCTTCTCTCTCCAAAGCAGACATCACTTTCATTACTTGGAGACTTTTTACATGGCAATTCATACACAGATCTTATGTAACCCCTCATAAAATGGAACTTATGTTTAAGAAAAATATTGACTGCTGGAGATGTGATTTATCAATAAAAGCAGACTGGCAACATATGTTCTACAAATGCCATTTGATTAAACCATATTGGGATAAAATAAATTATTTTCTGCAAATGGTATTCAATGATAAATTCCAGATTTCCAAATCTATTATTTTGTTTAATGCACCTGTACCTCACTGTGTGCCAAGAACAAAATATGTAATCTTGCGGACTCTCCTAGCTATTGCAAGGAAGAACATTACATCAAACTGGAAATCCGAAGCTTCTCCAACTTTTAAGCAATTCATGAATATGGTGTCAGCAGTATCGCAATTGGAAATGAACACTATTAAAGGAAGAACTGAAAGAACTACATCATTATACGTAGCATGGCAAAAAGTAACTGAAATACTGGAGAATAATGACTGCAGCAGATTATAATCAGGAAACAATTGTATAGAAAGTCAATTATATGTCAACAATAGACACCCTTGTAAATACTTTATTTTGGTTTTAATGTTTGATATCTGTTTAGAGGTTTTAGCCTACCTTTTTAAATAATTTGTAAATACTTCATTGTCATAAATAACCTGCATTCATGTTTTCTTGTTTTTGGAAATTAATAAAAATATTTAAAAAAAAAAAAAAGAAAATGCATGCTAACAAAAATCATGTTATTCTAGAAACTTTCTAAGTTTATAAGAGCAATATTTATTATCTGTCCCTATATTTAGACCTTTGTCCACCATTATTTTAGGCTTTGTCCAGATCTCTTGCAGTAAAAGGTTGAGAGGTGTGGAGAGGACTGCATGAAGACCTAGCAGGACTGTGGTGCAGCCACAAGAAAGTACAAGCACCAGTTGTGCTTGCATCTTATTCACGAGTTTATGTTGTGGCCTGACCAATTGCATGTACACAGCATTGCACCCATAAATGGTCAGGAACATAGTGTGTTGATCTATTTTTTTAAACAAATTAAAAGTTGGAAATGGAAAGACAGGAAAGTGGTAAAAAGGGGGAATCAAGAAGAAGGTAGATCATTAACTAAGGAATAAGTAGGATGGAAGTGGGAAAAGTGGGATTTTTAGGAGACTAAGTACCCATTTTATAAAACTGAAGAAAAGGTGAAGCTAAGAGGGTTAAAGGTAGGAAGGAGGAGTACACAAGCAAACAGAAGACATGCAAGACTGACAGGGGAGGTGCTGACACAATCAGGAGGCATCAGACATGCAGAAGAAAGACAATGGTGTTTGCGAGAATTGCACAACAAACAAGGATGCATATAGACACAGAAGTGAGGAGAACACTAGGTGGGCAATAGGATGGCGTGTGCAACTGCACTTCCTGCTAGCTGCAGCCCACTAAGAGAATATTCCTCCATTCCACCTCTGAGCCTTGATTCTGAGGTTAATGTCAGTGTGGGACAGAGATGTCACCCCACAAGTCACTGAATGAGAGTTTCAAGACAGCTAATTCAGGCATCCAGAGTCTCATCAATAATCGTCCCCACAATCTCCTCCAGCTATCATTGGGTGGCATATGTGACACCTACACAGTGTCCGTTTATTGGATGTGTTATTGCAGCACCTTAATGAGCAGGGCCACCACTGGTGCCACTGGGGAGGTGGAGCTGACACTGGCAGCTGGAGACTGTCGATGGTGTAGTAGCCACTGGTGGTGGGACAACAAGCCTGGATGGTGGCAGGGGTACAGGTCTGAATGCTGCTGCATTTAAATATAAAAGAAATGGAGAAAAATAAAAAACACAAATAAATGTATATAATGGAATGGATAACATGAGAGTGGGGGAGAGAGAAAAGTACAAGTACAGTGAAAAAGTACAGAAAGACTACTTGAACATGCAGCTTCATCAGCTGTAACTTCAAAAGTAATCACTTTGAAGCTGGGCTGTATAAGGAGTCTAAAAGAATCGTGCAGTGAATCACATACCAATGCTGTTTGTCGCATGCTTGCAGTACAAAAGAAGTAACAGTTTCCTAGCTCTGCACAACTTGAAAACTCAGCTTTCAGTATTTGCAATCTCACAGGCACTGTCATTTCAAGCTGTGTTATGTAAGGAATCAGAAGCATCTAATGAAACACACTTAATGGTGTGTGTCACGTGCTTACAGACTGAAAGAGGCAACAATACCAAAACTCTTGAAGAGCTGAACTCAGTATCTTCATCATCTGTAACTTCGAAGACTGCACGCACATGCTTTAATGCATCAGAAATCTAAGGGAAACCTGTTGTGATGTACATCTGTAATGGTGTGTATCACACACTAGCAAAATGAAAGACACAACAATTGTCTTGATTATAAAATATATTAAATATATATAAAATATATATTCAAAATATTTAATGAATTGGTTAGAAGTACTATATTTATTAAGTTGACTGTAGGTTAATGTATTGAATTTGTATTTTTAAAGGAAAGAAGATATGTGTATCTGGTTAATTAAGTTTCATTCATCAAGTATTTAAATTAATTAAAGCATGATTGTCATTGGGTGTTTTTAAATAGGAAGGTTATAAATAGAAAGACATGTGCATTTTGTCTCACATCTGACGAAGTGTATAAATGAAAACGTATGGTGTATAGCGTTTATGTGTGCAATAAACAGCATTTTTATCAATCGTTCCTTGGGCTTTATTGTTTTATTATCTGTTTTGGGCAGCTTGATTTCTTGGTTTTGGCTTGCCCAGCTGGTTCTTTGTCTATTTACTAGTCACTGTACGTAATAGATACAGGTGTGAAATATGACAACCTAGCCTCTTACTCTACAATGAGCAGTAACAATGCTGATCAGTTGTCACTCTGTATCAACATTACTCTGTGCAATACCCTGAATACAGGAGCAGCAAGACAGGAACATGATTTGGATGCCTTAAATGGCCATGAGTGAGATGTGTTTATCTACTGTTTGACTAGATTAAAGGATGAAAATGGGAAAATAGGAAAGAGATGAAAAGGGAAAGTAAGCAGAGGGTAGAACATAAGGTGAAAGGTTAAGGAATGGGCATGATGACACTGGGGACCATGGAGGAACTATTTTTTGCAGGACAGGTGCCCATTTTTAATGCATGAATAGAAGGTAGGTTAGGTAAGGAAATAAGGTAAGTTAGAAGAAGGTAAGGTAGTGGCGAAGACATACAGGATTGACAGGGGTATCATAACACAATAAGAAGGGAGGGAGACATCAGGAAGACAGAGAGAGAAGACAGTGATGAGGGTGGGACTGTGCAACAAGCAGTAGTAGGCCTAGACACAGTCTGGTAAGGGGAATATGAGAATGGGGATAGGATGGGGTGCTTCAGAGTGGGCCTAGACATAGTCAGGTAAGGGGAATATCAGAATGGGGATAGGATGAGGTTCTGCAGCTGCAGTCCCTGCCAGCTGGGATACAGTGGAAGTTTACTCACCAATCTGAGTACAGTCACCATTGGGCCCTGTCTCATACGATAGAGACAGTACTGGACAGGGATGCAACTTGAGTTACAGGAGTTGGTTCTCTGTGTGGCCAATTTAGATATCTAACTTCCTGTTGATTATCACCCTAATTTCTTCCAGCTGCCAATGAGTGAAAAAAGTCTCCCCTCGACTGGCAATGCTAACAGTGGGTACAGTAGTCCCAGCATCCAGATAAGGGCTAGCTGTAGTGGTTGGTTCAGGTAAGCCAGGTGGTGTACAGATGACTGTGGCAGGCTGGAACCCAGATGTTGTGGGTGTTTCGTGTGGCAGTGATGTTGGTAGTGGCACTGCTGCTGCCACTTGTGGGGGGCCAACAAGTCTTACTTTAAGGGGTGGGTGCAGGTCTAGATGCTGTGGCATACAATAGTAAAATAAATGGGCCAAACAAAATGTGTGCATCTTAATAGATAGGATAGAGACAAAGAGGGTGGGAAAGAGATCAGTACAGAAGGAATGAAAAAAATGAAGCTGATATCCATCTCTCTAATATATATATATATATATATTTTTTTTTACAATGATAAACTTATATGTAATATATTTGAATGAAGAACAAATACACTTCTCGATTTACCAAGACTGTTACATACACAAATCAAAGGGGGACATGGACCCCATACCATTATCATCACCTGCATTCTGAAAAGCAAAGCATTAATAGGTGGATGGCTGAGACAAATGTACATACACAAAGGAAAAGCCCTGCTGAGATATACATTTCTCTCACAGGTACTGTAATCAAAAGGAAAGAGTATGTTGGCAAATAGTACCTGGAACACAAATGTCAAAAAAGAAAACTTAGCTCATACCTATGTTTTTTAATCCTGTACCGCAAGATATATTTTCTGTCTATCTATCTATCTATCTATCTATCTATCTATCTATCTATCTATCTATCTATCTATCTATCTATCTTTTTGTTAACCAGGTTGCTCCCAGTAGGTTAGTGGCCCCTTGCCCCCCTTGTATAAAAGGTATACTGTATGAAACTGCATCTCTACTACTGGTAATATTAAAAGCTGCACATTAGGAAACAAATATACTCACCCCAGTGCTCTCTTAGGCGCTCCGGTATCCTCCTGTGCAGCTGCCTTTTTTTCTGCAATTGCTTCAAGGCTATGGAGAGAAAAACAGCAGTATGTATGCTCTGTGAATGGTACACACTGACACCGTATATGTGTAGCTAAGTTTTACTTGCAATACATATGTGGTGCTTGCTGTCTGACATCATTCTCCCATCAGCCTAGGAGGTCATGATGTCATTGCCACATGTCGGCATAATGATGAAGGCACTGTTCCCCTGTGAGTGGAAAGTCAATGACACAGATGGCAACCTGTGCTAAACTACTCCATGCTTCAGTCTTATACGGAAGCCTTTCATAGTCCTTCTGCAGGAGCCTTTGACTATAATCCTGATGAAGGAAGTTCAGAAAGATTGCTGCCTCTTCCACACACCACCTCTGTACTCTAAAGGGAGCGCTACCCTCTCCTATCCAGGCATTATGTCTCCGCTTGAGGAATTACAGGAATAAATTGGAAAATATTCGCATCCATATCGATTCTCACATATATCACCTGCTTCACAATGACAGGCCTCAATTGGAACCTCATTTCTATAGCAGATGGTGTGCCACAATAATATAGGTACTGTATTATAACGATTCAGAATGGCACTTTAAGATGGAAAACGTGTCGCTATGCCTTTTTCTGCTGTTAAGAAAGCAGGCATCACAGTGACTCCATTTCCACAAGGTTATATGACATTATAGAATCCCCCTAGAGGTATGGCAAGGACTTGGTATGCACAGTGCTGACCACAGGGACCCAGGCATGTGCATGGCATAAAGGACAGCCAAGCGTAAAGCTTAGCAAGTTTTCTCAGTGTGCACAATGATTCAGAATTGTAATGAGATTAGCCCTAATTAGCATAATCATCACACTAAAACAGCTGAATTTGCACAGTCTAAGTGAGAGGGAAAAGCAACTTCTGAATCTGCAACAGTTGTACCTGGGAGAATTGTTGTGGCACATCAAATCTATTCTTGTACAAGGTAAGTGCTACTTTTCACAATTACATTTTGTGAAGTATGGCTGTTTTATGGCTGCTTTTAACTGCTATTGTATCTGTTGGCATAATTAAAAATAAGGTTGTTATTACCTGAAAGTGTTCTGAGAAGGTGTAATCAGGGTGGAGGGCTGCAAGGCTAAGGCAATTGTTGGGCTGAAGATTATAAAGCATAACAGGAGACATACCATAAGCACATACTTAGAGCACAGTTCAGCACTAACTTGCTGACCTTGTATATGAGTTTCAGTTAAAAAACATGTCTTTTGTGTAGACTACAATAAAATGTAATTTGCAAAAATCTTTTTAATCCTGGGACAAACTAGTCATGTCACCTTGATCAGTACATAAGCATTATACTGTCGGGGACATTTAATCAGTAAACATATGTTCCTGAAATTACTTAAAGAGTGTGCATAGAAATACGTCAGTCACACAAACACAATGCATTATGGGAAAGGCTAGACTGGTCCTGTACAAGCATGTTAATTCCACTGTTTCCATACCTACAAAGGAATGCCTTAAAAAGGAGGAAGCAGAAACACACTGCATACTCTGGTGAATAGATAATGCATAAGCCAAAGTTCTCATATGCGGAGACCAAGGTGCTACTTCAGATCCTCCATCTCCATAGCCAACAGCTTTTAGACCTCAGTGCTACTGACCAGGCATACTGAGATGAAGATCTGCTGGTTGACATTAATATGGTTAGTGATGGCCATAACTATACAATGGTGCACCTCATAACACATGCCTCTGAACTAAGGGTTTCCCACCTGATACAGGAAGGTAGGTCAGCATATTCTGGGCCATCAATTGCACCATCATTCACGGAAACTGAGAAGTTTCTGGCCTCATTCAGAGGCAGTGACACCACAACATGGTCCCACAATGTGGTGCTGGGTGTCAAAGCAGAGCTTGAGTGACCAACAAAACTGTCCACTGGAGATGCTCTAGTTATGTAGACATTTTCTGTGTAAGGCTACCTGTAAGTCCTCTAACCCCTTAGTTACTCTCTAGCTTAATAAAGCTGTCTGATTTATGGTATACATGAACATCAGCAATTCGCCCTGCATGGCCATCTGCACAAGGTATGCAATTAAAATGTTTACTTTTGTAATGTTAATATTTCTTCACCTCAATTTCATGTATACCTTTGGTACAGGGTCATACTTGCACAGAATATTGTTACTGTGGTGCATTCATAGGTGATTCTTAATCCAGCACCAGCACCATGGAACTGCCACCACCTAATGCTGGAGAATCTGTTACCTCTGATGATGATGGTGGCTGGTATGAGTTGGTACAGCCAAGGAGTACAGAGTGTGTGTTGGACACAGGGAAAAGTCTCTGTGCCTGCAGACACCCATGACACACACACACACACACACACACACACACACACACACACACACACACACACACACACACACACACACACACACACACACACACACAGGAAGAATGATTATTAGGGATGCTGCTAGTCATGGAAATATGGTACTCCCTTGCTGAAACATGTCAGAATCTGCCCTGATACCCATGAGTGGGAAGGAACACGGGGGGTGATGGTGCAGACTGGAGAAATAATTACTGCCCTCCTCTCTAGTTGATTTGTCAGTAGCAGCAGCCCAGCACATGTGCAGGTCCATCACTGGAGAGTGGGTGTCACTGATGCAGTAATTGGTAGCAATTTGTTGTTTTCTGAAGGAGATAATGCCACATTTCTTAATGTTTAGTTTGAGCCCTTTCTGAATACATTAGGTGTTAATGCATGGTGGTTCCATCTAAAGGAAATTTCTATAATTTGTTAATTTAACAACTGCATTCAACTTGCAGTCATTGGTGAATTTAGTCAGCCAGAGATCTTAGTTTTCTGTGTTGTGATCAGAGAAATAAATGCTAAAAAGGAGGAGGCAAAAAAAAATGGACCTCTTGAGAATGCCACAGGTTAACTGAGGAGATATCATCAACCTCTGACAATGTGTTCTGTCCTTGAGGCAGTTTACAATCCATCTTACCACATATGGATCCATGTTTAAAGCTGTTAGCTTGTTTACAACCTCCTCACATGTTTAACGCTGTTAGCTTGTTTACAACCCCCTCATGTGGTTTGGTATCAAATGTTTTTTGTATATCCAGGTAGGCAGTATGAGCAGTATGACCATTGTCTATGGCCTGCATGACCTTTTCAAAGGAGTTCATAAGATTTAGGATACATGACCTACCCTTAGCAAATTCAAATTGTTGCAAGATGTGCCTGATAAAATTCTTAATCTTGCAAAGTGACTTAACTGACAAGATTGCAAATAATAATAAGTTTCATATTTCCAAAATGGTGGACAACCTGTAAGCACACTAGCTGTGCAGCTCCTCATCTCTTAATCATTATCTGAATTTTTGCCGGCGCATCACTCAAAGAAAATATCTTAAAAGTCTAAGGCTCGAGAAAAGAATACAAATATAAACTATCTCCACTAATATTTTTGGCAGAAAAATCATTTTTGCACAAAAGCTTTACTTACTGGATGCTGAACCTTGAACCGCATTGTGTGGACACTTCCAGCCACTGAGGCCTAAACAAAAGAAACAACAGAGGGGGAGAACTGTGTAACTTGGAATTAGCAAACTGAATTACATCCTGTAACTTCAAGCAATTACTTCTGTAACTGAAATGGCTAATCAATCAGACCAAATGGAAACATTAAGTACTAAGACCAAACTGTCTCGTATAACTACTCCAGAAAAGGACACCTCATCCAAAAGGCAAAAAACCATTAAGCCACAGCAAGATGCCATGACATTAGCCCTTAGATCAAAACAAGATCAGTCTCTAACAACTGAAGACCTTAAAATGGCATTGCAACCTCTGCAAACTGAAATCCAGGGATTTTCACATAAATTTGCCTAGTTTGGATCTAATTTGGACCAAATAATGCTCCGACTTGAACAGAATGAAGCAAAATCAATGGACAATGAAATTAAAATAAAAGAACTTAAACAAAACCTGCAGGCTAGTGATAACATCATTAAAGATCTACATCAAAAAATGCTAGATCTCGAAGCCAGAAGCCAATGTAACAACATCATACTGAGAGGAATTCCTGAGACCTTTGAAAATGCCCAACTTAATACAATAATCAAAGAAGTCCTAAACACAGAACTAGATGACAAGGATCTTCTTAATAACATAATCATAAAAAGAGCCCACAGATCTCTCAGGTGTTCTCAAGTAGTTGAAACCCCAAGGCAAATTTATGTCAGTCTTCTGAATTCAGCACATGTCCAAACCATACTTGCGGCCTTCAAAGCAAAAAAGAACATTACCTGGAGAGGCCATAAAATTATTATACTACAAGATCTTCCACTAGAAATTAAGCAGAAACTCCAACAAGTCAGTAAATACTGTGCTTATTTAGTTGAAAATAACATTTGTTTCCAGATGAAATACCCTGCAACTTTAATTTTTCACCATAAAGATACTAAAATCTCAATTGAAACCCCCGAGGAGGCTAAATCCACTTTCATGCGTATTTTTAAAGTTAATCCTGCATGAATTAACTCACCCTGTGAATTGCTGACTTAATGATAAGCAATCCAAGAGGTTTTCTCCATTTGTATGCTTTCACTGCTTTATTTTAATGAAATAAGTTATTTCTAAAATTTAGTGTCCATTAGCGTCTCGACAGTCTATTTCCCAGAAGGTTTTCCGGTTTATGAGGAAACGCTGAACTGTTACCCTTTCACCTAAGCAATGTCATGTCTAAGTCATTTCCTGCTCCTATGTCTCACTGGGAACAGCCAAAGGACAAAAACGTGTCGGAAATGCCAATGTTAATGTTCCGAAGTCTGGGAACTTTTTTTTTCCCTCTTTTTCTTTATTTTCTTTCCTTTTGGAATTAAACTTCAAGATCCTAGGAACCAAAAGAGAAGAGGAAGAAGAAGATGCTCGAACTTGCCCGCATAAACTGGAAGATAAAGGACCTCTCAAAAGACTTATAGCTACAATCAATAACAGACTTGGGTATTATTACCTTTTTTCTTTTTTTTTACTTTGCTGGAATTGCTTCAAATAAGCAATACATTTAATGGTGCAGCTTTTTCCTAGTTATATCAAGTGGACTTCTGCAATCGCTAAAGTAATATTGTGGCAGACTTCTTCTTTTTATAATAGAATGTTAAAAAGTAATCTTAGGTTTGAAATTTAAACAATGCCTGTTATTTTCTCTTGTACATTTGTAGTGCTCTAGCTGCAACATTTTGAAACTGCTGAAATTAACTGCTACAGCCAGTGCTATACAGCACTTAACTTTAGCAATGCGTGAGCAGCTCTAACTGAAATGTCCGGCATCTAATTCCTCTGCTATTTGATAACTTTAGACAAGAATGACTCTGCTTATTTTGTATTTGATGTAACAGGAAGTTAAACACCCTTTAACTTTTGATATACCAATGTTTTTACTGGTTACTTCCTAACCTGATGTAAGGTTTCCTTCTTGTTTTTACACTATTACTTTCCTAGGAGACTTAAAATGATTTAAAGAAACTCCCATTAAGTTGTTTACAAAATTGCCTGGCTTTTGAGGCTTATCATCCTTATTAGATGAATACACATGCAGAGATGTGTTTGTTTTAAAGTTAAGCAATAACACTATAAGTAGGAATGCTGTTTGTACTGACTGTAAAAGCTTTGTCATTGCTCTGTTATACTTCTTATGCCAGAATATCTTTATCTTTGTTTGGTTTAGCTAGGATATTTTTATCCTGATCAAGATTTGAACATTCTAATTGTTGGTATTACAAGCTATCCCTATGTTTTTGTTTTTCTTGTTCCAGCAAGATATTTTACTGGATATTACTACTGTTAAACTATGAGGTTAAATATAAATTTCATTTAATCATTAATAACTAGGAGGAGAAGTTTTTCACAGTCTATAGCTGATGTTTGTCTACATTTGGATCAAGATAGGTAGTTTTATCATCCCTCTGCTACTCACTTCTCTCACCTTAGGTCAAATTCTAATTATGTCCCACTATGCAATAAACATTTCCACACTTTTACAGAGGGATGGGTGGTTAGGCACCTACATAGGTTTTAGGAGCTTAAAAGTCACCTCATTTAAATTATCTTCTAACTTAATAGCTATAAATATACACGTTCAATCTTACTTATATCACTCAACAACATTCTCAAAAACAAATCTAAATTGTGATAATAATTACAATAGATTCATGGACTATAAAGGGGCTATCAGATAAAAAAAGAAACCTAATTATGCATCTCACATGCCAAAATAAATCTAATATAACTTTTCTACAAGAGAGTCATATGACCCATGAGCTTTGGGATAATGAAAGAAATAGGAAATGGGTGAAACAAATAATTGCTGCAGGATATAACTCGTCATCTAGGGGAGTAGCGATTATAATTAATAAATCTTATCAAGGAGAGCTCACCTCCACCAAAAGTGACCCTAATGGAAGATGGGTTCTGTTTACCATCAACTATCATACCCTAAATAAATCCTTACTCTTTGTTAACATTTATAGCCCCTGTACAAGCCAACATCTTTTTATCTATGACATATTTAATATCCTAGTTAATTCTCCAAATCATCTATACATTATAGGAGGGGACTGGAATGCTTTGCTCAGTCCAGGCAAGGATAGGTCACATAAAGAGACTAAGCAATCCCAACATACTACTCTAGCGCTAGAAGAATTGCAAAACACCTTTGATCTAATGGACCCTTATATAAAATTCCAACATAATAACTCAATAACTAGATTCACTTTTTTTTCAGACACACATAAAACATGATCAAGAATCGACGCCTTTCTAATTTCCCAAACTTTCACTTCTTATAGACTAAACTACAAAGTCTCCCCTAGATCTATATCGGATCATTCCAAAATCAATATCTCCATTGACATCTCAACTTCTAACTAAAGATTCTCCTACTTCAACAATTGGACTTTAAATCCTAATATCATTCAAATAGAAAAAGTAATACATGAAATAAAAGCTGTCCTAGCCCAACTGGACAATTATCTCTACTCAAATCCCCTATGATGTGCAATGGGCTGCTGCTAAATCAGTCATAAGAGGTGTCATTATTCAAAAATCCTCATGGTATAAGAAAAAACATAATAATCTTAAACTCAATCTGGAGACCCAAATTAAAGACATTGAATTACAACTCCAGCATAAGTACTCAAAGGAGTTAGAAGAAAAAATGACCGATTTGCCAAAGCAATTGCACAATCTCTATCTAAAAACATCTCATTTGTAGAGATGAGATCGATATACCAATATTCATAGTGGGCACAAATTCCCTCAAAAATCCTTGCCACACTAATCAACATCAAAAATGGACCTCCCAGGATTAAGAAGATCAAGCACAAAGGACTGTTAATACATAAAGACCAAGACATTATAGACACATTTGAGGATATTTACAAAAACCTATATAATCTACCAAACTCTCCCTCTACAGACAAATTTGAAGAGCTTATGCATAGGCTAAAATTTCCACAGCTTACTGATTACCAAAAGAACTTTTTAATATCACCCCTGCATTTAGAAGAAGTTAAAATTGCAATTAATAAACTTAGACTCGGTAAATCTCCAGGCCCAGATGGATACATGGCGGAATTCTACAAAACGTTCTCTGAACCTGTCTCTAAACTTTTGTTAAAAATATTTAACTACATAATTCAATATGGCATAACTGATAGATATTTAAATAACTCAAAAATCATTCTAATTCTTAAACCAAACTCTGACCCTCTAGATCCAGCTAGCTATAGACTAATTGCCCTTATCAATACAGACCTTAAGATTCTAGCCTGCGTTATTGCAAATAAAATGAAAAATATACTCCCTTCCATAATCTCGCATGAACAAATGGGTTTCGTGCAGAATAGACAAAGATGTGATAACACTCTTCTATTAGATACCATTATAAGACTTCTAGGTAATGATAGACATCCTAGATACATCCTTACTGCTGATGCAAGCAAAGCATTTGACAGAGTAAACCTAAACTTCTTATTTAATGTTTTGCCCTCTTTTGGAATCCCACAAGAATTCATAAAAATAAAGTACTCTACCAAAAAGCCTCCACTAGCATTCAGATTAATAAACTCAAATCCAACCCTATCCCTATTTCTAATGGCACAGGACAAGGATGCCCCCTCTCTCCCTACCTTTTTAATCTTTATTTAGAACCATTGCACTTGTATATATCCCAAAAAAGCTTCCGCCATATACATAAAATTTTAAATATAAAACTTTTATATTCCGCCTTTGTGATGATTTAAATCTATATTTTGAACTTCCTAACACCGACCTCCCAAAAGTACTTAATTCGTTCGACTCATATTCTGATATATCCAATTACAAAATAAATCCCAATAAATCATATATATTCCCTTTAAATCCTCTAGGCCATAAAGAATTCTACTTTCCTATTAGCAAGTTTAAACCCAAATACCAGATAAAATACCTAGGCATAACCTATACTCCTAACTTTAATGAGATTATTAAGAATAATTTGTTACATGTATAGTCAAACGTTGAAAATTATATTAACAGATGGAGAAATATGAATATGTCCTTTTGTCAAAAGCTAGTATGGTCAAAATGAATGTGTTACCTAGAATTCTCTTTCAGCTATATGCTACTTTCTCAGTCATTCCAAAGAGATTTTTCATGAATGTAGAAAAAGCCATATCTAAATTCTTGTGGCACCCTAAATCTTATAGAATCAAATATGACAAACTTTCCTTAACAAAGGATAAAGGTGGCTTGGGTTGCCAGACCTTAAACTTTACTATAATAACATCACCTCTAGTAGACTGATTCAAATAGTCAATTTTGACCCTAACCTGAGTTGCTGGACATCCCAATGGATTAAAATCTGATATAATCAACTTAACTCCCTCTACATAAATCCTGAATCTTTCCCTTTTCTAAATCTAAATCAAAAAGAATGTTACGTTAAGAACCTACATCCTCTGGTCAAACATATGATACTAACTCTCCACAATTTATTCACATCTATGCAACTTTCCAATGTCCTTGCTCTCATATAACCACTTCATCTAAATCCCAACCTGTTAATTAACAACCAACCAATAAATTTAACAAACTTCTCTCTAATAAAAGATTTCACAGTTTGGGAACTATACAAATTGCAGGACACTAATATAACAGAACTAAGACAGAAACTTGAGCTTCCAAAGAAATATGTTAGCATTCTTAGACTGATCCTTTGTCTAATAAAAACTAAGTTACCTTCTACTAAAATTGACCATCAGGATATTAACTCAGCTATTCTAATACTTAAAAACCTAGCAACTAAGAATAAAACAATCTCCAGAACATACAAACTAATAACAAGCATAACATTTCAGAATTCCCTCCTATTCTCAACCTATTAGCAGGGAAAAAGCCAACTGATTTCAGATGAAAATAAAAGGTTAACTATTGAAAATACGATCAAGCTTATTCCCTTCAAGTGTTTGTTATACACCCAAATCATGATTAACAACAACGCTTACTATACGCCATCAATTCTTAATAAATTCAATCCCAAATATTCAGCATACTGCCCAAATCAAATAGCAGACACGTTGCATGTTTTCTGGAGTTGTAAGAGAGTCCACAACCTATGGTGTTCCCTAAGAGTAAGATTAGATAAGATGGGATATGAAAAATCCACCTTTTCATGGCAAACAAGTATTTTACATATTACTACAATCAATCTTCCTAAAATCTTAAAACATATTCTCATCACTATGTGTGCCATTATTAAATTCTACATCACCAAAAACTGGAATGATAAATCTATAATTTCATGGGAAGATTTTTTGTAACCTAGCTATTAAATACATATCCTCCCACAAATTAGCATGCGCTGCTACAAAACAAAAGCAATACTACCATAAATACTGGGGATACTTACTGGACTTAATTCTTAAGAAGTAAAATCTGATATCACTGCAGCCTATTCTGATAAACTCTGACACTAATTTGTTACAACAAAAATCAGACTGTTCCTTTCATTGTCTCAACATATAAGCATTTATACAATATATCTAGATGTAACAAAAAGATTGCATACTTCATCCACACATCTCAATATGATATGTTCCTTCTTTCATCTTCCTTTTTTTAGTTATGAAAACTTAAGCTTACAGATGTGACTTCTATTGTATATAATGTACATAGTTCTAGGTTTAATGTTATTTTTTCTTTTTTTTTTTGTAAATACTTGCTTTTTGTTGTTTTCAACTTAACCTAATTATTGTTGTACATGGTTTTAACTGTATTGCTCTCTTTCCTAGCAATGTTTGTATTGCTAAAATCTAAATAAAAAGTTTTTTGGGAAAAAAAAGAAGTTTTACTTGGCCTTATATTCTGTTGTCTCTGTGATTCAAGTTATTACTATGTGTTTCCACAAAAAGGAGGCAAATATGATATAATGCTGGCCTAAGTGATACAAGTAAGTAATAGACATTACTTCACAATGAAATGCTCTTGCTCTCATCCAACCTAATTCTACCACACTTTCTTCTTAACTTTCCAAACTTTGTTGCCTGCCACTACCTCCTAAAGTTTTACATCCCTTGGGACATATTCGACCAATGACTAAAAAATGACCTCATTGTAATTCCCTAAAAAAAAAAAAAAACTACTACTTACTGAATTAACCTGATGTTTAAGTGGCAAGTGGATTTGCCCATGCTCTTTACCCACATGAGTTCCCACTTTTTAATTTATCATTCACACTTAACACGCCAATCTTCTCTTGCATTGTCTATTCTATTAACATATTCTCTGTATAGACTATACCATGTTCACTCTGTCTATAGAACAAAATGTTCACTACCACTAGACCTATACTACCATTGACTTATGCTAAATTCACTAAGTTGTACTGTAACATGTACTATATGTCTGTTGTTTTGAACAAATTGTCCTCTAAACGATGGATCTAACTTGCTATTGATAATATTTTGACATTTTGAATTGTAATTTGTCTTGTTACTGTAACTGTGTCATGGAACTTTTCTCCCCTGGCCTCCACTGAAAATGAGCTTTTCAAAGCCGAGTGAACTTCCCCGGTCATCAAACTGTAATAAATAAATAAAATAAATAAATGTAATTTTCCTAATGAAAATCTTTTTTTATTTCTGAATTATGTAACATCTATTTGAATTGTGCAATATAGGTTTGTACTATACAAAATGTGTATTTAACATTTAATTGAAATGTATATTATGGATTTTTGCTCTTTCTGTACTATTTTTTGTATTTCTCTGGAGCTTTTCTCCCTAGGACTCCATTGAAAATGGGCTCCTTGTAGCCCAATGGACTATCCTGGTAAACAAACTGCAAAATAAAATAAATAAAGTAATGCCTTCAGTGCTGATCTGCTAGCCCAGCACTCTAATGTACAGTCTACAGATGACAATAGGACACTGCAGAGGAGGAAGGGAGCAAAGTTTGTGCTTTATCTGTGTTCTGATGGATGTGATGCAGTACAAAGAGTTCAGCAGCTTCTTACAACCAGGTCTGCAGTGTACCAGCCTGTGATGTGAGTAAAGGCTTCCATAATCTAGCCACCTGAGCTTGGGTTCCACTGAAGGATCAAAGTACCTGATTTTGATTGTCTAGCCTCTGTGGGGATTAGGTTTGATTTTGACTGATTGGCTTCCTTGAATACAGAGCCTTGCAGGCTTTAATTAACCAACAGTTTTTTTCAGTTTGGATTCTTCAGTGTTGAGCTTCTGACAGACATCTAACATGTGATCCAGAAAAAAAAAAACAGGAGACTACAGAGTAGGAAGAAAGGCCACAAACCCCTTTTGCCTCATTTCCACTGACTCAGTTTACAAAATGGACTTCCGTTGTTTCCAAGTAATGAGTCTGCAGTGTACCAATCTCTGGTGAGAGTAGAGGCTTCCATGTGAGAGATGCTTGAGCTTGGGTTTCACTGATGGCTTGGATATTGCTTGGCCAGCTTCTGTAGGAGTTTAGGCTTGAATTTGATTGGCCATCATCTGTAAGAGTGGGGCACTGTAAATTTTTAAATAACTGGAGGTTTGTTTGGTTCAGGTCTCTTTAGCACTGAACTGCTGACAGCACTTTAACATGCAATCAGGAAAAGACAACAGCAAACTCAATGAAGGATAAGGAGAACACAAAAGCCCTTTTTCCTATAAGTTCTAAATGATGCAATAAACAATGACTGCAGCGGATTTCTAAGATGAGATCTGTTAGGTAGTCGACTATTGTGAAAGTAGAGACTTCCACATGCCAGCTACCTGAACTTGGCTTTCACTGAAGAATCAGTGTATCTGCATTTCAATAGGTTCATAGAGTAGTATTAGGCTAACTGCCCTTGTGGGCTATTTTAAGCCTAGCCAATTTCTCCATGTGAGAATCAAACCTTGCACCTTGTGTCTATATAACCATTATGCCAGCCTCTCACCTCAAAAAGATAATTCTGAATTTTACTCAGTGTGGATGGCTCCCCCTAAAAAGGGCTCATCTAACATGGGGCTTGAACCCACCACCCTGAGATTAATAGCTTCATATTGTACCTACTGAGCTAGCCAGGCTACATGGCAGCTTCTGTAGGCTTGTTTTGAATTTGCACACTTCCACAGACATGGAGTCATACAGACTTTAAAGAACTGAAGATTTACTCAGTTAGGTGCTTTATTGACTTCGACACAGCACTTCTATGCAATGCTAATCCTACAGGTAAGAAGCCTAAGAGACTAGTCTGCAACAGGTAAAAACAGCCTCTACATCTGTTTTGTGCAATATATGCATTCACTGCCTTTTCACTGGCTCATTACCTGTGACATAGTTGCACTTTTGTGATTAATTTTATTGTTAAGCTTGAGATCAGTATGCTGATGATATTTATTAACCTTTTATCTATTCACATACTAAATGAGCTGTAGTTGTGTGTTCATTGTTTACTGCTTTATTGTTTTGTCACCTGAACCTTATTTTGATACTTTGCTATTGCCTATTTAATTTTTGTGCTGATTTTGCTCTCATTCAGTTTCATATTCTGTGCCTTATTAATTGAGCTCCATTTTACTGTCTGCTGTTGCATATTCATTTTTAACTAGTGGCCATTTGTTTGCCATCTACAGTCATTGTTTTGCACAGTGTGCCTATTGCAGATGCTCAATTGTTAGTGGCATGATTTATTTGTTCTGCTGCCTAATCATTGGCTATCTTACTGATGTGTAATGTTTTGCTTCCTGCAGTCATACTATCTGTTAGTGGTTAATATCTTTCAACTGCTACTCTAATTGGTAGGTTATACTTCTAATACCCACCCCTTTATTTTTCTGCACCTCTAAACTCTATTGCATTATATCTTTAATCTTGCTACTTATTTCCCCTTTGCTATCTTAATTTTTCTCTCCCCCCTCTACTGTCTTTATTTCAGTCACTCACTGACTAGCCTAAACCTACCACTACAACAGCAATTGATAGTCCACTATTGTATGTAATCCAGTCTTAGAAGTTACCTGATATTGCTACCTGTACATCTAGCCTTTTCAGCCATTACCTTGCGCTACCTGTATAACAACTAACTATGGAGCCATAGACTGATTGATTCTATTTTCTTGGCCAGTCTAACCTCCCTAGGCATCCTAAGCTGGTGTAATATAAAATCTATGTAAGAGTGACTCGTTTATGTACGCAACTTGCAGGCTATTCTCTTGAATCTTGTCAATAAGCAAAAACAAATATATGCTGATTTAGAAAAAAAAATCTACCCAAGTCTCCCAAGACACTTGTTAAGGAGCCATAGCTGCACACTGCCTCATACTCATACTTCCATAGGTACACTGACATCCATGTGTAATAGTACCCTATCCGAACATACTATTACAACGCCAAACAAAAATGAGAGTGCTCTTAAGTGATACAAAGCCTACAGCTAAAACAGATAATGATACCAGAAAAATCTTAGTTATTGGTGACTCCATTATCAGACATGCAAACAGTTCTACACTCACCAGAATAGCAAAGGACAGGGTGGCTGTCAGTTGTCTCTCAGGCTCTAGGATTTGGAGAGAAGCATCCAAAATATGAATATGGTTTTGTCATGTTGGGGTGAATGATCTCACCTTGGTGAGGATACAGACAGAGACATGGTGAAGCTCTCATCATGTGTTCTTAAAGAGAGGAGATCTATTATGTTTGTAGTGGTCTGCTCCCACCTAAAAATAATTCTTAAATAAAAAAAACTAAATAAATACAATTCAGCCATCATTGGATTCAGCAACTGGCTGCAAAATGGTGTCATTCTAGTGGGAACCACTTTGCAGTAGCCTAGGAGAATATGGTAGACAGACATTCCTGCTTCACTGGTGATGGACTGAACCTATCCTTCAAGGGTTTCTGTATGCTGACCAAAACAGTTTCTACTCCAATAGCGTATTTTTTCAGTAAAAGTTCAATTACTAGACACTGACTCTAGCCTCACACATTACAATCTGATAGATGTCGACAGGTTCTTTTCTCAATGACAGTAGCTACAGGGGCAAAATACTTGAAACTTTCCTTTGCCTGGTGAATATACATACCTGAGTAGCTATTGAATCCTGGGTACAAGCTACAAAATGTATTCCTTCTCTTCTGTAGTTCACTGCCTATCATTCATTTAGGACCACAAGCAGTGGTGGGGGTAAATGCATACTTATTAAGACCTTACAGCTAATTGTTTCATCCCAGGTGACATTGACCTTAATACAGCAGAGGTCCAAATCACTCTCAACAAATTTTAATTTTTTATGACTAATTTCAGATCCCTTCTATGTTCCAGAAGGAATATGTTGAATACCTAAACAAGCTCCCCAGTTGTAAGTCAAAACACACACAGCTTTATTAGAAGACTTTAATTACCCAAATATCAATAGGTCCATCTACACATGCAACAGCTGTCATGCTAAGGCTTTTTTAACATCTTGTACTACAAATCCCTGGACCACCTTGTTATCTCTACTAGAAGCCCATAATTTCCACCCTTTGCCTTGACTAATTCCTCTGTCCTCTCTGTACATATTCATAGGATCATAGGAAAGTTACTAGGCTAATGGCCCTGTGACACCCTTGCACTGGCCCAGCAATCAAGGAGCCTCAATCCTTACCACTAACACCAGTGAGGGGCGTATATATAGGGAAAGGATAATAAATGCACAGACAGTAAAGTACAATTTCCGTTAAGAGCACACAAAGATCACAGTCAGTCTGGGGCTGGTTTCTACCTTTCTTTCCAACTCCCCAATAAGACTCCCCACTGGAACAGCTATAGGGTCTAGATCTCAACCTAGTGGGCAAGCTAAAACCACCAGCACACTCTCTGTCCAACCAGTGCTTTGTGACCCTGCCCAAGTAGCTGACACACACACACTTTGAGATAAGAATTTATACAACCACACAGAAACTCCTAGGGAAGGCTGGCACAGGTTCTCCAGCTGTACCCCTTTTACCCAGACTAAACGGTAGAAATCACTGCCACCACCCAGCTAATATTTATCAGCTACTCAAAGGCCCTTATGAAAGGGTGTCCAGTTATACTGTGCAATATTATTATCCAAATGGTAAGTGCAACCAAACAGTCAAGACTTATTTGGAATGACTTGGTACAGTATCACTATATATATGCAATGTACTCTTAGAGCTTAAATTATCTCTACACAAAACAGCCACAGTTGAAAGGTTTAAAATATTTAATAATAAATAATAAAAACACAAGACAATACTTCTTACTACACAGTGCTATTCGAGAGTTCAGAGATCACAGAGAAATACTTAAAATAATACAGTAGAAAAGTTCTGACATCACAGAAAAACAAACTAGTCTAATTTTCCTATTTCTTAGTTATATCTTAAAGAAAACAAAGTTCTAAAGTCCTACTTACATATAGACACAGGCAGAGTGATGAGTTGGATGTTTTCAAGACAAATGCTCAAATTGTCTCATTCTTTCTGTCCTTAAATTGATAACACAGTACCACTGATTCATTTCAGATGACATCATTTCTTTCTGGTTCCCAGGCTAACAAACTCTCAGGGGTTAATAGCCCTTTTGATCTTGCAACTGGTCAGGAACCAGAGCAATAAGAGAAATTATACATGCAAATTCTAGCCATTAACTCTGGCCTCAAAACAATCGTTTCATAGGTTAGTACTAGGCTAACTGCCCTTGTAAGCCATTTTAAGCCTAGCCAAGTATCCCTTGCAAGACTCACACCCTTTACCTTGGGTTTGTAAGTCAAAACCTTAACCATTAGGCCACTCTCCTAACTTTCCAGGCAGAATGCCTTTATCCAGACATGTTGGCTTCAAGTTTTGACATCAAAGAATTGACTTATCAGCTTTGTTACAGCAGAGTGCACTGTTGTTACATTTTTGCAGTTCCACATTTAACATAATTTTTTCCCATTTAAGAGAACAAGCCTGTGGTTTATATTAATATTTGCAAATGATAGAATTATCTACAAAATTCTATCTGGCTAGGCTGGCAGCCTTCACCTATCTTCACAGGCCCTATGGCCCTTACAAGCCTAGCCAAGTTCTACCCTTTTTTCCACGATCAGCACCTATTTCCCCTGTCCAAGAGGGACAGAAGTGGAACACCCAGGGTAAATTTATGGTTACCCATCCAATCTTCCAAAATGTGTTTGAAGAGGGCCAATGAGGTGCTCTGTTTGACATGAAGTGGGAGTCTGTTCTAAAGGTGGGGTAACCTCTGATTCTATTAATGTCACATATCATAGGTTCATAGGTTGTTATTAGGCTATCGGTCCTAGGGCCTATACAAGCCTAGCCATAATAATTCCCTGGATATTTCTTCTCACAATATTTACTTCCCTGGTTGAGGTTAAGGTCTTTAGAGTGAGTAACCAATGTACTATTTGACTTGCAGATATGCAGCATTTCCAATAAAGCAGGGTCAGATATTGCCTTTTATGCAAGGCAGAGATCGCCTCTGAGTAGTCTGCATAAAACAGAATAAAGTGACAGGAATTTCAGATGATCCACATATAACAGATGCTGAAGACCTTGAATTTTCCTTGTGAAGAACCTTTGTGGTTTCTCCAATTGCTGCAAGTGCTTGGAAGGGTACATACCAAAAGGGGTGTTGTACTCAATTATTGGCCTGATGAGGGAAGAGTACTAGGACGTTATAACTTCTTTTTTTTCTGGAGGCAATGCCCTTACTTATTAGATGAGCAATATAAAATGCCCTTTTTACCACTGTGGAGACATGGTGATCAAAGTAAGTTTGCTGTCAACCTGTGTACCCAGATCTTTTACCACTGAGTGCATACTAAAATGTGTTGCTATTGATGTGGTAGTTAGCAGGAACATCGCTCTTACCAAAAGGAATGATAATACATTTTTTTGCATTGAGTTTAAGGCCATGACTTTGGCACCAATCATTTGTTTGTGTAAGACCTTCTTGTATGATGTTGACATCATTTGGAGATTCTATGACCACTCCCAGTTTGCGGTCATCAGCAAACTCTGTCAGCCACAGACCTTTAGTTTTTGCTTGTACTTTGGAGAAATACATTTCAAACAGTAGAGGTCCCAGGACTGATCCCTATGGAACAACTGCTGGTTACATGTCTACTGTTAGGGGTGGATTCCCCTATTTTGACTATATGTGTTCTATTATTGAGCCAGTTAGTGACCCATCTAACAATATAAGGGTTGATGCCTAGCTGGGTGAGTTTGTCAATGATGCCTGAGTGGGGAATAGTGTCAAAAGCCTTGGCTAAGCCTAGGTAGACTGTATGCACAGATTTCCCCTCATCCAAGGCCTTGGTGACTGTCTCAAAGAAGTCCACCAGGTTTAACAGGCATGATCTCCCCTTGACAAATCTAAACTGAGTAGTGTCAAGTGTTTTGTGATTAACTATATCTTTGTTGATAAGCTCCATGATGATTTTCTCCATGGCCTTGCAGATAAGGCTAGTCAGGCTAGTAGATCTATAGTTCCTGAGGTCAGTGGAAGCACAGCCTTTGTGCAAGGAAATAATGGCAGCCATTTTCCATTCAGCTGGGATGAAGCCAGTGCTTAGACTATGACTGAAAAGAGTACCCAATGGTGCTGCTAATTCTTGTTGCAGCCCATGTAGGACGCAGCCTGAGATGTTATCAGGTCCACAGATGCTGTGTTTTTGGCACTAGAGAGGGTGTTTATGACCTGCTGTTTAGAGATACTAGGTAGCGGACAGGTGGTAGGGATGTCATGGGGTACATGTGATGGGGACAGGGGAGTAAAGTTTTCTCAGAACCTGTCAGCCAACAGGTTAGCTATATCCACAGCTCAGTAAATGTGGTATCATTAACTTCCAGTTCAGCACAAATCTGGGCCTTTCCTTTTAGGTTACAGCTGTAACTAAAAAATGCCTTATGGTTGTCCTTAGTTAAGGAAGCTAATTTGGATTCATAGTTTACTTTGGAGGACTTCACAAGAAGCCCTGTTTACTTGTTTAAGCTGAGGATGGTGTGTTTCCTGTTAAGGGCTCACTCCTTCTTACTCTTAGACAGCAATTTCTTTCTCTTATTGTAAAGCCTGTTAATGGCAGCTGTCCACCAGGGAGGTTTGCTCTTCCATCAAGTACTGTATAACGCAATGGTGTAGAACTCAGCATAGTTGCCAGTTTCATCTGGGGGGGTGCAGTGAGGCTATTTATACCATCCCATAAGTGGTTATAATCTACTTTGGAGAAGTTTTTTAGTTTAGTTGCTACTGGGGGGGGGGGGGGGGGCAGGTGTGATAGTTACTTCAGATGAGACTGATTTGTGGTCAGATCTCACCATGGAAGACCTCATAGTGAGGGTGCCACAGTGGCCCCCATATTGGTAAGCACCAAATCCAGGATGTTGGCACCCCTTGTGGGGTGTCAACCAGCTGGTCCAGGGCATTGGAGATAACAAAGTTGAGGAACCTTTGAGCAAGTGAGTCTGAGCACGAGTAATTTACCCAGTCAATGGACGGGTAGTTAAAGTCACCCAAAACCATGGTGTTCGGATGTATCTTGATAGACTCAATTAGATCCAAATAGGCAGAGTGGGTGCCCTGATTCATGGAGGGGGTCCTGTAGCTGGCAATGACTTGAACAGGTGTCCTACTAACAGCTAATTGCACCTGAAGTATCTCCAGGGAATCATTCTGTTAACCAATCCAATCTGGAGGAGTATCTATCTTTGATAAATATTGATACACTGCCTCCTTTAGTTTTCACACCTTCAATTTGTTGTCTGAATGTATGGAAGGAGGTGTAACCCAGTATGGCTGAGGTGCTTTCCACAGCCTTGAACCAGATCTCCATGACTGCACAAATGTCTGCATCTTCCAAGGTGAGGACTGCTTCCAATGAATGCAGTTTCATGTTAAGACTCTTAGAGTTTAGCAGCATAATCCTGAGATTGTTTTTAGATGGAGTTTTTATGTCATAAATTTTGTCCTTGAGACACTGCCTAAAAAAAGGCACTATAGGGGTGGCAAGAGCCTTAGCCAGTAGCTGAAATCCCTGGGGTGACAGATGATGACCATCCCTGGCAAAGCATCAGGGTCTGTCAATCATGTCATCCCAGGCTGACAGATACTGGATCACATTTTTGTTGAAGTCAATCATTTTCTGTTTGTAGTGCAGCATCATCCTAGGTGAAGGTAAAATGCCGCTTAAGGCTAGGGACATACCTGCCTGAGACAGATAATACAATAATTCATTCATGTCTCTCTTCATATAGTCCAGAGTGGTACATCTCAAGTTGTTCACAAGAACATGGATTATGACAGAGTCATAACAGTACCTGTTGTTGAGAGACTTGAGTGCATGTGTGATATGGCAGATCCTAGCACCTGACAGACAGCTGACCATGACTTTTTCCTTATCCAGCCTGGTAAGAGGGCATCTGTGTGTCTCATGAGGGAATCACTTACGACTAATATGTTTGGTTTTGTGTTTTGCCTTAAGGGCTTGGCAGATGAGACACTGGTGTGTGAGCTAATATGTGTATTGCATTCTGCAGAGGAAGCATTATGTGTAGTGTGCTTGTGTTTGTGTTGGGAGGTCTCTGGTGTTTAGGTATGTTTCTGGTGAAGACCTCTGCATATGCAGGTATGTGTGATATATGTTTGGGTGGAGTAGGAGGTTAGGTGTGCATGCTGACAACCCGCTTATTGTCATATGTACTTACTGGTGTGTGAGAGAGCATGGATTCAACATTCTTAATATAGCTGCATCTCTCACATGTTGAGTTTGTGTGAACTAGGAGTATACAGTTATCAGTTGCTACACTGCTTCAGCATGCCCATGTTGACCAAGCTAGCTGGAGAAACTGTGGGAAATTGTCTGTCCATAGTGTTAGGTAAATATATATGGTCAGGAAAAGAGGTCACCCTTCAGAATGGATAGTGGGTGAGAGGTGGGTTGGTGCCTCTTTGGCTAGGCTTAGTGTTCCACCTGACAGTAGAGCAGAGCCACAAAAAAACTCTGGAGGACCACAAGCAAATTGCTAAGGGGAAAATTTAACAAGCAAAATGTTTGCTTCTATAACCACAAATGGCAACTACCTCTACGCAGCAGTGTACGATGGTGAGCTACACACAAACAAGCACAAATGTGGGGCTTAAATAAAACAAGAAATAACCCTTTTAACTCAAATTAGCCAATAAGGACTCTTTCTCTGAGTTCTAGCCCAATCACACTTGATTAGATGGGACCCAGACAGCACTCTCCTCCCACAAGGGTACAGAATGTCCTTCACCAACAAAGATGGCTTGAATTTGATGCTCAGAAGTTACAAAACAGACCCAGAAACAGTGAACCTGGGACTGGACTATGCTACAGCTGAACTAGTACAGTATACAGTAAAATGTGGCAAAAAAAAAAAATTCAGACAATTCAAACGGACAGTAAAATTCAAATACAAATTAAAAGTGCAATATAAGAGCAAAAACGGGCACTTATAGTTAGTTGGAAATAACAAATTCCTCAGATCCTTCAGTATCTCAGTGAAGAGCTGGTATTAATGTTCAAGTGATACCAAACAGTCTAGATTCAGTAAGTCTGAATCTGTCCTATGCTATAAAATACAGAAGTACTAGAAGTTCAAAGTGCATGAAATCACAGTCACGACAGCAAAAAACAGTTTAAATAAAGTGGCAGTTCTCTTTCTTAGTTAAATCAAACTTTGTAACCATTGTCTTCTGTCCAAGATGTGAGCCCCCCCCCCGTCCCAATTCAGGGACCAGCAAAAACCATCCTATTACATTTTTGACCTTTACACTCCTCCTGAATCCCTAAACACTGATATCCCATCCCTAACCAAGTAATTTTATGACCTATTAGAACACTGTAAGGATAAAACTGATGCCCTCCATCTTGAACAAAACAATAAATGCATTAAATAGAATCATGACATTATATAACAAGAAATATGAACTACTAGCCTATATAAATCCTGATCTCTATCACCTCATAAAACTTAACCAAAGTAGCAAGGAATTTTAAGAATACAATGAGAAGCAACAAGACTGTCTACAAACAAAAGATATTAACTAAAGACAAACATGAAACCTTTTTGACTATGTACATGAAATCCAAAATGGTAACATACTGTGCTCTGAACTTATTGTAAATGATAATGCCCGCATTCAGAATCCATAGGTAAAATCTCCTGGCTAATAACATCAGCTATAATTTCACTTCGTGTACTGTCGCCTTTTTCACCCATACCAGGTAAGACCAAATCCCAGTTACCAATACTGACCAAGTCTCAGCCACCATGGATCCAGACAGCAAACTTCTTAATGAGAAGCATAAAGCATCACTTAACCACACCTACCCTAAACATCTTCAGTCAACGTTTGTCCACAGCAAATGTACCTGAAGAATAGAGAAATCCCATAGTCATTCTCCTTCGCTAGGGCATTTTTTTTTCACTGACCCAGGTCTATCAGTGTCACTAGCATTATATGTAAAGCCATGGAATAAATTATTACAGAGCTAATCAGTAATGACATATAACATTTGAAGACTCCACATCATTCACAATTTGGCTTTATGAAAGGTATTTAATGGCTTTTTAATCTTGTTAGCTTCTTCAAAACAAGTCACTCAGGGCGTGGATGAAGGGCTTCCCACCTACACTTCTTGTCTGGATGTAGCCAAAGTATTTGACATCATTCCTGTCTCTGACATAAATAAGCTAGCCAACTGAACGTCAACCCCTTTGCAGTTTGCTAGATTGTTAAATGTCTTTCCAACAGAACAAACTTGGTCAGAATAAATGGCACCCATTCCAAAAAGCAAAATGTTACTGGTGGCATCCTCTTCTCTTTGAAATCTATTTGTCTGAGGTACAGGTTAATATTCATAACCTTTTACTAACTGAATTCACAGATGATTGTAAGATAGGAATCGGTTTAACTTCTTCTTCAGTTGTACTAATTCTCCAACAAGGCTTTGATCACAATAATAATAGGTATTCTTATAATGGCTTAAGTATAAAAGCAAGAAAATGTAGCATAATCAACTTTAGTAAAACTAGTGCTCCTACACAGTATCAGAAAATGGAACTCCCCTTAAGACTGAGAATGTCAACAATGAGTCATCATTAAATTAGCATAGCTACAGCATCAGCAGAAAATTCTTCTAGCTCTTTCCTTTCACCTGTTGTGGGTTCTCACAATCCGTCCTAATTCTCCTTTATTCAAGTCTCATTCACCTCATCATAAAATACAGTGTTCCATTTAGCATCTATAGCTGTAAGCAACTCTCCCAATTAAAAAAAACCCAAATGTTTTAATCCATTTGACTAGACTAAAACATGTCCCTATTTTCTATATCCTATATACTCCCACGAGGTGATCTTTGCCAAATATTCTGAGCTTTATTAAACTCACTCTCAGCAATGCTACTCACTCAGCCTACTACATCAGAACCTAGGTTTTCTAGGTCATACAGATTAATAAGGTATTATCCAGATTAAGACAATTTAGATAATCTCAAACCTACTAGCCACTGAAAGCAAGTGAATCATTGCTTTCAATGTGCTACTGCTAAGACAAGGATACAGTCTTCCAGTCTTCTCTCTACAATCTATCAATAATTTAAAAAGTACTACAAGCAAAACAAAATATTCAGATTCATACATCTAGCCAATCAAGAACAGCAGCACTGCACTGCCATTTCTAAATTAAAATTGCTGCGAATGCAAGTACATCTTTATCATTACATACTCTTAACATATAAACTCCTACACAAAAGATATCACCCACCATTAAAAACAATTTTAAAGAGATCAGCCCTGCTGTCTCCATAATAATAACAGTACACTGTTAGCTCAGTAACCCTTTAAGCTCACCACTACTGAGAAAGCATTTACTAAAATAGATTTGTCCCACTGAAATGATATAACTCAATACCTTAAAGAAATAGCTTGACCACTATCCAAAACAAAACTCAGATTGAATCTATTGACTCAATACATATGCTATAGCTTCCTAGATGTCAGCTTGTACCCTATACAGTACAAATAAATACAATACTTTGGCTATTTTAGGCTCAGTTGCATCCTCTAGCTTTGCACAGTTATAAAAACAATCAGATTTGTACTTATTCCACTCATTATTTGTTACAGTATGTCTGTTCATAGTCCACATGCTGAGAAATCCTACAATAATCTAATACTGTCTCATCATTCTGGCTATAGAATTTATTACTCTGAAATATTATGCCATGTTTTTACCACTTATTACATGATATATACACAATAGATAATATATAATAGATAATATTGTTAGCTCCAGATGAATTGCTACTTAACAGGAGCAGTAGTCAGATATTTCAATTTTGTGTTGTCAGTGGGAGCTGCTTCAGCATAATACTAATATATAGACAATAGAAATTAACCTATCACTCGGTATGTTATATCTTTAATGTGTACTACAACACTGTTTGTGCTATATAACATATTCATGTTTCTACATATTATATGTCATTGGTCTGTGGTCATTATTTTATATAAATGTTGTACTTTGAATGAGTCTTCCAACATGGCCTGGGATATGGCTGAAGAACATCCCTGGGGCAAATTCACTTATCTGGTTAACAAATATAAAATATCTACATAAAATAAAATAAATACCCTCTTCTTCAAAAAGAAAAAGGCAAATAAGTTAATATTTATTCCAAAGACTTAGTTCTATGCTAACATTTCAAGTCCTGATTCATTAATAAAGTCATTCCCCATCACCTGCCTTCCCTACTGAGTAAACATTACCTCACATATTGGGCCATGTGAAAAGCCTTAATAACATCCAAACTTCAGTTAGATGAATGGATAGCACATCATAAATTCAACCCAGGAGTCATTGGCTATATCAGCAGGTAACACACTCACGTTTGGTGCTGGAAGTTCAGAAGGATGTGGGTTCTATTCCTACCACAGTTGAAAGGATTGATTATGAAGAAAACTGACACTGCAGTGCAGCATTAGAGGGGTGCTGCACTTCTGACTGTGCCATCCTTCATATGAGACTTTAAACCAAAGTCCTATCCTCCTGAGTTAGTGGTAGCTCAGGTGAATATAAAGATATCACTCACCTATCAAAAAGAGAAGGAGAAGTTTCTCAGTGCTCTGGCCAAATGTACTGTAGTAGTATAAATAAAACCTGAAGTCTCCCTAGAAAAGATGCTACTATCTTAGAGGGACTTATCCGTTCAACAAAGGATAAATAGAACTTCAAACATCACCAGTCTAAGCTTTATTGCATCTCATTTCTTCCTATTCCACTGAATCTCTTTTCCTCCCTTTACTCCAGCTTCTCCACAATTCCCTTCCCTCTTGCATAATCCAAGCTGAAAATGTTCTATCCATATTTCCCATATGAACTGCACTGCCTGTCAACATCTTCTGAGCAATTAGCTCACCTTAAAGAGTTATTTTATTTCATTGCTGGCTAAGCCTACACTGGTTGCCATGCTAAACCCATGAAACTATGAATGCATTTGAAGATTAATCTATCAAAGGCAGGAGATGCTTCATGTTTACCATTATGAAGAGACTTTCCGGCTTGTTGCACTTCAGTAGAGCATTTCAGTTTGCAAAAGGTAAATGCTAGTAATATACTTATGTGAAATGGATAACATGTGAGGTCTTATAACTTACAAGTAAGATAGCGGCTAGGGGACTATCTCAGAGACGCAAGATGAACATTAAATGACTAGGAGAAACACTGTCATGAGGATCTTCAAAAGGAGGTTCATGTAGAGTTTCTGTAGATACTGAAAAGGGTGCACCCCAAATTGCATCCCTAACATGATGGAGTTGTTGAGTAGGAGTGGTACATATTATCAGAGTTTGCTTTCTGGGCTTCAGATTATCTCTAACAGTAACAGAGACAATGTGGTGGGGATAATCATAACCAGCAATATATATTTGTCATTTTGAATTGCATCCATTCCTATTGAAATCGATAGTCCTGCTAATAATTAGCTTTGGTGAAATGTATTTGGCCCATTTTAAGGAATGGTACAGGTCAGTGAACTGGTCCTGCAAAATATCAGCTTGATTAAAATGGTATCTCTAACCTTTATTTTATTTATAAGGACAAGAGCATTTGGAGAAGGGAGTGCATATAGTAATACAGTTACTGTGTCTACTTTGTGTATAGCATTAAAAAACAGGGAAGTCCGTTCATTATGGCAGTTTAGTTATTATGTATACATAGCCATTATGGCATCATTTTATCTTGAAGTTTTAGTTTAGGATGGGATAATATGTGGTTTGAACATAGTTTTGAGTTTATACTGCCTCACACAGAAGTGGAAGTCAACAGAATCTATTCATAAAGCTATTTACATTAAGATGTTTCACTTTATGATGTTTTGTGAAAGTCATGGCTGAAGGCTAAGGGTGAAATTTATTTGTCATACTGTTAAATAAGCAAGCAGGGGCATGCACACAAACACTCACACATGAACACATACACAAATACACGTGTGCGTGTGTGTGTGCGTGTGTGCGTGTGTGCGTGTGTGTGTGTGTGTGTGTGTGTTTGTGTGCACGTGTGTCTGGCACTCATCACACACACACACACACACACACACACACACACACACACACACACACACACACACACACACACACACACACGCACACCCAAATGCAACTCTCAATAAGGTTGAAATGAACATTTTGTGCAGTTGCATAACACATCACCTTTGTTATTTAACTCATTCATTCCAATGGAACTAAGGAAGTTTGGACTGTAACTTCCAATGGGCGGAGCCTAAGCCTTTTGACAGAACCAAATTATGTCCTCACAATTCAAACAAATGTTCATATTTTGAGAACTTGTTCGATGTTTGAAGGAAGGGGCTTTTGCAGTTCTTTTATTAATAGGGCAGTTAATAAAATGCAAGAAAGAGATAATATACATCATGTAGGTCAATGTAGGAAAAATGGAACTATGATTAAGAATGAGACAGACATTTATTTTGTCTCAACTTATAGCTGCTTTAGTGTAGTTTTAACTAATTTGGTAAAATATTATTGGCAATATATGCAGAGTATTAAAAATTTTCAAGCATGGTTACCATATAGGTTGAAATTTACTTTCAAGGTAGGAAGATCTATTAAGAACTTCATAGTAAGAGGGAAAATTTCTATGCCCCCAGTTCAGATCATACCTCTCAAGTGTACCTCATTACGAGGAACGTACCTCATTTGGGGTCTTAAAAAGTTCATGTTCCTCAAAGTTCCTCAATGTTCCACATTGAAAGACTCTGTCACACATTCAGTGTTAGGAATTTTTTAAGTGAAATCCATGGTAAATAGAAATTAATCATATTAATTCATTAAAAGATCTTCTTTATAAGTAATACCAGCATACTTTAACCATCCTATGGCCTTCCTAGTTAAAGTTGTTAGTAAGCCATTAGTATGTGTTCCACATTTTGCCCATTTGTTCCACATTATGAGGGCTAGTGTTCCTCATTTTGGAGATGGAAGGTTGAGAGCTATGGTTCAGATATATGAGAGAATTAGGTTGGGCATTACCGTTTGTGGTAGATGTAAGGCATGCCAATATATGGTCAACTGTTTTGATCAAATTAATGGACATGCTTTTATGGTTAAAGATTGTTTTAGATTTGATACCAGTGGTGTTATCTATGCTCTGTGGTGTCCCTGCAATACATTTTATATTGGTCAGACAAAAAGAGCTTTTAAAGTGAGACTTTTAGAACACCTGAGAGACATAGCAAAATTTAAAGAGACTAGTTCTGTAGCAACACATTTCCATCAAGTACATCAAGGTATTTCCACTGGTCTAAGGGGGACAATTTTGGAAAAAGTTGAGCCAATGAAATATGCTTTTTCTGATGTATGTTTTAAAAATAGGCTTCTTTTTAAAGAAGCCCTTTTTATTCTTAAATTCGGTACTTTGATACCAAAGAGTTTGAATTTGGAATTAAATTGGAGATTTCTTCTTTAAATGTTTAATTATTTAATTGATTGTTATTAATTTGATTAGATGCACTATTTATAGTGATTGTTTTAGTGTGTGTGTATTCTCCTTGAAGGCAAACTAGCCGAGAAGTCAGAGAACGAATACATGTTCATTTATTGGGTCACTGGTTTGTGGTTTTATTTTTAATTTTTTGCTTCTTGTGGTTTTTTAAATGTTCGTATCTCTCTTCAGTCCAAACTATTTTTATAGTGGTAGTATTCTTTAGGTTCTAGGTCTTAAACTGAATTTTATAAATCACAGTAAACACAGTGACTATTACATAGTTTCATAGTATAGTACTAGGCTATCTGCCCTGGGGCATTTGTAAGCCTAGCCATAGTGATGTGGCTTTTGCCACCCCATGAAATGGTACAAAAAATGTACAGAATAAATTTAGAATACTGTGCCTCTGTCTAGTAGTGACACAATGAAGGTCCCCTTATATAATAGAATTAGTTTACTGTGCCCCTGTCTAGCAGTGACACAGATGTGACCCCTGGGGTAAACTTACGATCTCCCATCCACTCATCAAGATTTCTCTTGAAGAGAGTCAGTGAGGGGCTCTGCCTAATATGAACTGGGATCTTGTTCCAAAGCATGGGAAGCCTCTGGGTTATGAATCTATCCCTCCAGCATGTCCTATTCATACTTGTGTCGAGGTTTAAGTCTTTAGCTCTCGTGGTCCTGATGGACTTGGATTTTTTGAGGTGGAGCATGTCCATCAGATCCTGATTGGACATGGCCTTGTACGTCAGGCAGAGATCACCTCTGAGCAGGCGGTATGCTACTGAATAGAGCTGAAGTTTCTTTAGTCTGGCAGAATAAGACATATGTTGGAGACCCTTGATCCTCTTGGTGAGGTACTTTTGTGGTCTCTCCAGCTGTTGCAAATGCCGGGTGAGGTACATACCAAATGGGGCATTGTACTCAATCATGGGTCTGATGAGGGAGGAATATAGGGGTACAATGACATCCCTGGATCTGGATGTGAATCCCTTCATGATGAGGTGTGCAAGGTAGAATGTTTTTCTAACCATTTTGGCAACGTGGGTATCAAATGAGAGATCGCTGTCGACTTGGGTCCCTAGGTCTCTGATTACTTTTTCCGTACTCATTGGGTTGCTGTCTATGTGATAATTTGTGGGTACTATGTTTTTCCCAAAGGGGATGACTATACATTTTTTTGGCATTTAGTTTAAGGCCGTGCTCCGGCACCAGTTGTCCGTTTCTGTGAGGCCTTTTTGTAGGATGTGTGTGTCTGCTGGTGTATCGACTATGGCGCCTAGTTTGCAGTTGTCTGCGAACTTTGTCAGCCACAGCCCTCCCATGTTTGCTTTAACATCTGAGAAATAAATGCCGAACAAGAGGGGTCCCAGGACAGATCCCTGTGGGACACCACTTGTGACTGGCTTTGAGTCTGACATTGCTCCAGCGATTTTAACTTTATGGGTTCTGTCCTTTAGCCAGTTTGCAACCCATCTACTGACATAAGGGTTTACTTTTAAGCTGTTGAGCTTATCTATGATGCCTGAGTGGGGTATTGTGTCGAAGGCCTTAGCCAAGTCCAGGTATGCTGTATGGACTGCTTTGCCCTCGTCAATGGCTCTAGTGACTTAAAAGTCAACCAGGTTTAAAAGGCAGGATCTGCCCTTTACAAAGCCGAACTGGGTGGGGTCAAGTGTCTGTAGGTCCCCTATGTCTCTGTTTATGAGTTCCATAATGATTCTTTCCATAGCTTTGCAGACCAGGCTGGTTAAGCTTATGGGGCGGTAGTTTCCAGGGTCTGTAGAGGCACCCCCCTTGTGGAGTGGGATCACTGTTGCTGTACGCCAGTGTTCAGGTACATATCCCGAAGTAAGGCTAAGGTTAAATAGCATTTTTATGTGTGGGTTTAGCTCCTCTTGACGTTCACGTAACACGCAACCCGGGATATCGTCAGGTCCCATTGATGCTGTGTTTTTTGCTTTGTTTAGGGCAGTTCTCACTTGGACATCTGAGATGACAGGGAGATTACATTCAGCTGGGATAAGTATTTCTTCTTTTGGGGGTGAAGGAGGGGAGAAATTTGCACTGAACCTGTCAGCCAGAATGTTGGCAATATCTGTGGGTTCAGTGTATTTTTTATTGTTTTGAACCAACTCTGAGCATATCTGAGGGTTTCCTCCCAGGTTTCTAACATAGCTGAAGAAGGCTTTGTGGTTATCTTTAGTGTCCTTAGCGATTTTTCTCTCAAAGTTGGCCTTGGATGTTTTTATGAGAGAACGTAGTTTTCTGCTAATGTTGATCAGAGATGTCTTCCCTTCATGGGATTTTGCTCTGACGTGCAGTAGCTTCCTTCTTTTGTTATACAATTTGTTTATGGCTGAGGTCCACCAGACAGGATGCTTACCTTTGGTGGAGAGGGACTTGGATTTGTTTGGGATTGCATGATCCATGCATTCTTGGAGATGTCCATAGAAAGCATTTGTGAAGGATTCGGCATTGTGGGATGTGGTATCCACTGGCACAGTGGGCTTAAAGGATACCATCTCAGTCTTAAGAAGAGTGAAGTCTGCTTTTGAGAAGTTTTTCACTGTGGTCTTTTGTGCTGGGGGTGGAGGTGGGATATGTATATCCAGGGTGATTAGTTTGTGGTCAGATCTCACTAGTGAGGGGTATACTTACAGTGTGGAGCATTTTGTCCCCATGTTTGTGATGATCAGGTCTAGTATATTATCTCCCCTAGTGGGAGAAGTGACTAATTGTTCCAGTGCATTTGAATTTATGAATTCCAGGAACCTTTGGGCTAGGGTATTAGGGCTAGAATAATGTACCCAATCTATGTTTGGGTAGTTGAAGTCTCCCAGTATGATGGTATTTTGTGATACATTCATATCCTCCAATATCTTCTGGAAGGCTGAGTGGGGTTCTCGAGATTGGGAGGGTGGTCTGTAACATGCTACCAGTTGTATAGCAGTTTTGCCTATGGTTAGTTGCACCTGTATGGTCTCTGATGCTTCATGTGTTGCTACTAACCTGGAGGTGTGGGTGTCCTTGATGAATATGGACACTCCCCCTCCCTTTGTGGTTCGGCCCGGGTTTTGGGGCCGAAAAGCATGATACGAGGTATAGCCTGGTAGCGCTGGGGTGCTCTCAGGAGCCTTGAACCAGGTTTCAGTTACTGCACAGACGTCGATGTTCTCCATGCTGAGGAGTGCATCAAGTGCCTGCATCTTGAGATTTAGACTTCTGGCGTTGAGCAGCATTACCCTTAGTTTTTTTCCATTATTGTTTTCTAAGGAGGTGGGTTTGTCTTTTGAGCCTTGCCTAAAAAGGCACTATGGGGGTGGCAAGAGCCTTAGCCAATATCCGGAAGCCCAGTGGTGACAGGTGTAAGCCATCCCTTGCGAAGCAGCGTGGCTTGTCCAACATGTCATCCCAGGCAGACAGACATTGGATCCCCTTAGAATGACACCAGTACTTGAGCCAATTGTTAAAGCTGATCATCTTGTCTTTGTATTGTGGTATCATTCTTGGTGAGGTCAAGATGCTACTCAGGGTCAGGGACATACCAGCCTGGGCTACATAATCGGAGAGCTCCTCTATGTCTCTTTTCATGTAGTCCAGGGAGGTACGTCTCAGGTCATTCACACCAGCATGGACAATGACGGAGTCATATTTGTACTTGCTTTGGAGTGACTTGAGTGCGTGTGTTATGTGGCGGATCCTAGCTCCCGATAGACAGCTCACAGTCACCTTCTCCTTGTTCAGCCTGGTCAGCAGGACATCAGTGTGTCTGACTATAGAGTCACCTATTACTAGTGTATCAGGCAAGGTGTTTGGCCTTAAGGGCTGTGATTGGTTGACACACTGATTTATTGAAGTATGTTTTGCATGTGTTTTGTTTTGAGGTGGTGGATTTTTGGATGTCTGCTTTGGGAGCCTCTGTTGTTTTGGTAAGTTTTTATTAGAGCCTCGAGTATTTCTTTGTGTTTTTATGTGTTTGGTTTGCAGTTGTGGTAGGTCTATGTGGGACTGGGATTGTTGTGTGTGTGGTTGCCATCTCCTCCTGTCTGGTCATGCCAGCCCTGAGTTGAGAGAGTTCAGCCTCCAGTTTGGCTATATAGTTGCATCTCTCACATGTATTTGTGTTTGTTGGGAGGAGGAGAGGGTTGTCTGTGTACATGAGACAATTGTAGCATTGTCTCAAGATACCCAGATTGACCAGCTGAACTGAGGAGGACGCCAGTAATCTACCACTCGACATGCTAGAACAGTATAAGGGAGTGCTGTACCTTTAAGGGAAGTGGATATTCACAGGGGTGGTAAGTAGATGTAGTGCTTTACTTAGTACGAGAGTGCTTACTTAGTAGAGAAGTATTGAGAACAAGTGCTAGGCTTATAATATAGTAAGTAGTCTGGTTATACTAAGAGTAGAGCTTCCTTAAGGGAAAATTTGAAGAGCAGACTTGGCGGAGCCAGAAAAAGTTTAACCTTGTTTAACTGGTGCTGCGCTATGCGCAAAGCCGTGCAAACGCGGATTTTAAACAGTGAACTACAAAAGAGCTAGAAATGGTCCAAAACAACCAATTACTACAGCTTCTTGTGCTGAGGTCACTTCCTACAGGGACATGTAGGCTGCTCAAGGCTCCCCACTCCCACTGGTGAGCAAAGAAACTTCCTTCTATCCAAGTAAGGTAATGGATAACACAGGAACTACACCACAGCCCAGAATACAGCAATGCCTGTAAACTGGTCTAAACTAGTCGAGGAGAGGCGGGAAAACAAGGATTATGTTTTTGTTTTTTTGTTTTTTTGGTAGAAACACACAGAAAATGCAGAGACAGTGATAAATTAGTTACACAGGCTAGCACACTTTAGTGGGCAGCCTCCACAGTTAAATTAAGCAAACAAACAAACAAACTTTCGATCAAATTCGACTAAAATGTAACTTTAAGTGCAGATTTTAAAATAATGCAGCAAACAGTTAAAAAACAGTTCAAGCTAGTTCAGGGTAAGCTACAGAAGCTATTCCAAGTGAAAAAAAAGCAAAGATACTTAAATCCAGAAAGTAGTCGCTTTTCTGAGTTCCCTGCTGCTAGGACCACTCTGCAGAACCACGAGGAGCTTGTCTGAGCAGTATAGCCTTTTGTAATATTTTGTAAACAACTTACAGTATCTCAGCAATCACTCAAACTTTGCAGTTTGGGCCTTTTTCTGGGTCTATATCAGAACAACGAAAGCACATATGTGCGACTACATAAAAGACACATAATACACAAAACCTGTAAATAGCGAATGGCCACATAATCAAATTTTTCCCTAGTGAAAAAATTCATGTGGCCGTTCGGAAAAAATAAAAATTAAAAACCATTATCAGGTGGGGGCTTCCCCCCCCACACCCCCCCCCCCAACTAAATATACCAACTCTGAGATCGCACTATAGCGAAGGAAAGGGCAACTCTGTGTAGTTGGCCAACTACCTCCTTGCCCTGTGACATATTCATCGAATCACTTAAATGCGGTTCGATGAATATGTGTTGCTCTTTATGTGTTCACTCAAAAGCAGTTTTGTGCTTCTAATATAAACCCCTTTTTCCAATGTTATTTTTCACTTTGTCCCTGATTTCAGCAGTACCAGCTGATAGCCTTCATATGATGCTAAGGAGTTCTGTCTGTGTTACTTTGCTGTTGAGATATTTAGAAAAATGTGAAAATTATATCTATATAAACTAATATCATAAAAACAACAGTTTAAACCTCTTTACCTGCACTAGACAGAGGTCAAATATTAATCCAGTTGAGTTTGCCATTGTGTAAGCTTTAAGATGTAACCTTTTAAAATCTTGTCCATAGCATGGTTTTGGAATTATTGATGCAAATATGAACAAGCAATATTTGATGCCTACAGGCGTCACTAGGAGTTAACTGCAGCTGTACCTGAAGGCGTTACTAGGATGTAATGAGTTAAGTCTAGTCTCATCATGAAAATCTTCAGCAAAACTGTAAACCAAAATTTTTATTGTTACTTTTTCTGAATTATTGGTTTGTGATGAACAAATTACTGAATAACAGAAAAAGCACAACTAGCTAAGATCCAACCCGACATAACATTTCACAAAACTGATTCTGCAGGCAGCATCTTACATGCATCAGAATAAATAAAAATGCAGAACTATGAGTGTCTTACTTAGACTTCTTTTGTAACAAAAGGACACAGTTTTGGAATTAAACGTTTTATTTAGCTAGTAACATTGCTGAGAATGGAGAACACTGGGCCATGTATAAGTGAAATTCCAGAATACCAAGTGACATGGTTACACAAGGTCAAGTGTTCTCTGTTGTCATCTGAAGCTGTTACTACCACTAATGTGATAAAAGTAAACTGTTTTCCATTATCACTGAGCATATCTCCTGGTTGTGTTTGATTTTGGCTCAAAAATTTGCTCTGTGACTCACAATACATCCATAATACATCCTAAGACTGGCAATTTAGGGAAAATGAGGTGAGTGCCCATGATTATTTCTGGATATGCCCCTGATTCTACTGGTAAGAAAAAAATTGAGAGCTATTATCACCCAGAGGTCTAACCGTTTGGTGCATATCACTCAAATGTCCCTGATTTTGCCTCATTACTTTTTGCTGCGCTCCTCATAAAGTGTTCTTTTTTCTTTTCAGATAAATCGCTAAAGGATACTGTTAGCTATGAAGTGTTTCAAACCGCTTTTTATTTGGAAAAAGACATATTGATGCTAAACCTGTTGTTCTGTAAACTTTTTTAAGTGACTTTAAAGTAATAGATTAAAAGAAACTGCAGTTTGGACCTTTTACCAATGTTATTTTTCACTTTGTCCCTGATTTCACCCATTATTTTTAGCTTTGTCCATGTTTCTTGAACAGAGAAGTGAAGAACTATAGATGAGGTGATATGCCACAGCTACTAGATGTTATGGAACTTCCATAATGTTCTGAGAACTACTCAAAAACACTGGTGCAGTCCAGTGTTCTCCATTATCACCCTAACATTCTGCCTTCCTAACTGCAATAGCACAGCTGTGTAAGTTAAACCTGCCATAACAGTGGATGTTCAAATGACCACTGTTGCAGTAGCCTTAGCTATATGGGTTATGCTCTGCAAGGATATATTAGAGATGGTTAGTCTGTGAAAACAAAACACTCCCAGCTTTAAAATAACTTTCCTGAAGAAGAAAGTAATAAAGCATCAACAAGATTAAAAAAAATGGAAGTTTCCCCCAAAGGGAATTTATTTCCCTAGCAAAGGATAGCACAAGCCAACAGTTGATCCTCAAAAGCCTCAGGAGACCATACTGTTTGACAGGAGTAAAGCTCTGATGGGCTAAAATTGATCTTTTAGTCAGTTCAGCTCAAGCTGCCTGACAGTTTGTGTGCATAGAAGGTGTCCTGAAGTTTTGAAAACATAAGAGTTTCAATGGTATTACTCATGGGCTTACCAAGCACTATTTGTGAGCATCTCCATGCAAATGAGAATCGATATAACATCCTGTCAGATGTCTACATTCTGAGCAGAGGAAAGACCCTCTCCCCATGCAAATGAAGGTGGGTCTAACATCTTATCAGGTTTCCCTTCACTCTGAGCAGGTAAAAGGTGATTCAGGTGGAAGTGGTTGTCCCACAATATATTATGCCCTGCATGCAAATGAAGGTGGCTCTAACATCATATTAGATTTCTTCATTCTGAGCAGGTGAAAGGTGATTCAGGTGGAACTGGGTTGTCCCACAATGTATTATGCCCCCTCTATAACAGTATTTATAGTACCTGCTCCATTAGATACTCTATTCAACCACAGCCTGAATAATAGCTTCATCTCCACTAAATGGAAAACAGTGACTGTCATCACCTTCCACAAGGGCAGCTCGGCAACAGACCCAGGTAACTATAGACCCATAGGTTTAGCCAGCCTCATCTGTAAGGCACTGGAATGAATCATCATGGATCTCATAAATAAGGATATAGGTGACCTCCAAACCATGGATCCATCCCATTTCAGTTTTGTCAGGGGCAGTTCATGCCTGCTAAACCTGGTGGACTTCTTCGAGAATGTGACCAGAGCCACAGACAAGAGCAAAGTCATGCACACAGCCTATCTTGACTTGGCCAAGGCCTTCAACACTATCCCACATTCAGGCAACATTGATGAACTAGTGCAGTTGAATATCAACTCCTATGTTGTCAGGTGAGTTGCAAACTGGATCACAGATTGATAACACTCAGTCAAAGTGGGAGACTTTACCTGTACCAGCAGACCTGTCACCAGTGGGGTCCCAAAAGGGTCAGTGCTGGGCTTCCTCTTGTTTGGCATATACTTCTCAGAAGTCCAGGCCAAAACAGAGTGGCTGTGGCTAACCAAATTTGTGGATGATTGCAAATTAGGTGCTATCATTGAATCCCCTAGCAATGTCAATGTACTTCAAAAGGGGCTTACACAGACCAATGATTGGTGCCAAAGCCATTGTCTTAAACTAAATGCTAAATGCATCATCATTACCTTCAGTAAAAGCAACATCCCTGCTGATTATAAAATAAACAATAACACCCTAAGTACCAATTCAGTAGTGAGAGACCTGGGAACACAAGTTGACTGTGACCTCAACTTTGACCATCTTGTGTCTACTGTGGTGAGGAAGGCATTCTACGTCACTGACCTGATTAACAAAAGCATCGCCTCAAAGAGCAATAGAGGTTATAACCCCCCTGTACTCATCCCTCATCAGGCTTATTATTGAATATAATGCTCCCTTTGGTATGTACCATACCAGACACCTGCAGCAACTTGAGATACCTCAGAAAATTCTAACTAAGAAAATTCAGGGTCTCCAGTACATGTCTTATATGGACAGACTGACATTGCTGTCACTGTACTCAGTAGTGTATAGACTACTCATAGGTGACTTATGTCTGGTTTACAGGGCTATCTCTTTCCAAAATCTAATGGAAATGCTGCACATCTGTAAGTCAAATGGGACTAGAGTCACCTGTTCCGGGGACCTCAATCTAGCCTGTGACATAAACAGAACCAGCTGAAGAGACTGATACATCTCTCAGAAGTTGCCACTCCTCTGGAATAGGCTTCCAATTCATATCAAGCACAGCACCTACATGACCCTGTTTAAGCTCAGCCTAGATGACTGGATGGAAAACTGTAAACTACTGCCGGGGATTGCCACAGCTTCTCTCCTGGACATGGGGTAGTCCTTGCTAGAAAAAACCTTGACATAGACGATATCTCTCATCTAGTATTATATTGGGATTTAACGGCTAGGCTTGTAAAGACCCTTGGGTCAATAGCCTAGTAACAGCCTATGAACCTATTAACCTAATCATGATCACAGAAAGTTTAGCTGTAAGAACTGGATACAAATTCTGCAAGGATGGAAGCAATTATCCCAATAAAAACTATAAAAGAAATTATCTGGAGTCAGCTCTTTTTTGAAGGAGGAACATTTAAAACTGGATTTTTTTGTTTTAAGAAATAAAATAGTATAGACAAAGGGATTAGTCTAAATATTTGGACTCTCGACAACCTTGTACTAGACTTTTTGGTCTGTCCTGACACATACTCCCTATATATGGCCAGGATGGATTGGAATTAATGGAGTCTCCACCTGTGGGTGACCTTTGTCTACATTTTCAGGCCCCAGGATGTCAGAATTGTTACAAGAGGACAATTGTATATGGACTTAGATTTTTCTGTGATAAATATTATAGAGGGCAAACCATGAGACAAGTTAAGAAGAGGGTGCGAGAACATACAAAAAATATCAAAAATGCCTGTCTTTCTCTACTTCTGTTGCAGAATATTTCAGGAGAACTATAACCAGGACCCACACGATCTAAGTTTCTCTGTTTATTTATATCTGTCCAGTCCTGATTTTTTTGACTATATCTGATGTGCTCCTGATGAAAGTGGCTTTTCTGATCTTTTTCATGGTGTGATGCAATGTAATGGTTTAATTAATGAACTAATAATGAAGCATTTGTTATACTTACGATGTTCTTCTTTTGCTTCTGGCTGCTCACGTTAGGGGTCGCCACAGTGGATCATATGTTTCCATTTCTTCCTGTCCTCTGCATCTTGTTCTGTCACACCATCCATCTGCATGTCCTCTCTCACCACATCCATAAACCTTATCTTAGGCCTTCCTCTTTTCCTCTTACCTGGCAGCTCCATCATTAGCATCCTTCTCCAGCATCCCTCCTAAGTGCATGTCCAAACCAACACAGTCTCGCCTCTCTGGCTTTGTCTCCAAACCACCCAATCTGAGCTGACCCTCTAATATACTGATTCCTAATCTTGTCCATCTTCATCACACCCATTGCAAATCTTAACACCTGTAACTCTGGCACCTCCAGCTCTGGCTGCTGTCTTTTCATCAGTGCCACTGTCTCCAACCCATATTACATATCTGGTCTCACTACTATCTTGTAGACCTTCCTTTTCACTCTTACGGGTACTCGTCTATCACAAATCACTCATGAGACTCTTCTCCACCCACTCCACCCTGCTTGCACTCTTTTTTCACCCCTCTTCCACAGTCACTGTTACTCTGAACTGTTGATCCCAAATATTTAAACTCATTCACCTTCGCCAACTCTACTCCCTACATCCTCATCATTCCTCTGTCCTCCCTCTCATTCACACACATATATTCTGTCTTAGTCTTGCTGACCTTTATTCCTCTCCTCTCGAGAGCATATCTCTACCTCTCTGGGGTCTCCTCAACCTGTTCCTTACTCTCACTACAGATCACAATGTCATCTGCAAACATCATAGTCCACGGGGACTATTGTCTGATCTCATCTGTCAACTTGTCCATCACCAGTGCAAATAAGAAAGGGCTCAGAGCTGATCCTTGATGTAATCCCAGCTCCACCTTGAATGCATCCCTCACTCCTACTGCAGACCTCACCACTGTCACACTGCCTTCATACATATCTTGTACCACTCTTGCATATTTCTCTGCCACTCCCAACTTCCTCATACAATAACACAACTCCTCTCCAGGCATCTTGCCATATGCTTTCTCTAAGTCCACAAAGACACAATGCGTCTCCTTCTGACCTTCTCCATCAACGTCCTCAGAAGAAACATTGCATCTGTAGTGCTCTTTCCCAGCATAAAATCACACTGCTGCTCACTAATCATCACCTACCTTTTCAACCTAGCTTCTGTCACTCATCTTGTGTATTCAAATAAGACAATGAGGCCTGGGTGTTTGTTTAAGTAGTGGAACTCCTTACCCTCCTATATTACCCAAACTGACCGTATAAAAATATTTAAATCACCATTAAAAACATATTTCCTAAATAACCTCTCTTGCAAATGCAAAACAATCAAGCCACCATAAAACCTTCTCTAATTGATATTAATCTACATCCACAGTTCAGATGACTACTACCATGTTGGTAATGTAGCTAAAGTACCACTATTTGTTCTGTAAGAACTGCCATGATTTAGGCAATGCCAAGATTTAATAATGTACTCATGTACTGTACTGTATTTACTTATCTGTGATTATATATGTACTTGATTACCATTTTTTGTCTAAGTTTTATAAGTCTTGTTTTGTTTGTGTCTTTCAGCTTTTCCCGGTTAGGGGTCACCACAGTGGAACTCCGGTCCGCTAATGATTGGTAGTTGATTTTTACGTGCCGAGTTATCAGCCCTGATGCCCAACCTTCAATGAAGGTACGCCCATTCACGCATGTCTCCACGCAGATGATGCTCTAGCTGAGAATCGAACCGGACAGCGTCTTACTGTGAGGCGACAACACTACCGCAGCACCACCACCGCGTTAGGTTTTATAAGTCTTGTAAATATTGTAATTTACATTTATTAATCTTGTTAAGTTACTATATTTTGTCTCTGTATTAATTGTGGAGCTTTTCTCCCTGGACCTCCACTGAAAATGGGTTCTTGACCCAATGGACTTTCCTGGTCAACAAATGTCAATAAATAAATAAATATTATTACACACAAACACATCAGGATCAATGACTGGAACATTAAACTTAAACGAACAAACTAAGTGACTGACTGCCACACATATATATGCTTTCACTCTGGCTGCTCATCCAAAACGGCACTCTTCTTGCACGTGCTCAGTACTTATATGTATAGGCCCGTAGACTGGAATGATTCTTAAAGGTACAACACACACTCTGATCTACAGCTTCCACTACGCTTTCCAATAACTTCATGCTGTGGCTGATCAGTTTTGTCCCTCTGTAATTACTGCAGCTCTGCACATCACCCTTATTCTTAAAAATCAGTACCAAAACACTTCTTCTTCACACCTCAGGCATCTTCTCACTTTCCAAGATTCGGTACCAAAACACTTCTTCACTCCTTAGGCATCCTCTCACTTTCCAAGATTTTGTTAAACAATCTGGTTAAAAACTCCACTGCTATCTCTTCTAAACATCTCCATGCTTCCACAGGTATGTCATCTGGACCAACAGCCTTTCCATTCTTCATCGTCTTCATAGCCATGCTTACTTCCTCCTTGCTAATCCATTGCACTTCCTGATTCACTATTCCCACATCATCCAACCTTCTCTCTCTTATTCTCCTCATTCATCAGCCCCTAAATGTACTCTTTCTATCTGTATAACACACCCCCCTTGCTTGTCAGTATGCTTCCCTCATTATCCATTATCACGCTAACCTGCTGAACATCTTTCCCAGTGCGGTCCCTCTGTCTAGCTAATCGGTACAGGTCCTTTTCTCCCTCCTTAGTGTCAAACCTTTCATACAACTCACCATATGCCTTATCCTTAATCTTCACCACCTCTCTCTTCACCATACTCATCATCTCCTTGTACTCCTGTCTAATTTGTTTATCTCTCTGATGATCCCACTTCTTCTTCACCAAACTCTTCCTCTGTATAATCTCCTGTACTTCTTCATTCCACCAGGTCTCCTTGTCCTCCTTCCTCTGTCCAGATGTCATACAAAGCACCTTTCTAGCTGTCTCCCTTACAACCTCTGCTGTGGCTGCCCAGCCATCTGGTAACTCTTCACTGCTTGTCTTAACTCTTCCCTGAACTCCACCTTACAGTCGTCATTTTTCAACTTCCGCCATTTGATCCTTGGAACTGCCCTCACTCTCCTCCTCTTCTTCTTGATCACCAATATCATCCCATAGACCACCATTCTATGCTGCCTAACTACACTTTCCCCTGCCACCACTTTGCAGTCTCCAATCTCCTTTAGACTGGCACTCCTGCATAGGATATAATGCACCTGTGTGCATATTTCTCCACTCTTGTACATCCCCATATGCTCCTCCCTCTTCTTAAAATATGTATTTGCCACAGCCATGTGCATCCTTTTCACAAAATCCACTACCATCTGACTTTCTGCATTCCTATCCTAATACCATTCCTACCCATCACCTCCTAATCCCTTCTGTTCTCTTTATTAACATGCCCATTGAAAGTTGCTGCAATCACCACTCTCTCACCCTTGACTACACTGTCCACCACTTCATCCTACTCGCTCCAAAAGTTTTCTTTCTCATCCATCGTACACCCAACTTGCAGAGTATATGCACTAACAACATTTATCATCACACCATCAATTTCTAATTTCATAAACATAACTCTATGACACTCTTTTCTCCTCCAAAACACTCTTGACAAACTGTTCCTTCAGGATAACCCTTACCCCATTTCTCCTCTCATCCACACCATGATAGAATAATTTGAACCTGCAACTAATACACCTGGCCTTACTCCCTTTCCATCTGGTCTCTTGCATGCAGAATATATCAACCTTCCTTCTCTCCATCATATCAGCTAGCTCACACCCTTTACCAATCATACTGCTGACATTCAAAGTTCCTACCCTCACTTCCACACTCCTAACCTTTCTCCTCCCCTCCTGCCTCCGGACATTCCTCCCCCCTCTTCTTCTCCTTCTCCTTCAGCCAACAGTAGCCCAATTTCCACCAGCACCCTGTTGGCTAAAAGTGCTGGTGGCAGTCATCGTTAACCTGAGCCTCGACCAATCCGGTATGGAAATCTGTATTGTTATCCACATATATGATCTGGCAAAAATTTACACTGGATGCCCTTCCTGACATAACTCTCCCCATTTATCCAGGCTTGGGACTGACACAAAGAAATACACTGGCTTGTGCATCCCCAGTGGCTTACTATAATGATGACACATTTATTATAGCGTAGAGTTAAAAATTAATTGTGAACATCTTTTTACACGTTTATTTAAATGTCTGTTGCTGTTTCTTAATTCATTCAATACCTTGATTGTCATTATAAAGAGAAGATGGATAGGTACTCAACCAACTCCTATTTAAACTGGTCTCTGTTATAGCATGATCTTAAGAGTGGAGTTAAACTTCTCCGCCAAACCATTTAACTCTGTTTGGGGATGACAGAAGTTGTTTTCATTGCTTTACCCCACAGTGTTTCCACAAAGAAGTCAGCAGGCTGACATAAGGTTAGTCCCTCTGCCTGTCAATATTTTGTAGGACATTCTCACTCTGCTGAGCATTTCCAAATGGTATTTGCCCCTTTTTGCTTTAAGAGAGTACAATAAAATGTTTACATCATCCTTCTTTTCAATGCTTTATGTGCATATGACCTGAAAAAAAAGAATATCATGGGCTATGGTCAGAAGCACTTAACAGTAGTTCTTGGAAATATCAAATGCTTTATCACTTCTCCTTCTGCGCCTTCCTCAGGTGTTCATTCTGTGTATAGTACCCCTTGCCTTGGTATATCTACTCCTGTTCTTCAGCATCAACAGCCTCTTGGGCTATTTCTGTCAAATTCTGTAAGATGAGAAATGATATTTTTTCCTGTCTCAGCTTTTTTTTTAATGATCTACTGAGTTACCCTTCAAATGAAAGTCTACCATTTTCCTACAGCTGTGTATCAGTTTCAGGAGTGTTGTTGACAGCCATCTTTGCCATGAAGTAGACCCTTCCAAAGACAATCCACTATCTTTTAATAGCTGTTGCTTAGGTTTAGGCTTTCTTCTGCTACCTAAGTCATTCGCTGAAGTAGCCATATTAACAGACTTCATTGTAAGTCTGGGCGTTGACTGAGTCTCCCCCCACTGCCTTCCCCACATGATTGTCTTCATAACTGGTTGCATGCAATTGCGTGTGCATAATGTATTGTGTCATCAAAAGAATCACTTACTACAACATCTGCTGTAATATCATCAAAAACTCGCCATATACTTGTCTCCCTGCCTTGGAGCAACCCTGACTAATGACACCTAAAAACGGTATTCCTTCCACAGTCCAAACTAAAGTGGATAGCCTGAAACAGGAATAAATGTTCCTGTCTACAACTGCAGGCTTAACAACAGTTATGGCTGATACTACATCCCTCTTGGTATTGGATTTTTTACCCTCTACCAGGATAGGGTAAAGACCCCTGTGATGATCTGAAAAAGCTGCAGTTTTAAGACAATTCAACAGCACTGTTGTGCTACCTCTGTTATCCCCCTCATTTGGCGTCTTTTACCCACCCTGTCACTTTCAACATTTGGACCTTCCATGTACCACTTTGTTACACTGGAAACATTTTACTCAGAGACCATGGCATGTGCTAGGGACAGGCTTCCACATTTTCTGTGTAACCTGCTGTGAAGGTTTAGTTAGGTGCATATGTTCCTATATATCCAAATGTAGTGATGGGTACACCACATTTGAGCAGCTGTAACCTGCTATCCAGATAGAGGTCCCTCTTTTGCCCATTTCCTCAGCAGTGTTGCATGCTTAATGTCTTACTAATACTAATATTCTTATGTTACCTGTCAAAATACTGAGCATTTGTTTCTTATAATAACTGCTCCCAACATTTCAAAAGTTGCAACTTGACATCCACTCACCCTTCTATTAAACCAAGTATTTACTTCTGCAGTGAGAGCATTAATGCTCACATCTTTCTTCTACATTCTCTAAGCATTTTCATATAAAGTTTAAACATTTCAAAAAGTACATTTTTTTAACTTATTATTCTATGCAATCACAAGCTAACTTTTTAAAACTGAATAATGTATAAAACTTTTAGCAAGAAATACTTTAAGATATTCCATCCTCAAACTTACAGTCACTAACCATGTAATTACAGAAAAATAGAAATGTATATCCATCCAACACAGTTCACTTCTTCAGTGTAACAGTGATACACTTAGAATTTATAGTAAAACAGGAAACTGAATAATAAGTATGGCCTCTAGAGAGTAACAGTGATTGTAAAAATCCCCATATCATACATAACCTGATTATTAACAAATGTACAAACACACTCAAGGGGTTCCAAGATTTCTTATGACATGATGAAAGAATTGCCCCATGTCTTATATATAATGCTGGGGATGAGGTACCTTACCTCCAGATGAAACCATATGTTACTCTTTGGACCTAAGCCCCATAACAAACTTCTACATCTTACCCGGTCCTGGATCCAAGTTTGCAATTGTTTGTTAGGAAACACCTGTTCTTTGTAGGCGTGGCTTGCTCTGAGGTATTGCCAGAGGAAAGGATTGTGATAATTTGAGCTAAACATACAAAGACTGAAGACACAGTCCACCAAACCATTAAAAATTCACCTATTTTGTAATAGTTTTAGAACTTTTGTCCAGAAACCTTGGACTTCATCAGAAAACAAGTAAAATCATTATTTCAGTGCTTTTATAAACAGTATCATGATCACGTGAGATTAAACAACCAATGAAATTAAACTTTCACCACATTCTCATAGGATACATTTTTTCAACTCTGATATGACAACAATAAATAAAAATATCCTAAAGCTGCTAGATAGTTTATTTAAAATAAGATTTGAGTTTTAACAAACAAGAAATAGAAACTATATCATTAAGTCTGGGTGTTGTGGTTGCATTTAATATCAGTTGCCAACAAAGCTCCCGCTGCTCTAATTTTAATCTCCAGGGTCCATCTATTGGATTGTTGCCTAGTTGTTCTAATACACAAAATTTTAAAACGTGGGAGGGGTTACTATTAATATGCTTGAACAGGGCATTAGTTGATTTTTTGTTTTTGATATCATAAAAATGCTCATATAGTCACTTCTTTATTTTCTGCTCTGTCTTCCTCACGTAGTATGCAGGAAAATGCTAACAGGTAGCTAAATATACGACTGTTTGACTATTGCAGTTAAATCTGCTTGTAACCTTTATACTAATGTTCACTGGTGTTTGCTGACTCTCTAATGTATGCCAGCAATAACTGCACCGTCCACAAGGAATCATTTTATAAACTGTTTGGGAGGAATTAATTGCAATACTTTCTAAAATATTTTTGAAACGTATTCCCTTTTTATATATAATATGGGGTCTTTCTCCTAACATATTTACTAATTCTCTGTTAGTCTTTATAATACCCCAGTTTTTGTTGATGATGTTACATATGCCCATACTATCAGTAGAATATGTTGAAGCAAATTAAGTATTATAATTAATACAATCAATATTTTTATCAGTCAAGTAAATGTGTGTGTGTGTGTGTGTGTGTGTGTGTGTGTGTGTGTGTGTGTGTGTGTGTGTGTGTGTGTGTGTGTGTGTGTGTGTGTGTGTGTGTGTGTGTGTGTGTTTTATACATACATATATATATATATATATATATATATATATATATATATATATATATATATATTATAGCTGCAAAAAATAGTTCACTCATATGAGCATCTGCTTTTTTGACCTGCAGCCATAGATAGATAGCTATATATATATATATATATATATATATATATATATATATATATATAGATATAGATATAAAGCACAAAATAATAAAAACTGTTCTTAGGGTATAGGAATTCCTTAATAAAGTGTCCAACAATATACACATAAAAGTAAAAAGGAATATCTTGGCACAGTCTAGTCTTCACAGACAGCAGGGAGTCAAAAAAATTAAAACAGAGCTTTAATAAATCCAGAGGTTAGCGTTTCTACAAATAATGCACTGGTGAAACAAGTTAGTGAAAGAGATAGTAGCCATACATTTAAATTTATGGCAGTAGAAGTACTATCAGAGAGTGAACGGATGGGTGATATTAAAACACACACAGAATCTGTTGAAGTCAGATGGATTATAAGGATGTGTGCTGACAGAGGGAGTGGGTTAAATGATAGGGTTTCACTTAAACTATTCTTGAAGTTAAGAGGGCTATGTTGATTAGTTACTTGATTCATTGTTGGCTTTATGTCTTCTGATTGGTTGCTTGATGTTTAAAAATGCTGACTGTTTCATTTTTGTTACGGTCTGAAGTAGTAATGAGACACATTGTGAAAGCAGTAACCTTTGGATTTATTAAAACTCTTTTTTAACTATTTTGACTGCCTGCTGTCTGTGAAGACTAGACCATGCCTTGGTATACCTTTTTACCTTTATGTGTATATTGATGTAGATATAGTCATAGATATACATAGAGTTTAGATATAGATATAGATATAGATATATGGGTGTCATTTACTCTGTTGAATTAGCTTCATCAAAGAACACAACATTAATTGAGTTTAAGTAAGGTAAGTCTGGGTTTGGGAAACTAATGCCAAAACCTTCCAATATTATGAAGGTTTCACCATTAGGGGTGGGACAGTTTGCATGACTGCATGCAGGTGAGGGTTGGGGTGGGGTTAAGTCAGGACATAGTTCTAATGTAGTATGTGTGTGCTGGTTTGTGCTCTGTGTGTGCGGTGGGGGAGGCCAAGCTGTCTAGATTAGAGATAGTGTTATTAAAAAGGTTCCTCTGCAGATTAATTTCTTTGTTTAGAAAAATTTTAAAAATAAGTAAATAAATTGGCAATAGAAAACAATATATATCATGTAATTATGACTTCTACATCCATTACTCATCTGTCATATACCTCTCAGTCATTGCTTCATGCTAACTGACAATATTCCATATGACATACACCTGGCTAAGTCTGCCTACTCCCTAACTATATCACTTATGTCTGCTCCTTCTAACTCAAGCCATTATTCTGTGGCAGTACGATTAGTATCCTTCCCACCTTTCTCTATGCTGTATTGCTAATATCTTACAGTTTCTTTCAGCAGCTCAACTGGACAATGGTCATATGCAACATTGCTGTACACGCATTGTAAGTATTGTGTTACTGTGATTGCCCTCTGTATATCATGTCTCCTTTAATGCCTCACTGTATTTGTTTGCACACACTGTTACTTGAAATTGTATTTCTTTTGTATATAATTAATATTGTTAATTTTGTTAGTATTGTTATTTTCTTTAGTAGTATATTGTTTTTTTGGAGCTTTTCTCCCAGGGTCTCCAATGAAAATGGGTTCCCAGCCCAGTCAGAAATTATCCAGTAAACAAATGTAATAAATAAAAAATAAATAAATATTCCTTTTTTGTAAATATGTATATAGTACCGCTATCAAAATTTAGTACAGCATACACTCCTACTTGTTTAATCAAATTACGTTTTAACAATTCTTTTGAAATGTTGTATTATAATCCATTTGTTTTCAATGCTATATATTGTTTTCTTTTGCCAATTTACTCTTTTAATTGTTATCTTTATCTATACCGTTACCTTTTATCATTCGCTAGGTTTCTGCGTTTGTTAATTACTTTAACATCCATACTGGGCTGAGACTGCATTTGGTCAACAGCTGATCGGTGGTCTATCCTGGTAAACAAACAAATTAATCTGCAGAGGAAGTTTATTCCAGAGAAGGAGGTGATGCTGGGAGATGAATCTGTCTCTCTATGGGATTTTGTTTAAATGCTGATGAAGATTCAGGTCTAGTTCTAGTGTTAGCTATGCTGTCCGACTTACTGGGATGCAGGAGGTTAAGGACCACGGGTAACTAGGGAACCACTCACTACTCAGGAGTCTATAAGACACAGAGTACATGGACAGGACTTCCAGCCACTTTGGGTAACTAGGTTGGTTATGACCAAAGATCTTTTTGGTTAGGAGCGACTGGGGGGTTTTAAGTTTGTTGCTATGTTGTGGAAGATGCATGCTAAAGGGAGTGTTGTGCTTCATACTTGATCAATATAGTTCAATATTAGAAACATAACATCTTTGGACCTAGACAAAATACCTTGAGCTATTAGTTGTACTAAGTAGAAAGATTTACTGACTACAGTTGCTACGTGGTGATCAAAGGAGAGTGAGCTATCAGCCCAAGTGCCCAAATCCCTGACTATCTTTTCATTCAGCAAGGCAATGTTATTTATACTGCTTGTCATCGGTAATTTCAGTTTTATGAAATAAATTATGCTACACTTATTTAGCATTCAATTTAAGGCCTTCATCTGTACCCCAGGTATTAACCATGGTATGCTGTTTTCTGAAGGATACAGATATATGATGGAGGTTAGGCAATTTTATCCAACTTGCAGTCATCTGAAAATTTGAATAACCAGAGGTCCTGGTGATCAGTTTTGAGATCAGAGAAGTAGGTGCCAACCAGAAGAAGACCCGGTACAGACCCCTGAAGGCCTCCACTGGTTACCTTAACTATAGGACGCACCTGCGATGTGAGCTATGTGACTTCTGTCTTTCAGCAATCTGGCTATCGTTCTTACTCTATAAGGATCTATGTTTAAGGTAGATGGTTTCCTTACATTTCCAGCATGAGATATTGAGTGCTTTGGTCGGTTAGAGATAAACTGCATGAATAGTATGACCACTATCAATAGAGTGCATGACCCTCTCAAAAACATTAACAACATTTAACAGTCATAATCTCCCCTTGATAAGGGTGGCATAGCGGCGCAGTAGATAGTGTTGTCACCTCACAGCAAGAGGCTCCCCGGTTTGATTCTCAGCTGGTGTGTCTTCTGTGTGGAGTTTGCATGTCCTCCCTGTGTTTGTGTTGGTTTCTTCCAGGTGCTCTGGTTTCATCCCACATTCCAAAGACATGCAGTAAGTGGATTGCATACTCTAAATTGGCCATAGGTGTGAGTGTGCATGAGTGGAAGATCTACCAATACAGGGCTAGCAAGACAGCTGTGTAAACCTTGGCTCTCACTGTTGAAGTGACACCCTGACCCATGTGCAAAAATTAGAAAAGGGGTTGAGGATGGATGGATGGCTCTCCACTTGGCAAAGTCAAATTGTTCTAGGCAAATTCTAATAAGATTCTTGCTATCATGATTAATGAGAATTATTATGATGCACTCCATGGCTTTACAGATCATACTCTTAAGGTTGATTAGTCCATAATTTCTAGGGCCCATTGTATGGCCATCCTCATGAAAAGTAAAAATTCAAAACCACTACTGGTGAAAGAGCCTTCTCTAAATTGGCCCTAGTGGTATGGAATCATCTACCACCTGAAACCATGCAAGAAGGCACATTGGACAGTTTCAAGAATATGCTGAAAGAATGCTTGCTCAAAGAAGCATCATGCTCCTGTTATAAAGAAAACATGTAGCCTAAGCATATATCACATCAAGTAGGAAACTAAGCCAAGAGGTAACAGCTATCACAATAAATAAAGGAAAGCCACTCTTCAACCTCCATTCACATCATAGCTGAATGCATTAATAATAAAAAAATAATGTTCTATCTCCATCTGCTACAACATGATGCAAAATAGGTTCCTGAATGTACATGCATGACGTATCATTTAGTACAATGCACTCTTTGTTATGTACCTAACCAGGCATATCCAACAACCGGCACTTCCACAGAAGTTCCTTGCTAAACGAATACAGGGCACAAGAAATATGTCCTATGCAGACCGCCTCAAGGCCCTATTCCTGTCTTCTGTCTCCTACAGGATTTTGAGGGGAGATCTATGCCTGACATACAGGGCATTATCAGACCCCCACTCTGATGGACTGCCTGCATATCCACAAAACAAACAGTACCAGAATTACCCATTCTAAAGACTTAGACCTTGCCTGTGATATAAATAGGACCTGCTGGAGAGATAGATATGTATCCCAGAGACTACCCCATCTATGGAACAGGCTCCCCATCCATGTAAAACAGAGTTCCTCCCTAACACAATTCAAGTGCAATTTGGACAATTGGATGGGAAACCGGAAATTTATCACTGATTTGGCACCTATGTCTCTAATGCAAGCAGGTAAATGGCTCATCTCCCAGGCCCATGCTTACACTTGTCAAGGGTATCAGAACTTGTCAGAGATTTGGGATGCATGGCTAGGCTGAAAAAGGCCCTTGTGGTCATTAGCCTAGTAAACACATATGAACCTATAAACCTATGTTGAAAATATTATGCCCAAAATGGTTGCATTTTCTGTTTGTATAGTCTGTTCTGCAGTTGTCATTGTGTACACCAAATTCTGAGAATGTGAACATCTGCATATTCATATATGTTTTGTAACTTCTGAAAGAATGCCTTTTCAATCTCATTCATTTCCTGATACCTGCTTTATCCTGTTTGAGTCAAGGGGAGCATACCTCTCAAGCGTGCTTCATTATGAGGAAAGTTCCTCATTTAGAGTCTCCAAAAGTCTGTGTTCTGCAAAGTTCCACATTGAAAGAATTTTGATGAAATTCATTATGATTGGAACAAAAGCTCTTAGCAACCTGTATGCTATTTTTTATTGGTGTTCATTTAAATAAATATACTTCTCTTGGTACGACTCTCAGTGTGTTCTGTTTCTGGTTACTCGTCCTTGAGATTCTACACTCTGGCATGCTTTTTTATTGTAGTTCCATGTTTTATAACTTGCTTTAATTGGTATATATGTTTGTTACTTGTTTTATTTGGCATTTATCATCTTAGTAGTTCTTGAATACCTTGCTATTTATTCCACTGTTCTATTTTACATTGTTCTTCTGATTGTGGTGCTATGGGTCTGAGGACCAACCCACCTACCTAGTTATCAACTGTAATACTTTAATTAAGAGATTTCGTCATATAATAATGTAAGGCTGACCTTTCTGAATTCCTTAAATACAGATACATTGGTTACAGAGAATTTGATGGTTCTGAGAGCAAAGACTTGGCACTATGGTATGATTTAACTGGTGAAGTAGAAACTAGGGGACTGGAATATATGGATGATATATTTCTGAGCACCAAATCAAGAATAATTTGGCCTTTGGAGTGATTGTTAACTATCTTATCTAGAGAGTTCTTGATTATCAAATCTCCTGTGTTAGAGGTATAGGTGCTTCAATGTATGGTGGGATAATCAAAGTCATCTAGGATAACAGAGTTGCTGCTTAAAGGAATTTCTTCTAAATCTTCCATGAATCTAACACGATCATATGGAGACATGGAGAAGGTTCTATAGCATGTTTTAAGTTGGGCACTTGTCTTGTCTACGGTAAACTCAAGCTCTAGGAGCTCAAATTGTGGTTCTCTGGGTATCAGTCAAGATGAAATGTGGACCCTGACAGTTTCTACTAGACTTGAAGGCATGCTAGGCACAAAATACAGGCATGGAGGAAGTGCTTTTTTTACAATTAAACCACGTCTCTCTCACAACACAAACATGGACATGTTCTGGATGCAGTACTGCCTCAAAATTAAGCAATTTGTTCCTGAGACACCTGGTGTAGAGAACAGACACCTTAATGTGGTCCATTTAAGGTCTGGATGAACTTCATAAAGTTGGGATACCCAACATTTTGGCATTATGGGTACCCATTAAACGTACTCTTCCTAAAAAGGCACTATGTTACAACAAAAGCTTTTGTCAGTAAGTGGAAACACTTAAACAAGAGATGCAGGTCATCTCTGGCAAAACAAGTAACAAGTAGGACTAGACATCTAGTCCCAGATGGTACATACTGGAACCGATATGCGTGAGACCAGGTATTAAGCCACTTGTTAAAGCTAATTATCTTCTCTTTATGTCCAGGCATCTTCCTTGGTGAAGAAAGGCTTCCACTCAAGACCAAAGTCTCACCTACATATGTCTCTTGCATGGCAAGTTCCTACATGTCCTTTGCATGTCTCTTAGGCTCTTGCTCC